>NC_134273.1:51574690-51879857 GCF_031893055.1 Leptodactylus fuscus | reverse complement strand
TCTGCCCCCAGTTTCATGTTCCCCCCCTCCATCTGCCCCCAGTTTCATGTTCCCCCCCTCCATCTGCCCCCAGTTTCATGTTCCCCCCCTCCATCTGCCCCCAGTTTCATGTTCCCCCCCTCCATCTGCCCCCAGTTTCATGTTCCCCCCCCTCCATCTGCCCCCAGTTTCATGTTCCCCCCCCTCCATCTGCCCCCAGTTTCATGTTCCCCCCCTCCATCTGCCCCCAGTTTCATGTTCCCCCCCTCCATCTGCCCCCAGTTTCATGTTCCCCCCCTCCATCTGCCCCCAGTTTCATGTTCCCCCCCTCCATCTGCCCCCAGTTTCATGTTCCCCCCCTCCATCTGCCCCCAGTTTCATGTTCCCCCCCTCCATCTGCCCCCAGTTTCATGTTCCCCCCCTCCATCTGCCCCCAGTTTCATGTTCCCCCCCTCCATCTGCCCCCAGTTTCATGTTCCCCCCCTCCATCTGCCCCCAGTTTCATGTTCCCCCCCTCCATCTGCCCCCAGTTTCATGTTCCCCCCCTCCATCTGCCCCCAGTTTCATGTTCCCCCCCTCCATCTGCCCCCAGTTTCATGTTCCCCCCCTCCATCTGCCCCCAGTTTCATGTTCCCCCCCTCCATCTGCCCCCAGTTTCATGTTCCCCCCCTCCATCTGCCCCCAGTTTCATGTTCCCCCCCTCCATCTGCCCCCAGTTTCATGTTCCCCCCCTCCATCTGCCCCCAGTTTCATGTTCCCCCCCTCCATCTGCCCCCAGTTTCATGTTCCCCCCCTCCATCTGCCCCCAGTTTCATGTTCCCCCCCTCCATCTGCCCCCAGTTTCATGTTCCCCCCCTCCATCTGCCCCCAGTTTCATGTTCCCACCCCTCCATCTGCCCCCAGTTTCATGTTCCCCCCCCTCCATCTGCCCCCAGTTTCATGTTCCCCCCCTCCATCTGCCCCCAGTTTCATGTTCCCCCCCTCCATCTGCCCCCAGTTTCATGTTCCCCCCCCTCCATCTGCCCCCAGTTTCATGTTCCCCCCCTCCATCTGCCCCCAGTTTCATGTTCCCCCCCTCCATCTGCCCCCAGTTTCATGTTCCCCCCCTCCATCTGCCCCCAGTTTCATGTTCCCCCCCTCCATCTGCCCCCAGTTTCATGTTCCCCCCCTCCATCTGCCCCCAGTTTCATGTTCCCCCCCTCCATCTGCCCCCAGTTTCATGTTCCCCCCCTCCATCTGCCCCCAGTTTCATGTTCCCCCCCTCCATCTGCCCCCAGTTTCATGTTCCCCCCCTCCATCTGCCCCCAGTTTCATGTTCCCCCCCTCCATCTGCCCCCAGTTTCATGTTCCCCCCCTCCATCTGCCCCCAGTTTCATGTTCCCCCCCTCCATCTGCCCCCAGTTTCATGTTCCCCCCCTCCATCTGCCCCCAGTTTCATGTTCCCCCCCTCCATCTGCCCCCAGTTTCATGTTCCCCCCCCTCCATCTGCCCCCAGTTTCATGTTCCCCCCCTCCATCTGCCCCCAGTTTCATGTTCCCCCCCTCCATCTGCCCCCAGTTTCATGTTCCCCCCCTCCATCTGCCCCCAGTTTCATGTTCCCCCCCTCCATCTGCCCCCAGTTTCATGTTCCCCCCCTCCATCTGCCCCCAGTTTCATGTTCCCCCCCTCCATCTGCCCCCAGTTTCATGTTCCCCCCCTCCATCTGCCCCCAGTTTCATGTTCCCCCCCTCCATCTGCCCCCAGTTTCATGTTCCCCCCCTCCATCTGCCCCCAGTTTCATGTTCCCCCCCTCCATCTGCCCCCAGTTTCATGTTCCCCCCCCTCCATCTGCCCCCAGTTTCATGTTCCCCCCCTCCATCTGCCCCCAGTTTCATGTTCCCCCCCTCCATCTGCCCCCAGTTTCATGTTCCCCCCCTCCATCTGCCCCCAGTTTCATGTTCCCCCCCTCCATCTGCCCCCAGTTTCATGTTCCCCCCCTCCATCTGCCCCCAGTTTCATGTTCCCCCCCTCCATCTGCCCCCAGTTTCATGTTCCCCCCCTCCATCTGCCCCCAGTTTCATGTTCCCCCCCTCCATCTGCCCCCAGTTTCATGTTCCCCCCCTCCATCTGCCCCCAGTTTCATGTTCCCCCCCTCCATCTGCCCCCTTTCATGTTCCCCCCCTCCATCTGCCCCCAGTTTCATGTTCCCCCCCTCCATCTGCCCCCAGTTTCATGTTCCCCCCCTCCATCTGCCCCCAGTTTCATGTTCCCCCCCTCCATCTGCCCCCAGTTTCATGTTCCCCCCCCTCCATCTGCCCCCAGTTTCATGTTCCCCCCCCTCCATCTGCCCCCAGTTTCATGTTCCCCCCCTCCATCTGCCCCCAGTTTCATGTTCCCCCCCTCCATCTGCCCCCAGTTTCATGTTCCCCCCCCTCCATCTGCCCCCAGTTTCATGTTCCCCCCCTCCATCTGCCCCCAGTTTCATGTTCCCCCCCTCCATCTGCCCCCAGTTTCATGTTCCCCCCCCTCCATCTGCCCCCAGTTTCATGTTCCCCCCCCTCCATCTGCCCCCAGTTTCATGTTCCCCCCCTCCATCTGCCCCCAGTTTCATGTTCCCCCCCTCCATCTGCCCCCAGTTTCATGTCCCCCCCCTCCATCTGCCCCCAGTTTCATGTCCCCCCCCTCCATCTGCCCCCAGTTTCATGTTCCCCCCCTCCATCTGCCCCCAGTTTCATGTTCTCCTTCCATCTCTGTCCCTAGGTTACTGACAGACACACACACACACACAATGTTGGACTGGGGTGTCTAGGGCCCACAAGTGGAATTGTTTCTAGGGGCCCACCATCAGGACCCCTGCAGACCAGCGATACCAAGACAGAGCGGCTAAAGGTAATAACATGTAGGGAGCCATGCTGCTCAGCCGCCATATGATGTGCAACAATGCACTACCTAAACCTACTGCTACATACTGTATGGAAAGCATGGCTCCTAGAAATGTTACCATTACCTGTAGCCATGCTGTCCTGGAAGGGCTGATCTGCAGAGGTCCTGGCTGTTGCATCATCACAGATTTAATATTGATGGCCTATCCTAAGGACAGACCATCAATATTATAAAGAAGGATAAATTAAAGATTTGTCCAGGAATTGTAGCAACCCATGTGCTGGGCGGGAGGTGTAAAAAAATAAAAATAAAAAAATAAAAAAGTGCCTTCACCTGTCCTTGGTACTCCACTGCCGCCAGTGTCCATTTAGTCTCGTGCCGGCGCCTCCTTGCTGGCAATCCTGCACCTCATATGATCGCTGAGACTATTTAGGTACAGGATTTCCAGAAATGAGGCCATGAGACCGAGCAGACACAGGCAGGGACAATGGGGTGCTGGGGACAAAAACTGCTGGGGACAAAAACACTGTGGAAAAAATAAATTGAGATTCACTGCTATTTTTTTCCACAGTGTTTTTCAGCTGCATCTCGCAGTTGCGCCTAATCCTTAAAGAGGACCTTTCATTACTTGGGGCACATGCAGTGTTATATACCGCTGGAAAGCCGACAGTGTGAGGAATTCAGCGCACTGTCGGCTTTCCCGTTCTGTGCCCCCAGTGAAGAGCTATTGGTGCCGGTCTTACAGCTCAGCATCATCCCTAAAGCTCCCCACCTTTCCGACAGTGGAGAGATGTCTATGCTAAAACTAATAGTACCGATATCTCCAACGCCATGACAAATACTGAAAATGCCGACAGTGCACTGAATTCAGTTGGCTTTCTAGCAGTATTTAATAACGCCCATCTCTGAGGACATGAAAGGTTCTCTTTAAATGCACTTCAACTGCATCAGTTTTCTGGTTGTCCAGGACCATTGTCCTGCCACGAACTCACAGAGGTGCGGTGTATTCGAAGGTGCCAGCACTCACAAGTGAGTAGTACATGGCTCTTAGGAACATCTGCAAGTAAAAGAAGGCTAGTTGTGTTCTCCATATGGGGAATAATAGTCATGAAGTGTTTGGCGCTGCAATGGGAACATTCTACAGTAAAAACAGCTATTTTGGGGTTATACTATGAGGGGAATGTAGTTCTTGTATAGCAGTCAGTAGCTGACGTGACAGTACTTAATCCTGGTATAGTGGTCACTGGATGACATGACAATCTTTAGTCCTAGTATAGCAGTCAGCAGGTGGCGTGACAGTATTTAGTCCTGGTATAGCGGTCAGCGGCGGATGTGACGGTATTTAGTCCTGGTATAGTGGTCAGTGGCTGTCGTGACAGTATTTAGTCCTTGTATAGCGGTCAGCAGGCGACGTGACAGTATTTAGTCCTTGTATAGCAGTCAGTGGGTGACATGACAGTATTTAGTCCTGATATGGCGGTCAGCAGGTGGTGTGACAGTATTTAGTCCTGGTATAGCAGTCAGCAGGAGGCGTGACAGTATTTAGTCTGGTATAGCGGTCAGCAGGTAGAGGGACAGTATTTAGTCCTGGTATAGCAGGTGGTGTGACAGTCTTTAGTCCTGGTATAGCGGTCATCAACTGACGTGACATTATTTAGTTCTGGTATAGCAGTCAGTGGGTGACATGACTCTATTTAGTCCTGGTATAGCGGGTAATGTGACAGTATTTAGTCCTGGAATAGCGGTCAGCGGTTGACGTGACAGTATATAGTCCTGATATAGCGGTAAGTGGGTGGCAAGACAGTATTTAGTCCTGGTATAGTGGTCAGCAGGTGGAAAGACAGTATTTAGTCAAGGTATAGCAGTCAGCAGGTGGCGTACAGTATTTAGTCCTTTTATAGCGGTCAGCGGGTGACGTGACAGTATTTAGTCTTTTTGTAGCGGTCAGCGGGTGACGTGACAGTATTTAGTCATGGTATCGCTATTGATGGCCTGTCCTTAGGATAGGCCATCAATATTACATCTGCGATTATACAACAGTCAAGACCTCTGAAGATCATTTTCCAGGACAATGCTGCTACAGGTAACCCCTGTAACATTTTCCCGGCAGCGCATGGGCGCCGCCATTTTGCCAGTGATTGCCGGCTCCTGGAGCATGCACGTTGGCATGACATCTGGGAGCCTTTACAAGGCTCCCAGGCTTGTCTGCAAATTCTCTCTTTTGCAGGCTGGTCTATGCAGCCTGCAAAAGAAAGGATGATTTTTTGCAATGCATTAGCATTGTAATACATTGCATTAGTGATCAGACCCCCTGGGGTTCAACACCCCTAGGGGGTCTAATAAATGCAAAAAAAAAAGTTAAAAAAATATTTAAAAAAATATAAAAAGTATTAAAAATTCAAATCACCCCCCTTTCCCTAGAACACATATAAAAGTAGTTAAAAACTGTGAAACACATACATGTTAGGTATCCCCGTGTCCGAAATCGCCCGCTCTACAAATCTATAAAAATATTTTTCCTGTTCGGTAAACGCCGTAGAGGGAAAAATAGTCAAAAGTGCCAAACTGCCATTTTTTCACTGTTTTGATTCTGATAAAAATTTGAATAAAAAGTGATCAAAGCAATAACATTTCCCGAAAATGGTAGAACTAAAAAGTACACCCAGCCCCGCAAAAAAGACGCCCTATGCATCCCTGTACACTGACGTATAAAAAAGTTACGGCTGTCGGAATATGGTGACTTTTAGAAAAAAAAAATTTTAACACGGTTTTGGATTTTTTTTAAGGGGTCAAAATGTAAATAAAACCATATAAATTTGGTATCCCTGGAACCGTACCAAAACACAGAATATAGGGGACATGTCATTTTGGCTGCACAGTGAACACCGTAAAACCAAAGCCTGTAAGAAAGTCGCAGAAATACATTTTTTCTTCAAATCTACCCCACTCTGAATTTTTTTCCAGCTTCCCAGTACATTATATAGAATAATTAATGGTGGCATCATGAAGAAAAATTTGTCCCGCAAAAATTAAGACCTCATATGGCTCTGGGAGCGGAGAAATAAAAAAGTTATGGGGTTTAGAAGGAGGGGAGTCAAAAACAAAAAACGAAAATCAAAAAATGCCATTGGCGGGAAGGGGTTAATGTAATCACATAAAGCAATATCCAAAACAATAAAAGTTGAATGCAATGGAATACCTTGTCTAGTTTAAAGGTATACTATGTCACACCAACAATAAGCCATGTTCTCACATATACAAGTCTCAGTAAACACAGTTATTCCAAAGAGAAGGTTACTATAAGGGCTAGTTCACACGGGGACATGGACGCTGATTTTGACAGCAGGTTTTGCGGCCAAATCAGCGTCCATACAATGTCCACACTATGTGAACTGCTCCCGCCGCGACCATCGCGGTCGCGGCGTTCACCTCCGCTGTCGGCTCAAATGAATGAGCCGACATGGAGGGCGCTGCGGCTGGGCGGAAGCCGCGGCTCACCGCGAGCGGCTTCCGCCCGAAAGATAGGTCATGTCGCTTCTTTTTCTGCTAGCGAGCTAGCAGAAAAAAAAAAGCGAGCAGTTCACATAGGGATACATTGTATGGACGCTGATTTAGCCGCGAAATCCGCTGTCAAAATCAGCGTCCATGTCCCCGTGTGAACTAGCCCTAATAAAAGTAAAAGGCATAAAAACCACCTTCTTGGGAGCGGAAAGAGTCGTCTCTTTTCAGTCAGTAAAGCCAAATGATCCAGTTCACTGAAAAGAGCTGAAATTCCTATCACCACATGCAGGCCCGGATTTAGATGAAGAGGCCCTAGGCTCTGCCACTTATGAGGCCCTTTCACCTCCCATTTTTAAGTTTGTAAATTACATGAGAGATAATAAAATCCATCATTACTGTGATATATATCAGGGGACACTGACTGACCGGACACAAGGACTTTGTATAGCGTCAGTCATTAATAGAGGACTTACCTATTTCATTTCTATAGTTGTATTGCCAGTGCCAGAAAGCATCCAAATAAAATGGCCAACATAAATGCTACTGAGCATGCCCGGACCGTTCTATCACTAGAGATCTTTACTACTACAAAAACATGGCCACCGTTGTAGTCTATTGTGCAAGCTCTAATACAAAACCATTAAAACTTTGTTAAAAGAACAATCAACAAGACAAATAGTAATAACAGATCCACCGACAGAAATTAAATGGGTAAAGATGGATAAAACCTATATACCAATTGTACTAGTGGGAATAAAAAAGTGTACTAATCATAAGACGCAAATAAGATCATGTAAGAATAAAGTGTAAAAATGGAGAGAATTCATCATATAGTGTATATGAAGGATCAATACAAATCCAGCCTAATATAAAATATATATATATACAATAAATCAATTACAGCGCTGCGGAATATGTTGGTGCTATATAAATAAAATTTATTATTATTTATTATAATTTTTTATTATTATTATTATTATTATTATTATTATTATTATTAATTATATAGATAAATAAATTAAATGGGGGGCCACACGGTGGCTCAGTGGTTAGCACTGCAGTCTTGCAGCGCTGGAGTCCTGGTGTTCAAATCCCACCAAGGACAGAAAACCATCTGCAAGGAGCTTGCATGTTCTCCCCGTGTTTGCATGGATTTCCATCCCATATTCCAAAGACATACTGATAGGGAAAAATGTACATTGTGAGCTCTATCTGGGGCTCACAATCTACATTTAAGAAAAAAAAAAAAAATTAAATGGTGCAAAAAAGTGCAAATGTGCCCGAGTGCGCAGTCAGTGGCGTAACCACCGCGGAAGCAGCTGCCACAGGGCTCGGGACATCAGGGGGCCCGGTGACAGCTGCTACCGCCACGTTTTTTTCTTTTTTCTTAATAGGCCCTATTTACTTACCGATCCTGGCTGGGCCGGGATTGGTAAGTGACACCGCGGGCCTTGCAAAGACTATTATTTGCAGACCCCCAAGTATAATTATCGGAGGCCCGGAAGAGGTAAAAAACATAAAAAACTGTGCTACTTACCTCTCCAGGCTTCGGGCAGGCTTCGAATCCAAACAGGAAAAAAACTTTGTGGTCCGGCATCTCTCCGTATGAATAAAATTTAACTTTTAATAATTTTCATAAAAATGACCAAAACATGAAATATAGAGAAAAATAAACAAAAAAAGAGGAAAACAAGAAAACCCCCTAAAAAAACACCGACGTGTTTCAGAACTGCATAGTTCCTTTATCAAAGTGTATCTCCAGTTGTCTGACGTCCCATGACCCCGGCCTGCGTCCCGGGTCATGCGACATCCAACGTTATTGAAGAATGCCGACGGCAGAGGCCGACAGCGTAGGAGCCGGGGAACAGTTAAATAACAGACGTTTTTTATGTTTTTATTCCCCCGGGTCTCTGATTATTATACTCTGGGGTCTGAAAAGAGTGAAGAGCCACTAAGGGACATAATGCTGTGTGCAGGGACCACTATGGGGCATAATACTGTTTGCAGGGGCCACTAAGGGGCATAATACTGTGTGCAGGGGCCACTAAGGGACATAATACTGTGTGCAGGGGCCACTATGAGACATAATACTATGTGCAGGGGCCACTAAGGGACATAATACTGTGTGCAGGGATCACTATGGGGGATAATACTGTGTGCAGCGGCCACTATGGGACATAATACTGTGTACAGGGGCCACTATGGGACATAATACTGTGTACAGGGGCCACTATGGGAGATAATACTGTGTGCAGGGGCCACTATGAGACATAATACTGGGTGCAGGGGCCACTGAGGGCCATAATACTGTGTGCAGGGGCCACTAAGGGACATAATACTGTGTGCAGGGGCCACTAAGGGACATAATACTGTGTGCAGGGGCCACTAAGTGACATAATACTGTGTGCAGGGGCCACTCCTTATTTTCTCCTTATTTTCGGCTGTGTTTTAGTTTTCACTGTTTTTAGAATAGTGTAATTTTAATTTTGCTAACAATTTGAATGTAGGCCCCTCTTGATCTTGAGGCCCTAGGCTGAAGCCTAGTTAGCCTAATGGTAAATCCGGCCCTGACTACATACTACCATTATGAACCAGAATCTCAAAGACAAAAGGAAGACACCGACCAGCCTGTAGTGTAAAATTGTATTGGAATAGGCAGGTTTGGTAAGAATAAGGCTCACCTTTATGGGTTGTGGTTACACAACTCTTATGGCAGCAGTGGGATTACTTGGCAGAGGATCCCTCTCTGAGACGAGAGCAGCAGGGTTCCTTACACCATACAGGTTGTTTATATATGGATTCATTTAAATATGCACATATCTGTATCTACTTTTAGTCTTATGTATTTATGTATTTTTATATATAGTAATTTATTTTCTATATGTTTTTAGTGGAATCCGCAATTTTATGTCTTTTTTTTTATGTATAGAGATGGTTTATTCACAGTATGTCTTAGACCCGTATGAGCTGGAGGTTCTGTTGCTTAAACAAGCTCTAATCATCTGCCGGCACTAATGTGGCCACTCAGCATGCGAGCGGTTCTACACTATTTAAATCTGCCCATCATGGACATGCGCCGCCTTTCGGGGCAGACATCATTATGCTAAAATGCTCTGACTGCCAGCAGTATGCGTGCGCCGCTTTTCGGGGCTTTGGGTTGCCAGCAAGCGTCACTTAGTAACACCAACAATGAGTGCGCACACGTGATCTTTTGGAGATGGCGCATGCGCACTGACATGAGCTCATTACGTAATTGTGTACTGCTTGTGTGCACGCACCACCCTTCGCAGCTGACGCGTGTTCATTAGAACCCATCTAGGGGTGACGATATTGCGCATGTAGCCTGTGTAGCCGGACGCCTGTGCTTTGGCTCATAATAGACGCCGAATTCGAGGCGCCTTTTCTTCTAAGGAACTTACCAACGCGCATGCGCAGAATTCAAACGGGGCGGGAAGCAAAATTTGCATTTATGTAAATATTGTTTACATTTATATATGTCATTAAAGGGATTGGCCACTTTCAGATCAATATTGACAAACAAATTAAAAATTAAAAGATATACAATTTTCTAATATACTTTCTGTATCTATTCCTCACAGTGTTCTAGATCTCTACTAGCTGTCATTCATTGTTCCTTCTAGTGCAGGGGTAGGGAACCTTTGGCTCTCCAGCTGCTGTGAAACTACAACTCCCAGCATGCTCCATTCACTTCCATGGGAGTTTCCAGAACAGCAGAGCTAGTATGCATGCTGGGAGTTGTAGTTTTGCAACAGCTGGAGAGCCGTACGTTCCCTACCCCTGTAGTGGATAAAAGTCTGACCATGGTCATGTGATGTACACACAGGTGCACGGTTGATTACCAGGCAGATGTCTGATTATTGTGCTGTGACTATAACGAGCGGCACCTGTGTGCTCATCACATGACCATGGACTGTAAATCACATGACCATGGGCAGAGTTTTATCCTCTAGAAGTAACAGAATGAATGACAGCAAGCAGAGATCTAGAAAACTGTGAGGAATTGATACAGAAAGTATATTGGAAAATTGTATATCTTTTAATTGTACATTTATTTGTCAATATTGGTCTGGAAGTGGCCAACCCCTTTAATGTCTGTGTCCAGATTGCTTGTTTCTAATCAAATCAGTGGTCACAAGTGAGGTGGACATCACAACCTCTGCTGTAGCTATATTGAGTTATGTATTTCCACCTCAGAGCTGTTGATGAGAAAAGTACAACAACAACTGCAAAATTTTAATATTTGTTAATGTAAAATTTTATTGATTTATTTTTAATTTTTAATGTCACAATATACCAAGTTATTTTACATACATCTGACCATTTTAGCATAATTGCCTATACTATTGTATTGTTTTGCATTATTTCGCGCAATTTCAGCTTATTGCTTGCACTTTCCAATTGAGATATATGAAATATTTGTATATATAGTCTATTGTTGTTTTTCATTGTTTTAGAACCATTTGCACCTGAGGAACGGCGAGTTGTATTGTCCAATAAAGTCGAGTTGTTTTCACCGATTTGACAAGCGCAGGTCCTTTTTTCGTCAGATTTTTTATCTGTACTTCTGGTCCTCCATTGCATTATGAAGCAGAAGGATGTATAAGCATCAACTATGGATTGTCATAGCAACCTGACATTCATATAGAGGGCGTAAAATAGGTTGTCATGCAGGGGCGGATCCAGGGCCGGGTGAAGCGGGGTGGACCCAGCGCTGCACCTTTAATGGGGGCGGCAGCCCAGGCAATTTTTTTTTTCTTACTTTTTTTTTACCTTATTTTTCTTTGAACCAGCACAGGAGAGCTGCCGCTCTTCGTGTGCTGGTTCAGACGTCTACGTATCAGCGTAGGCAGTGTGATGACGCCGCCTACGCTGATACGTAGACGTCTGACGTCTACCGAGAGAAGAGGATCGTGGAGACAGCGGGAGCAGCAGCAGCGCGATCGGTAAGTATAATAACATATATTTTTTTAAATGTAGACTGTGAGCCCCACAATGTACTTTTTTTTCCCCCTATCAGTATGTCTTTTTTTGGAATATGGGATGGAAATCCATGCAAACACAAGGAGAACAAACAAACTCCTTGCAAATGTTTTTTTTTTTTTTTTTTTTGCCCTTGGCAGGATTTGAACACTAGGACTCCAGCAATGCAAGTCTGCAGTGCTAACCACTGAGCCACCATGTGGTACCAACATTTTTTTGTTTTATAATAGGCCGCTACCTGCTGGAGTATCTCCAGCAGGCAGCGGCCTATTTATCAACTTCCCTGGACCTGATCACTGCCGCCCCCGCTTCCTCTTGTACTATAGACCGCAGAAGCCGGCAGTGAATAGGCCCGGGCCAGGCCGCGATCCCACTGCCGCTATTATTATACTCGGGGGTCTTTTCAGACCCCCGAGTATAATAATCGGAGCCCCAGGGGAGGTGATGGAACATAATAAACAATATTACTTACCTCTACAGGATCCGATGTTAATCCTAGTAGGCTTCGGGCCTATATGGTAATGCCCAGACATCACGTGGTCTAGTATATTACCATATAGGTAAGCCTGCTAGGATTAAAGAGGACCTTTCATGGGTTTGGGCAAAGGCAGTTCTATATACCGCTGGAAAGCCAACAGTGCGCGCGCTGTCGGCTTTCCAGCGGTATATAGAACTGCCTTTGCCCAAACCCATAAAAGGTCCTCTTTAACATCTGACCACGGAGAGGTGAGTAACATTGTTTATTAGGTTCTCTCATTTCCCCTGGGGCTCCAATTATTATACTCGGGGGTCTGAAAAGACCCCTAAATATAATAATAGAGCTTGAAGGGTCCAGTCTGGTCCCTGTAACCTCCATTATACCCCACAGTGGCCCCCCTGCAACCTCTATTATGCCCCACAGTCTATTGTGCCACTGTGGGGCATAATATAGGCTGCAGCGGCCGCTGTGGGATATACAGTCCTATGAAAAAATTTGGGCACCCCTATTAATCTTAATCATTTTTAGTTCTAAATATTTTGGTGTTTATAACAGCCATTTCAGTTTGATATATCTAATAACTGATGGACACAGTAATATTTCAGGATTGAAATGAGGTTTATTGTACTAACAGAAAATGTGCAATATGCATTAAACCAAAATTTGACCGGTGCAAAAGTATGGGCACCTCAACAGAAAAGTGACATTAATATTTAGTAGATCCTCCTTTTGCAAAGATAACAGCCTCTAGTCGCTTCCTGTAGCTTTTAATCAGTTCCTGGATCCTGGATAAAGGTATTTTGGACAAACAATTCAAGTTCAGTTAAATTTGATGGTCGCCGAGCATGGACAGCCCGCTTCAAATCATCCCACAGATGTTCAATGATATTCAGGTCTGGGGACTGGGATGGCCATTCCAGAACATTGTAATTGTTCCTCTGCATGAATGCCTGAGGATTTGGAGCGGTGTTTTGGATCATTGTCTTGCTGAAATATCCATCCCCGGCGTAACTTCAACTTCGTCACTGATTCTTGAACATTATTCTCAAGAATCTGCTGATACTGAGTGGAATCCATGCGACTCTCAACTTTAACAAGATTCCCGATGCCGGCATTGGCCACACAGCCCCAAAGCATGATGGAACCTCCACCAAATTTTACAGTGGGTAGCATGTGTTTTTCTTGGAATGCTGTTTCTTTTTGGACGCCATGCATAACGCCTTTTTTTATAACCAAACAACTCAATTTTTGTTTCCAAAATGAAGCTGCCTTGTCCAAATGTGCTTTTTCATACCTCAGGCAACTCTATTTGTGGCGTACGTGCAGAAACGGCTTCTTTCTCATCACTCTCCCATACAGCTTCTATTTGTGCAAAGTGCGCTGTATAGTTGACCGATGCACAGTGACACCATCTGCAGCAAGATGATGCTACAGCTCTTTGGAGGTGGTCTGTGGATTGTCCTTGACTGTTCTCACCATTCTTCTTCTCTGCCTTTCTGATATTTTTCTTGGCCTGCCACTTCTGGGCTTAACAAGAACTGTCCCTGTGGTCTTCCATTTCCTTACTATGTTCCTCACAGTGGAAACTGACAGGTTAAATCTCTGAGACAACTTTTTGTATCCTTCCCCTGAACAACTATGTTGAACAATCTTTGTTTTCAGATCATTTGAGAGTTGTTTTGAGTAGCCCATGATGCCACTCTTCAGAGGAGATTCAAATAGGAGATCAACTTGCAATTGGCCACCTTAAATACCTTTTCTTATGATTGGATACATCTGGCTATGAAGTTCAAAGCTCACTGAGGTTACAAAACCAATTTTGTGCTTCAGTAAGTCAGTAAAAAGTAGTTAGGGGAATTCAAATCAATAAAATGATAAGGGTGTCCATACTTTTGCACCGGTCAAATTTTGGTTTAATGCATATTGCACATTTTCTGTTAGTACAATAAACCTCATTTCAATCCTGAAATATTACTGTGTCCATCAGTTATTAGATATATCAAACTGAAATGGCTGTTGCAAACACCAAAATATTTAGAACAAAAAATGATTAAGATTAATAGGGGTGCCCAAACTTTTTCATAGGACTGTATATATATATATATATATATATATATATATATATATATATATATATATATGGGTCGGGTGCATGGAGAAGTGAGGAGTCAAAGATGTCTGTGTTTCAAACTTTACAGAGTCAAGTCACAGCTGAAAGAATGGTCATGGCGGTCCAAAGGGAAGAGACGGGAAATGTGGGGAGACGTCTCCTGTGAGTATTACTGCATCATATTTATTGTAATGTCAGAATGTAATGGCAAGTAGGTAAGTAGGGCCCCGCCAAAGGCAATTGCCCAGGGCCCCGCAAAGCCTGTATCCGCCACTGTTGTCATGACATATAGAATAGAGTGCAGAGATTCTCAAAGCATCCCTCAGAGATGCCAATCTAGCACTAAAAGGAAGATGCCGGAATGTTCCTGATTGGAAGGGTTTTCTTGAGGAAACTGCAGGTCACCCATGCAGGTTTACAAAGTCTTATTGGCTATGCAAGCTATGCTACAAATACTGAGAAAGAATATGCATATAAGTCCATTGAACAAAACTGTGCCTCTACTGCCACCTATTGGAATCTAACCTTTTAATAAATTATATTAGTTACAAATGAAATTGCCAATCTCCTTGATTGAAAGAGAGAAGTATATGAGAGGTGTGGAAAATGCTCAAATAAAATGCTTTTCGCTTCAATACTTTTTAATGTATTCATCTAATGCAAAGTATACCATAACACAAAAATCTGCAGAGAAATCACAACTAAGGGTGCATGCACACTACGTAACGCCGGGCGTGTATGAGAGCAGTACACGCCGGCATTACAGCAGGGCTGCCGAACACTTCCCATTCACTTCAATGGGAGCGCTCGTAAACGCCGCTGTTACGAGCGCTCCCATTGAAGTGAAGGGGAAGTGTTCGGCAGTCTGCCGTAATGCCGGCGTGTACGGCTCTCATACACGCCCGGCGTTACGTAGTGTGCATGTACCCTAAGAATGCTTTCAAAAATAGAAGAATTAATAGTTTATTTTTTCAATTAACAAGATTAAAATCATAAATACAACAGATATATAAATCAAATCAAATGTTTGGTGTGACTCCCTTTGGAGGAGTCCTGGAAGTGATATTTCCCCACATAACCCTGATCTCAACATCATCCAGTCTGTCCAAAATTACATGAACAAATGATCTGAGCATTTCTACATCCACATAAGATCTGTGCTTAGTTCTCTAAGATAACCTACTAATATTAAAAGTATGAAAGTTTGGATGTTTGTTACTCAATAGAGATGAGCGAACACTGTTCGATCAAATACATATTCGATCGAATATCAGGTCGTTCGAGGTATTCCATTACAATCGAATACCATGAGGCAAACGCAGTAAAAATTTGTATCCCCTCCCACCTTCCCTGGTGCGTTTTTTGCACCAATAACTGCGCAGGGGAGTTGGACAGGAACTACGACAACGGAGGCATCGAAAAAAAATCGGAAAAAGGAATTGGCGGCCGAAATCAGGTGACCTCCAATTTAGACGAATGGTGAATTTAACATTCGATTAATTTGAGACTGTGAACTATGTGACTGTGAGACAGGGACAGATCTACAGGCAGGGTTAGCTAGGGATTACCTTTATTTAGGGGGGAATGTTACTCACAGAGCTCTTTGGGGCTCTATCTGGTCGGGATCCCTGTCAGCTTGCGATATGCACGAGCTGACTTTTTCCTATAGGAGAGATGCAGCAGATCTGAGTGTGCAGCATGGTTCAACGCACACTCAGCACTGCTACATCAGATGCAGCACAGCTGAGTGTGCAGCATGGTTCAATGCACACTCAGCACTGCTACATCAGATGCAGCACAGCTGAGTGTGCAGCATGGTTCAATGCACACTAAGCACTGCGGAGATGTAGTAGTGCTGGCCGTGCGCTCAGCTTGTCTGCATCTTCGGACTATCCGAGCCGAGCACGTGGCCAGCACTGCTTCATCTCCGATGTAGCATCTCCGGAGTAGTCAGGCTGAGCGCGCGGCCAGCTCTGCTACATCTCGGCATAGGAATACATTGATCAGTGTTGATTGGTCAGTGTACAGCATTCGGCCAATCAACGCTGGTTCTGCCGGAGGAGGCGGAGTCTAAGATCCATCCATAGCAGTTTCCATTGTGGTCCGATCTCAGATGTAGCAGTGCTGATACAGCACTGCTACACAGAGAAGCGGCAGAGCTCAGCACACACAGAGATGCAGCACAGCTGAGTGTGCAGCATGGTTCAACGCACACTCAGCACTGCTACATCAGATGCAGCAGAGCTGAGTGTGCAGCATGGTTCAATGATTTTACTAACATTGGGATGTGTAAATGAAAAATGACTAAAATGACACTTTATCCCCAAAGTTTTCATTTTCACAAGGGGTTAAAGGAGAAAAAGCCCCCCGCAGCTTGTTACACAATTTCTCCTGAATATGGCAATACCCCATATGTGGCCATAATCTACTGTATGGGAACATGGTGGGGCTTGGAATGGAAAGAGCGCTATTTGGCTTTTGGAGGGCAGATTTTTCTGAAATAATTTTCACATCCCATGTCGCATTTACAAAGCCCCTAGAGTACCAATACAGTGGAAACACCTCAAAAGTGACCCCATTTTGGAAACTACACCCCTCATAGAATTTATCTAGGGGTTTGGTGAGCATTTTGACCTCACAGCTGTTTCACAGATTTTATTAACATTCAGACGTAAAAATGAAAAATTACTTTTTCTTCCAATAAATCATCCATTTAGCATCATATTTTTAATTTTTGCAAGTAGTTAAAGAATTAAAAGCCCCCCACAGTTTGTTACACAATTTCTCCTGAACACGGCAATACCCCATATGTGGTCATAATCTGTTGTATGGATACATGGTGCGGCTCAGAATGGAAAGGGCGCTATTTGGCTTTTGGAGGGCAGATTTTGCTGGAGTAGTTTTGAGGTGCCATGTTGTATTTGCTGAGCCCCTAAAGTATCAATACAATGGAAACCCCTCAAAGGAGACCCCATTTTAGAAACCACACCCATCAAGGAATGTATCAAGGCGTATTATCATTTTGAGACTAAAAATGCTTCTCAAAAATTAATGTACAAAATGAAAATTGAAATTTTGAAAGAAATATGCCATTTCGGTGCCCAATACGTTGCACCCACTTTGTGTTGTCAGAGACCTGCACTCCTAAAACTATTAATTGGGCCATCCTGGGGGTCAAAAATTATATAGGTGGGTGTAAACTGCTGCTTGGGCACACAGACAGGCTCAGAAGTGAAGGAGCATTGCACTTTTTAGCTATTGGAGTACAGAGTTAGAGGGACTTTCTGGGGGCCATGTTGCTTTTGCAGAGCCCTGGAGGTGCTAGTAAACTGGAATTCCCCAAGAAGTGACCCCATTCTGTAGGGGCAATTTTAGGGTCTCTGCAAAAGTGTCATGGTATCCAAAAATCAAACCGTCTAAGTCTGTACTCCAAAAACCAAATAACCCTTCTTCCCTTTTGTGTCCGGCTGTGCCCTAACATCAGTTTATATCCACATATGACATTGCGTCCTGGGTACACCAGTGTCATACATGTGGGGTATAAACTGCAGTTTGGGCGCACAGCAGGGCGCAGAAGGGAAGGAGCGCGATACGGCTTTTGGAGTACAGATTTGGATGTTTGGTATCTGAATGCCATGTCATGTTTGTAGAGCCTGTAAGGTACCAGAAAAGTGGATTCCCCAAAGAAGTGACACCATTTTGAAAACATTTGGGGACATAAATCAGTGATTTTTGTATCGCCATCTTCTGAGAGGCGTAACATTTTTATTTTTCGGTTGAGAGTGTTGGTAAGCGGCTTATTTTTTGCGGGACAAAGTGTGATTTTTCTTGGTACTGTTGTGGGGTGCATATGACTTTTTGATCACTTTTTATAGCACATTTTGTAAGGTGAGATGGCGAAAAATCATTACATTTGGCGGGTTTTTTCAGGTTTTTTTTCCGCTGTTCATCGGGTACATTAAATATTGTTTCAATTTTGTTGTACAGATTGTTACGGACGTGACAATACCAAATATGTATTATTTTTATAAATTTTTAGTTTTTTTTATATAATTCATTTTCTATAGAAAAAAGGAAATTTTGGGGGCTTTATAACTTTATTTTTTTTTTCAAACACTGTTTATTTTTTTTCACTTTTTTTCACTTTTTCATGTGTCTATTTAGGACACTTCAATCAGCAATGCTTTGATTGCTGATAGTATTATGCAATGTGAGATACAGCATGCATGTGTCTCACTTTGCACAGCAGGATGTCACAGCAAGTTTTATTTAATGATGCGCAAACTACCTCGCGCCTATTATGTAATAGTACGTCAAAGGTCGCTAAGGGGTTAATCCAAATTGGCAGTTTGCCAATTTTAAACATGCCGGAAAAAGAAAATCTAATTTGTTGCAATATTCTAAAACAATGACAGCTATGAAGGTAGCCATAAATCAACAGAGTTCTCCTCAAGCGGAGCTGAAGAGGATTGAGCAAGCTAGGTGTCAAGCAGCTCTTAGAGCAGCCAACAACACACTCAGTATATGGCGTCCCAGTGAGCTGCTGAGATGCTGGAACAATCATGGTGCGAGGAACAAGTTCAGCGGCAATTCTGCTTGAAAGCGACCGAAACGCCGAAGCAGGCGGATCTTCGATGCCAAAAACATGCTCATTATATGGTGTTCCAGCCAGCTGCTGAGATTCCAGAACAATCAAAGGCACGGCACGAGAAACAAGTTCAGCAGCAGGACATATTGAGAGCTGCCGAAACGGCAGAGCAGACGGATCATCGATGCCAACAACACGCAGATGAAGTTGCGGCCAGAGGCTAGTGCTCAAATAAAACACAAACAGGGCACCGAGCAGAGCATAGTGTAAAACCCTTATAAATTAAATTCAAACAGTGATAGGAGTACAGCCACAACCACCATAATCTGCATGGGAACTGATTACTAGAGGGTTCCTCTTTGGGATGACTGGCAGCAGAATCCCACCAACACCCTGGGGTGTAGACTGAAGACGAAGTACGGACAAGATGATGATCCCAAAGAGTCAACAATGGCAGGAACTGCGCGCACCTGGAGATGATAATACAATCCAATGATCTTTTATTTGAAACTAGCTGGTACCTGCGACTTCGTCTGCAGTGATTGTAGAAGAGGGTATATACAGGCACGGGTAAGGTTTTCGTACTGTGTATAAGGGATGGGATATGAAATGTAGCTTTGTATCTTGTTTTTGCTGTAATTCTGAGAATACGTGAGACTTTTGTGATGAATGTAATTTGTATTTCAGCTGCTATACGGTGTTGTTATAAACTGTACATAGTGTCTTTGGGACAGAGGTATTTCAGGTTAATATACTTCGATATACGACATTGTATGATTTGTTATTTTTCGCCAGTACATATAAGTTTTGGGCACAGGATACTCTTGAGCAAGCAACATAAAGTCTGGCCCTGTGCATGACAGTTTAGTAACTCCATGCGCCTCTTATTAATAGCAATTAACCCCATAATGTCCCTCACATTAACCCCTGTGTAAGAGGTACTGATATGTGAGAGACTTGGAGGTAATAATTAAGTATCTTCATTATTGAGGTCTTTTATTAGTAGCTCCATATGTCTCACATAGTAGTAACCTTTATACCTTTATATGAGGCACACAGGGGTTAATATGAGGGATATGATGGGGTTTATTCCAATTAATGTGAGGCACACAGGGGTTAATATGAGGGACATGATGGGGGTTATTCCTATTAATATGAGGCACACAGGGGTTAATATGAGGGACATGATGGGGGTTATTCCTATTAATATGAGGCACACAGGGGTTAATATGAGGGACATGATGGGGGTTATTCCTATTAATGTGAGGCACATGGAGTTACTAACACTAAACTAATAACCCCAAATGCCTGACATTAATGAGAATAGTAATCCTATGTACCTGTGTGTTTTTCAGTTTCACTTTGCTAGCAGCTCCTTTCCTCCTCGGGGAATGTTTGCAGGATGCAGACTACTATTGCAGGCAGAGACCTGCGATTAAGCTCCACCCCCTGGGTTTCCTGCACCCCTCTCAAAGGGGAGTGTCCTTATGCCTCAGCTCTAGCACAGCACTGAAGACTCGGACTTCATTTAACTCTTGCAGGTCCTGTGCTGCTGGTGTGCCAGTGAAATATGGCAGGAGTGCCACTCTTGGCACGTGTGCCAGGGGTTGCTGACCTCTGCTGTAGAGGGTAATATGAATATTGTGGCTTGCTATGGTCCAAAGTGTGTGAGATTGCAGAGATAGTGATGTGAGTTTGGGTTTTGTGGGGGTCCTGGGAAAAACGTATGTCCACTATTGTGACGAAAAGTAGCCTATTGCGCAATCAAGTGTAGTGACTATGTTTGTGGAAAATTTCAGCCAAATCGGTGGAGCGGGTTTTGCGTGATTGAGGAACAAACACACAAACCCACAAACATCCAAACTCACAAACTTTCACCTTTATAATATTAATAGGATATCAAACCACGCGTTACAGGGTGAATACCCCTTTTTCAGGTGTACAATGAAAAAATGGAATGAAATACAGCTGTGACAAATGCCACAAATAGTTCTCAATAAATGGAGTTTCCTTGTCTAAAAAGACCCCTGGGGGGGCCACACGGTGGCTCAGTGGTTAGCACTGCAGCCTTGCAGCGCTGGAGTCCTGGTGTTCAAATTCTGCCAAGGGCAGAAAACCATCTGAAAGGAGTTTGTATGTTCTCCCCATGTTTGCATGGATTTCCATCCCACATTCCAAAGACATACTGATAGGGAAAAATGTGCATTGTGAGCTCTATGTGGGGCTCACAATCTACATTTAAAAAAAAAAAAAAAAGATCCCTGAGTATAATAATGATGTTTGTGGGGCCCGCGGCGTCACTTACCAATCCCAACCACTGCCAGGATTGGTAAGTAAATAGGGCCTGTTACCGACTGGAGTAACTCCAACTGGTAATGGCCTATTAAGAAAAGAAAAAAAAATGCAGTGGTAGTGGCTGTCGCCGGGCGCCTAATGCCCTGGGCCCTGTGGCAGCTGCCACCCCCGCCACCCTGGCAGCTACACCACTGCCCATGAACAGTATCATATTTATATTTGTAGATCATTAAAAGTTAAACGTTCTTACAAATATAAGTAGTTAAAAATTCTGCCGAGTTTTAAAGATTTTCTATAACTTTCTTAGTGGTGACGTCTGTCTTGATCAGTTGCCAATGGATACGACCACAAATGCAGAAACTTTGTATGGTCTGGGACATGTCAGGAACCCAATTATGATTTTCTTATTGTAGCTGGGTAGGATAGGGACACTACAAGTATTAAGAGATATCCCGGCCACAATAAGGAAATCACGTTGGATTTTATGACCTTAGAAAGTTCCTGCATTCATGGTCGTATCCACTGGCAACTAATCAAGGCAAGAAGACTGATCACAAAATATTTAGAGAAAACCTTTAAAAACTTTGTATAAATGTGTTCCTAGAACAATTGATATGAAGGCAAAAGTTGGTCACACCAAATGTAGATTTCTCTTTTTTTCATTCATTCATTGACAAAAATAAACTATGGTAATAATAATTCTATAGTTGAAAGTATTATTACTTCATAGCACTTTTTCCACAACTACCTGCATAATATTATACTGTATGAGAGAGAGAGAAACACAAGACATTAGAAAGAGACAGGTGAGAGAAAGACAGATATGAGAGATGTACAGATAATAGATACATATATGAAAGAAACAGATGAAAAACCACTCTAATCTGCGCTCTAAATGCCAACTAGCGCTCTGGCCTTTCTTCACCCTGTCGTTTGCCCATATATATTGCATTGGTGTACCTGGGATACCTCACTGAACAATGTCTTTGTGTGCATAAACTGCTATTTGGGCAAAAGGGAAGGAAAATGATTTGAAATTAAGACAGATTTTTGGACAACATTCTGCTTTTGCAGAGCCCCTGCAGTGCGAGTAAAGTTTGATCCCTTGACATGTGACCCTATTTTGGAAACTTCACCCTCCAAGGAATTTGTCAAAGGGTGTAGCAAGCGCTTTTACACCTTAAGTGTTGCGTTAATTTATTTTACAGAAATGAATGCACAGCAGTTGGTGGAAAGTTATTTTTTTTCCGAAAATATGCCATTTCAGTCTGTAATATGTTGTGTGCTGCTTATGTCAACAGAGACAGACACTTCATAAATTGATGTACTTGAGATAACCTGTTTAACATATTTTGGAGTGTGTTACTCTGCTGACAGACATTGGGCATAACATCTTGGACATTGAAATGTATTTCTGGAAGAATTATAATTTTCACTTTTCAGTGGCACATTCAAAATAAATTAATGTAACACTCAAATACACAATGGATAAAGGCCTACCAAAAATTTGGAAAATCTAATAAGGGTATCCCCCAAAGTAACAATAATATAAAATATAACTTTTAATATTGTTTAAAATGGACAATCCATCAGCCACCAATAAAACTCCATAAAACACAAGGGAGTAGGAGCTGTGGGAGTGGACCTAATACTAAATCAATGTGCTCTTTGCTACTTTATGTACCTCCTAAAGCACTGGTATTAGAATGTCAAACCCCCACAACAATTAAACAACTACCACTCCCCTCCAGATACAAAAGCAGGGTATGGATAAGGTTTAAGGTGTGTCATTTATATATGTAAGCCCGCCAGTGAAAGGACGGAGGCAACCACACACAATATAACGGAGTGGTGGCTACAATGTAACACTCTGCAGACCAATCCCTTAGAAGTTCTATTAACTTCAGAAACTAAGGTTCACTGCTGTCACTATAACCCATTTGATTAATCGGACCACCTGTCTGTCTCTCTGGGTATATTACTGCAGACTGTCCCTCACATAGATAAAATAGCACGCCCTGTATTAACTCTCTATATCTGTTCGCATTTCATTACACTAGGTAAATCATCAGGACAACTTTAGTGCGATCTAACCTTGAAATATAATGTAGTGCAGTAAGAACTGAAGTTCCTGGGACTCTGATGGCCTCTGAAATAAGTCCACTATGTGATAGTTACTTTTATAGATCAGAACTAGAGATGAATGAGTAGTATTCGATTGAGTAGATATTCGATCGAATAACTACGGTATTCGAAATATTCATACTCAATTGAATACTACTAGCTATTCACAGTAAATATTTGATTCAGAACCAGCGTTGATTTTTACACTGTATAGCATTTGGCCAATCAACGCTGATTCTGCAGCAGGCTCGTCCTTGCTTGGAGCAGGCAGCTTGCGGTAAAGAGGGAGTTGCCTTTTTCTCATAGGAATGAATTGACCAGCGGTAACTGGCCAGTGTACAGCATTCGGCCAATCAACGCTGGTTCTGCCAAAGGCTAGTCTGTGAGGAGGCGGAGTCTAAGATCAGACCACAGCAGTCCCCATTGTGGTCCGATTTTAGACTCCACCTCCTCACAGACGAGCCTCCGGCAGAACCAGCGTTGATTGGCCGAATGCTGTACACTGGCCAATCAACGCTGGTCAATGTATTCCTATGAGAAAAAGGCAGCTCCGTCATAACAGCAAGCTGCCAGCTCTCTTTCGACTAGCAAGGATGAGCCTGCTGCAGAACCAGTGTTGATTTGCCGCAGGCTCATCTTTGCTAGTCGGGAGAGCTGGCAACTTGCGGTTACGAGGGAGCTTACTTTTTATCAGCGCAACTGCAAGCGCTGTGCAGTTAAAGCGCATGGACCCCATAGACTATAATGGGGTCCGTGTGATTTAACTGCACAGCGCTCCTCCTAAACACTCTCCTCCTGCTATTCGTGGACTTGGTGACTCCCCTTTAGTCGAATAGTGGTTTCCCCTGAAACGAGCATTTTTTTCCCATAGACTATAATGGGATTCGATATTCGATCGAGTAGTCGAATATTGAGGCTCTACTCGAAACAAATATCGAATCTTGAATATTTCACTGTTCGCTCATCTCTACTCAGAACACTTTATTCCATGATTCTGTCATGGCTCTCCATCTAGCAACTCCTCCCCCGAAGCTCAGCTCCGCCTCCATTACTACCTCACTGTTGCTAGGAAGACAAAGCAAGATAAGTAAGCAGAAAAGAACATACAGAACATACTTATAACAACATCACAGGGATGAGGTAGGGGGCCCTGGACAAAAGATTGCACTAGGACCCCCTTAGACTTTAGCTATGCCACAGCTCACAGAACCAAGTCATCTTGAACTTGTATTATGTATGTCTGCTGCAATTTCAGTGAGGTATACATAGGTACCCACATTAGCTGTGAGCATCATCTATTTTAACTGCTCTCCTGTCTCCTGCTCCTTTATTCACATCCAGGGGCACACCTCTAATGAGGTGAAGTGAGGCGGCACTATTCTCACAATTTTTTTTTTTTTTCTAATTTTTTATCCTAAACCAGCCCAAGACAGGCTGCTCTGAAAACAAAGCTTGAGGCCTGGTTCACATCTGTGTTCGGTATTCTGTTCAAGGAGTCTGTGGAGAGAAATGTGCTCCTTGAAGTACTTTTTTCTCCACATGATTCATGCAGACACTGCGCGGAAAACACACGGGCCCCAATATAGTCTATGGGATCCGTGTGCTTTCTTAACTAACTGCTTTTTAATGCGTTCGGTAATACGCTCAGGTGGTCCCCAAGCGGACTCCCCGAATTGAATACCAAACACAGATGTAAACTTGGCCAGAGTGGGACCTCCTGTGCAGAAGTCTTATGCGCGGGTAAAGAAGAGGTGGTGGCTGCTCTATCACGGGATCACAGGTAGGTGAGGATAACTTTTTTTTTAATAGGCCGTTATCTACTGGAGTAACCACAGCAGGTAACAGGCCATATTTACTTACCTATCCTCGCTCCTGCACAAGACCGCCCTGCTTCCCTTTCTGCTATAGAACACAGAAAGGGGGAGCAGAAGCGGCTGTGAGCAGGAGTGGGCATAGGTAAGTGAGGCCACGGACCCACGAACCCCAACAAATACTACTATTATTATACTCCGGGGTCTGAAAAGTATAATAATCGGGGGCCCAAAGAATAATAAAAAACAGTATTACTTACCTCTCGCCTGGATCTAGTGTTACTCTCAGCAAGCTTTGGGCCTTTATGGTGATGTTCCAGAAGTCACGTGGGCCAGGTCGACTTCATTATGTGATGCGACGCTGGCTTGTCCCAAGTCCCGCCTGAGCCAATGCTGAAGAAGGCTGAAAGCTGCAAGGAGTGCGCCGGAGCCCAGGATAGGTAAGTAACAGTTGTTTTTATATTTGTCACAATACTGTGTAAGCGACCATTTTTCTTGTGGCCGCGGGCATGCGCAGTCGGCTTTGCCCTAGGCCCGAGGCCTAGACGTTTGAAGCCAACCCCTGGAAGAAGACACAGTGAAGAGGACATTCCTGAAGAAGATGGAGGCGGTGCTGGAGAGTTCTGTACACCCAATCTCCTAAAGGATTATGCCCATAATAGAGTTAAAAAAAAACCCCAAAACCTCAAAACAGCAATCTGACCACAAAAATAATAAAAATAATTCCCCATAAAAGTGAACAATAAATACAAATAGCAATGAATAAAAATCTCAAAATAATACCAAAATAAATTTAATATAAAATAGTAAATAGTAATAGCAATTACATCACTCATAGATTGTAAGCTCTTGCGAGCAGGGCCCTCAGTCCCATTCTGTGAGATGACTTTCTTTGTAATGCATCTTTCTGTCTGTATTTGAACCCTACAAATTGTACAGCGCTGCGGAATATGTTGGCGCTATATAAATAAAATTTATTATTATTATTATTATTATTACCATGAAAGAAATACCATTTAGGCAGAAAGCTGAATACGCATCCTACAAGTATGGCTTTTCATCCCATTCCTCACTCTTGAAAAAGCCACATGTATTGACAATAAGCCATCCTTTAACATAATATGCAACATGCACATGGGCACAAATGCAGCGCATGTCCCAAATAAATGTCAGAATATATGTCGCCAATCACCATCTACCCTCAAATCCAAAAACAAAGCCACAGCTGTAACACCCACCTCATGTGAAATATTCATATGGAGGGACTATACATCAAATGTAATAATCCATATATCAAAATGGATAACAAGATCTTCTGAAATCCGAACCAAATACAAAGACTCATGTACATGAAGGACAGGCCTACTTCAAAAGGTTGCAAGAAAAAAAATCAAAGTAGGTGCCAACCCTCTCGCACAAACCTCCCACATCAGCCACAATCGGCCGACCTGGGGGATCTGTGAGAGACTTTTCTACTATATAAACTATATAAAACGAATGAACCACCACAGGTTTAGGAACAGTCAGATAGTCTGAAGTTTGCTAATAAGTACTACTATATGTAAAAGAAGCTGTCAATAATTGGTCCATTTTTTACTTAAACACAACAGTGGGTCAGTGGGTCATTTATCAACCGGGCACATGCTGGTCCTTGGATAGGGGTATACGTCTAAAGGGTTATTTTTCATGTAGGGAGTGTTCAGGTTGCCCTTTTATTTTGTGCACACAGGTTTTTGTGAACCTATTGATATTCCAAAAACCTTTTGATTGGGAAAAATGTATCTCTTGTATTTCAATCTGCAGTAGCAATGAATTATAAGTGCAATTTTTATATTGACCACTAGATGTCAACATACGCAAGCAGCAAACTCCAAAGGGAACATACAAATGGAAATTTTTAAAATCCCTCCCCATCCTGTGTTGCACATTTAGAGCATTGAGGGAGTGAGCTGTGTCTGTGTCATTGCTGCTCTCACAATCGCTTTTAAACATTTTAACTTTTATAAAGCTTCAAAAATTACCCTTTTTTGGGTGGGGGAGCTGCTTGTGGTTTTTTAGACACATGTGGTAGTTATATTGCAAAAAGCAATGTTTTTTTCAGAAAAACTTGCCCGTTTTGATGATCAAGTGGTACAGGTTTGATGGTATTTGGGAGACAAATTTGTGGCTGTGAACCTAGTTTAAAAATGATGAATAATTGACTTTTCACAAACTATCCCTTTATGAGAGCAGATGTAAAATCACATTTTTTTTTTTTTTTTTTTATGCCAACACTGTGCACCAACCGTGTGGTATAGAGGAATAACAGTGATGGGCCAGGCCGCAGAACATGTCTGTCTGAGTAGTGGCAGTGGTGGTTGCTTTGGCAATGCGACATGATATGATGGGCCAGGCCATAGAACATGTCTGGCTGAGTGGTGCCAGTGGCAGTAGTAGTTTAGGAGTAGCAGGCAGTATAAGCAGTAGAGTAAAAGGTACATGTTACAGGGAGGAAGTGACATCATTATTTGGAGGCAGCAGCCGGAGCTGTGTGAAAATCTCATGGATTCATTTTGCCAAAAGTAATTTTTTTCTGCACTAGCTGTGGAAAGTTTTGTTCTTCTCGGTGCTACAATGACTTCGGCAGCACTGACCACCCTCTCGTCCATTACACAGACACTGTACTGGGCCTGGCTAGAAATGCTGCTGCTTTTCCTCTTGACACTTGTAGCTCTGGCACTGGTAGAGGAGGTGGGGTGCTGACTGAGTGAAGTGGACTTAGAGCAGGCAGAGGCAACCTAGTGAGAAGGACAGAATATTCAGCCATATTCATAATATTCAGCCATTTTGCTCCATATACTCCATGTTTAACCTTTGTATAAACTTTCCTGGCATGTAGAGATAGGATTTTCTGAAAATGTTGATCAGCGCATCATCAGAACCCCTTGTTATGGGTCCTTGAGAATGTTTGGGGTTTTTTAACGTTTCCATACTCCTCATTTCTGGGAAGGACATGGTGATATGAACTAGGCCTCATTAGGGATGTTATGTGAAGCATTCTCAGGGACTACTGGCTATAATGAGTAGAATGATTTAATGTGCTCAAGATGGCGGACATGGATATTCCTGTGTTAACTCATGGATGCACGTGCTCGTCATATGTAAACGCCCATTTTATTCTCCAACCAATTATAATACATATTTTTATGTGATATATTTTGTGACGCTTAAGATGGCATAAAGCCATTATTTTCTTTTATAATCTTTATCCTTGCTTGCAATAAACCAAGATCTATCTTGGAAACAGTACTGCGTGTGTCTGTGTCTTTGTATGTCTCCTGAGTGCTCGATACTTTACCAAACCTACTTTTAATCCAGCACCTCATGGCATACATAGAGATTGAAATACTTGGGGAATTCCCCCGATACTAGGTACATGTGCGTAGTGCTGTTGGCATTGAAACATGCAATGGCACAGGTTTTCAGGTTTTTGGACGTAGAAACTTTTTTCAATCCACACTCCTTTTTCAGTTTCAGAGTCCGCTGTGTCTGTGGTTTGTTGCATGCAGTATGCATTCACTATATACTGCAACAAAATGGAAGCTCCAGGATGTGTAATAGTGCCATGTGCCACCTTACAACCATGAAATGAGGTAGGATGTGTGTGCAATGGCTTGCCCTGTTGAAGTAGTTGGTCCAGTGTGGAGGAAAAAATTAGCTCATGCTCAGTGGCGTAACTAAAGTCTTGTGGGCCCCAGTGCAATCTTTTGTCTGGGGACCACTACCTCATTCCTACAGCGAATTCTTGATAGTGATGTTACGGGTGCTAAGGAGTTTAATCAACCTTAGTGTGGCTAGGGTAATCTGTGGGCCTCCTTGGCTTAAAGGGGTTGTTCCATCAGAAGGATCCTATCTATACTGCTAGTTTATGTGGATTTAAGACTTTTCCTAAATGCATTACTTTATCAAAAATGCTTTGTTTGGCCGCTATCTTACTTTATTCACTTCATTGTTTACACTCCATTTCTATGGCCCTTGGGATTATCTGCTCATTTGTCAAGTGATGTAGCTGCCTGCTATCAGCGGGAAGGGAGGGGCTGGGAGCTGTTTGAGAAGCTCCGCTACTTAAATGACACAGATAGGGGAGGTGAGAGCTCCAGGATTTCTGAGCTCTTATCAGTCGGTTTAATTGAATTTGACTGATAAGGGCTGAGATAGGTTACCTCTGTTTGTAATGCAAACTGACTCAAATCCAGCTCTGCTACATCAGCTTCACACTGTGGTAATTCATTTACAACCATGACTTGGGCATATGCAAGTCGCTCCCTTTAATGATCACAGGAAACAGAAGTGGATTTAATTGGCCACATCAGCCATTTTATTATGTAAACATTCATTAACATAAATTAACATGATTTTACCCCTTAAAATGCCAAACATCAATAGCCCTAACATTAAGCCCATAGGCTTATGTGCCAAGAAAAGCAGGAAGTGAAGAGAGCACAACAGCCTGTAGGTTAGTGAACAAGCATCATGGGACTACCCCTTTAAGGGCCAGATGGAAGCTGCAATACTGATACCAGTGCTTATGGACCCCCTAAGGCTCCTGGGCCCCAGTATGACTGTACCCTCTGCACCCCCTCAAGTTATGCCCCTGGTCATGCTGTCAGTGTGCCTAACCTGGCTTCCATCTGAAAAGGCTGACATGGAAAGGATTCTATGTACCTGAAAACTATACCTGAGAGGCAGAAAAGAACCAGGATTATCATGTTGATTATCTATGTATGGATGCCATATGCCACATCAATATTGTGTTGTTGAAGTGGCAATTTATAGAATTTGAAGTAAAATTTTAAAAAGTAATAAATATTGCAAAATTTCCCACTTCACTTTCACTCATGAGTAGTTTTCAAACCGTTCAGACATAGCCATTACCTTAGGGCACGTCCTTGGTAAATGAGCAAGCAACACTAGAATATCATCTGCACACAGAAGAACCATTTTTATTTAACTTCCCTAAGCTCTTCCTACCAGAATTGTGTCACAATATACACCACTACATCAGCATTGGGCTCTGTATGGATTCATACTGACACTTGTACATTATACTGTAAGCCTGTGCCCTGTGACTCTAGCAGAGTACGAGACTCCCCTTTTTTTCACATGTGGCTCATAAGTGGAGGCAGATGAAATATGCTGTATATTTTGTTATTATAATACACTAACTGGAACAACTGGCCAGGATATGGTAGGAAAAGGTTCCCTTGTGCTACACTTCAACACCATTTGATTGTAATGTTATTGCTTATTGACCTTCCTCCTCCCCTCCTCTTCCATAGTTTTTTTTCTAGGTGTGCCTATGGCAGTGAGGGTGCACATATCCTTCATTGGAGATTACTTGTAATTGACTATATTGATTCATGCTATTTTATTATATATGGGGAGCTGCGTCTCCTTGATTGTTAACCCCTTAAGGACCAGGACATTTTTTGGTTTCGCATTTTCGTTTTTCCCTCCTCACATTTCAAGAGCCATAACTTTTTCATTTTTCAGTTCACAGAGTCACATGATGGCTTATTGTTTGCGGGACAAATTGTACTTTGTAATGGCACCATTCAATATGCTGTGCAATGTACTGGGAAGCTGGAAAAAAATTCAGAATGAGGCGCAATTGGAGAAAAAATGCATTTGCGCCATTTTCTTATGGGTTTAATTTTTACAGCATTCACTGTTTGGTACAAATGACATGTTACCTGTGTTCTACGCGTCAGTACGAACGCGGTGATACCAAATTTATATAGTATTTGAAATGTTTTGATACTTTTAAAAAAATGATAAACTTTGCAAAATAGAAAAAAAAAATTGTGTCATCATGTTCTAACACCTGTAACTTTTTCATATTTCCATGTATGGAGCTGGTTGTGGTGTCTTTTTATGCGGGACAAGATGACGTTTCTATTGATACCATTTGGGGAAAGATCTGATGGTTTGATCACTTTTTATTCAATTTTTTATAGGAGGCAAAGTGTTGAAAAAAACGCTTTTTGGCTGTTTTTATTTTTTTTGCCGCTACGCCGTTCGCAGTACGGGATAAATGTTTTAATATTCTAATAGTTCGGGCATTTTGGAGCGCGGGGATACCTAATATGTTTATGTTTAATGTTCTTTAATTACTTTTATAGCTAATCTAGGGAAAGGGGGGTGATTTGAACTTTTATATTTTTTTAATACTTTTAAAAACTTTTTTTTTTCTTCTGTTACATTTATGATCAGACCCCTTAGGTACCTTGAAACCTAGGGGGGCTGATCGCTCATACTATTCACTGCAATACTACAGTATTGCAGTGAATAGGAAAATCGCAGCACTTCTATTAGACGATGCCTCTGGCATCGTCTAATAGATCTAGTGCAGAGACAAGCCTGGAAGCCTTCAATAGGCTTCCGGCTGTCATAGCAACCGATCACCGCCCTCATGTGACGTTCAGGAGGGCGGCGATCGGGGAAACATGGCGGCGCCCATGCCGCCGGCGCCGTTTACACACTGCGGTCACGTTTGACCGCAGTGTGTAAAGGGTTAACAGCAGCGATAGGCTCGGGCACCGACCGCTGCTGTTAGTGGCAGGTCCTGGCTGTATGATACAGCCGGCATCTGCCCTGTATGGAGCGAGCTCAGCGTGTGAGCTCGCTCCATACATCCCCATGCGACCCATGACGTACAGTTACGTCAAGGGTCGCTAAGGGGTTAATCCCTTGTTTTGAAAATTAATAAAACCATTTAAATATAACAAGGCATGATATTACCATCATTCAGAACACTGACCAGCTATCAACAGGTGTGAATAACATGACATTAACATATGGCAACAAAAAAATAGGGAAATTTGATATTTGCCCATCCATTTAAATATACAATGTGCATGGAGGGGTCAGCGGGGAATGAGTTAGAGGAGGAAGATGTGCACCAAACCCGTAGGGGAGTCCAGGAGGCTGGGAAAGTAGTACTTGCAATGTTTACAGTGGCTACAAATTTGACCAACTCCTCTAACAGAGCTGGTGCAGTGCTGAGGAGGGTCTGCAGAGTACCTAATGGTACTGGTGTTGGTTGTTGTCGGCCTTCCTGAGCCTGATGGAGGGGTGAAGTGGTCATGATGGTTGTGCAGGAATAAGACTCAGGAAACAAGAGATTTGCAGAACAATGTAACTTGTAGCTTTTACTTGCAATAGAACAAAGTAAAACATCATCCAATTTCTATCTAGAGGTACAATTCTTATGGAGATAGTACTGGAATTTAGTGCTGAGTTAATTTGTGATATGTCCATTGATGGTCTGAAACTCCCGTGAAGGCAGTCTCCACCTTTAAAAGCTTTCTATACTCACAAAGCTGACAGAGTCTATCCATGTTCCCATTGCAGCAGGTTGTAGATCAGCAGGGTTGCCATATCTGCCCTGAGAAGCAAATAGGGTTGCAGCTATTAGGCGCATAAAATACTCATCCTTATTTCCTTACCTGGCACATTTCTCTCTTCTTGATCAGTTAAGCAGGTATTTGTCCCATCTCCTGACCACTGAAGGACATGGGACTATTCTAGATGGACTTTTTCCAGCATAGCTCATGCTCTGGTTCCTCACACTACTGCACATTTCCTTCTCCAAACTACAAGAGGGAGTGAGCACTCTCTGTCTCCACCTCCTCCAGATCAGCAACACTATCTGATCTATAGTGGCTTTGCAATGTACAACTATTGCCATAGATATGAATAAGAGAGACTGCAATTACATTACACAGCTGTTTTGAATCAGGCAACCTGTAATGTAAACATAGATGGGATCACAATGAGCACACAAGCCTTGTCCCCCATCAAACAGCTGAACAATAAGGGTCCCAGGTGTAGGACACCCACTGTTCTTTTATTGATGAGCAATCCTGATAACAGGTCATCAATAAAAATTAACTGAAATAACCCTTAAAGGGCTTGTCCCATGAAAAGCATTCTATCTATAATGCTAGTTTGTGTGGATTTAAGACATTTCCTAAATACATTGCTTTATCAAAACTGCTTTGTTTGGCCGCTATCTTAATTTATTCACTTCATTGTTGACACTGCGTTTCTATGGCCACTGGGCTTATCTGCTCAGTTCCCAAGTGACATAGCTCCCTGCTCTCAGGGGGGTAGGGAGGGGCTGAGTGCTGGGAGCTCAGGCTGTGTTTGTCTGACAAGCAACTGAGCTCCTCAGATGGGGGAGGTGAGAGGTCCAGGATTACTGTGCTGTGCTGTCTATCTTCTGCTTTTCCACTTATCAGACGGTTTAATTGAATTTGACTGAGATAAGGAGTCCTTTACCTCTGTGTGTAATGCAACCTGACTCAAATCCAGCTCTGCTACATCAGCTTCTACATCAGCTTCATACTGTGGTAATGCATTTACAACAAATCTCTCATTACTGACTGAAAACATAGCAGATAGCAGAGCAAGTGAAACCCCGCTCATCAATGTACCGAGAAATCCAGGAAGTGAACAGAGCACAGAGCCTGCAGGCTGCAGAACAAGAGTTATGGGAATACCCCTTTAAATTGGGTTTCTTGAAATACAAAGACATCACTTTTAGCTTTCTGGAGAAAAGCCAGTTTTTGGCTTCTTTTGCAAGGTTATATACTATTCTCCTACCTAAATTGTTTGAAGTATGTAATGATCTTTTGAAAGGGATACAACTTTCCCTCAAGCCTTAGGCTGCCTTCACACGGAGTAAGGCCGGGCTTGTAAAAATCCTCATTCACAGCCATACATGCGAGCGCTGCGGAAGGCTCTCGAACACTTCCCATTCACTTCAATGGGAGCGCTCGTAACGCCGGCTTTACGAGCGCTCCCATTGAAGTGAATGGGAAGTGTTCGGGAGCCTTCCGCAGCGCTCGCATGTATGGCTGTGAATGAGGATTTTTACAAGCCCGGCGTTACTCCGTGTGAAGGCAGCCTTAGAGGTGCATGTTGAGCTGATATCCAAAGAAGGGGAAAAAACATTATGCTGCGGTAAGGATAACCTGATCTCCGTATTAAACTGTAACATGAAAAGGAGGGCAAAACTATTACCCAATCACCCTTCTTGTCGACCCAGAACATAGGTATTTGGTCTCCTACAGAGAAAGGAAACACAACTACCAGATTTATCAACCCTATCCATTTTGTGATCATGTAAAAACCCCACTGGTGTTAGTGGGAACGGATGTTGAAAAAGCATTTGATCAGGTTAGGCGGTGATACAGTGGAGCTTGCACTCTTCTAAAGGTTCTTTTTCAAAGTATCATATTAAAACCCTGAACATAGTAATTAGTGGAGGGGATGTATATGTGGAGTGCGGGATGTGCCAAGTCAGCAATTTCATATTTAGCTTTTATTCTGTAGTTTGTGAGAAAAGGTATTTAGCCTTGAGATAAGAGGCCTCCTGATATGAATTTCTTGCTATGAATATGGTATAAATAAACTGAGCCTGCAACTCATAGTTTGGAGCCATTTACAAATTTACACTGATTTGTTCTCTTTCTTTCTCTCTCTCTCTGTCTCTGTCTCTCACTCTCTCATTCCAAGGAAAAAGATTTTGCACTGGGCCCAGCAGCTTCAAGTTACTTTTCTGCCTGTACTATAACATCATCAGGTTATCAGGTTATTTATCTATTATGGCAAATATCTTACATAGAAAAACTCAAAACAATGGTATAAGCAAAGGTGAACAAACCATATTTTGTAACAAGAAGATTCTTGGTGGGCTGCTGCTTTTGATCACGTTAGTCCACCTGGCTTGCAGAAGGATGATGATATTTCCTACAATATGATTATGTATGTTACAGGAAATATTATAATATCTGAATGCATTGTCATTAGAGATGAGCGAACACCATTCCATCGAATAGGTATTCGATTGAATATCAGGCCATTCGAGGTATTCGTTTCCAATTGAATACCACACAGCATACGCAGTAAAAATTCGTATCCACTCCCACCTTCCCTGGCACATTTTTTACACCAATAACTGTGCAGGTGAGGTGGGACAGCGACAACGTAGGCATTGAAAAAAAATTGAAAAAAACCATTGGCTGCCGAAAACATGTGACCTCCCATTTATAAGAACAGCGGCCGCGATATTCGTCAGATTTGCGGTACGAGATAGGGAGAGAAACATGTCTGCTGAGGGCTACATAGGCATTAGCTTCTAGTAGGCAGGGAAAAACTGAAGAAAAACAACAGCTCTTTTCAGAGCTACATACTGCAGGGAGAGGAGTCGAGCTTGCCACGTGCTTTCCCCCAAAACACTTAACAGGGATACCAAGCAATTCCGTGCAGCTACATACTTTCAACACAGCTTTGCAGCCGCTGTCCCCCCAAAACAGGGAGACGGAACAATTCATTGCAGCTATATACGTTCAACCCAGCTTTCCAAGCCTTGTCCCCCCAAACACCTAACAGGGAGACAGAGCAATTCAGTCCAGCGATATACACTCAACCCAGCTTTGCAGGCGGTGTGTAGCCCCAAAACAGAGAAACAGAAAAAATCAGTGCTTTTCAGGCTGTGTGAAATCCCAAAACAGGGAAACAGAAAAATTAACAGAGGGAGAGACAGTAAAAGGACCCAAAAAGAGATCCTGGGAGGAGACAAAGGTGGGATGACTCTGTTGGGAAGATTGGCCGTGTTGGGAGGAAGGAGAGTCAGACTGTTGGGTATGAACACGATTGCAGGTAGTGGCTGACTGGCTGGTGGAAAAGCAGCTGGAAGCATTATCCGCTAGCCATTGTAACACCTGTTCCTGGTGCTCGGGCCTGGTCTGCGTTGTACCCTGCACCCTGTTTAACACAGCTGTCATATCAGGAATTGTGATGAGCGCATGCTAATATTTCTTGTCCAGTGGAAAGGATGGGATAGCATTTCACATAAGTCTGCCACCCATGGAAACTCATGGTACAGAGACTGAAGGAGCTGACTTTGATGAACCCTTGGGTTTTGTAGATGAACTCCATCAAAGGTCTCTGCTGCTCACACACCCTGCTCAACATATGGTATCTAGGGTTTCAGCGTGTGGTCACCTCGCACAACAGCCGGTGCTTCAGGCAGATGTAGGCGTTGCTGGAGTGTATTGTGGCTAGCAGCAGATACTGTAGACTTGCCAAAGTGGGCGCACAAACGCCGCACTTTAACCAGTAGCTTGTGTACATTGGGGTACGTTGTTAGAAACCGTTGCACCAATAAGTTGAAAATGTGGGCCAGGCATGGACCGTGTTGGAGGCTGGCAAGCTCTAGAGCCGCTACCAGGTTCCACCCATTATCACACACGACAAAAAAGCCTGGCCCCCTGGTGCAGCAGGGAAAAAAACATTGCCATATCATCCAGGATGGCATCCCTGACCTCGAAGGCACTGTGCAGTCTATCCCCCAAGCTGATGAGTTTCAGGACGGCCTGCTGACGTCTCCCCACGCCAGTGTTGCAGCGTTTCCAGCTTGTAGCTGGGGTTGATTTAACGGCGGAGGAGGAGGGTGGTGTTTCAGCACTCCTGACAAGGAATATTGGGCGGGGAGACAAGGCAGGCCGCCACAGTTTGCGACCCGGTCCCAGCTTCAACTACATTCAGCCAGTGTGCCATGATTGAGATGTAGCGTCCCTGGCCGCATGCACTTGTCCACGTAACAGTGGTCAAGTGGAACTTTGTACAAAGTGCAGAACTTAGGGCTCACCTGATGTTACGGGACATGTGCTGGTGCAAGGCTCAACTCACCCAAAGGGCAAAAAACTCTGCTGGTGCAAGGCTGAACTAACTTAAAGGGACTAAAACTCTGCTGGTAAAAGGCTGAAGTCACATTAAAGGCCTCAGTCTCTGCTGGTAGCTCAGCTTATGGGCCTCTAACTTAATTTGTAAGGGCTCACGTTAGGGGCCAAAAAAGTGAATTTTGGAAGGTCTTACCACATCACACGCACACACACACACACACACACACACACACACACACACACACACACACACATCCACAATGACAGTTCAAGGTGGGTACTGTTGGATTTACTATTGCCTATTCCATCTGTGGTTGTCATGGGCAATGTGATTTAAAGGGGTGCTTGTTAATGTTTCTTTAGCTTAAATTTGGGTTTCTGTCCATCCAATTGGGGAAGAAAGAAGGTTTCCAGGTATTTTCCCACTTTGATAGTGGTTTTTTTGAATGTAGAAAGTGTGTAGTTGATAGGCTGTGACAGTGGAGTAATACAGTGACTTGGGCATGTTAGATGCCCCCAGACATGCTTCCCCTGCTGTCCCAGTTGCATTGCAGAGGTGTTGGCATCATTTCCTGGGGTGTGATAGTGGACTTGGTGACCCTCCTGAGTCGAATGGTGGGTTCCCCTGACACGAAGCATTTTTCCCCATAGACTATAATAGTGTTCGATAGTCGTTCGAAAAGTCGAATATTGAGCGGCTATTCGAAATGAATAACGAATATTGAATATTTTACTGTTCGCTCATCTCTAATTGTCATCAATTTGCCTTCTGGACTATTAGTGAAAAAATAACAATAGTAATAACTTTGCATTTAAGCATCTTCCTTATGATCACTGCACTGAGACCACACTGCGGTTTTACTAACCCAGACTTACAAATTATTATTATTATTATTATTATTATTATTATTATTATTATTAATTGTAATTAATTGTATTATTATTACTAATTGTAAAATCTAAATGTCAACTCACATGTAGTGAAGTCATATTCAAGTCTTAAAGCAGTTGTAAATTTCAATTTTACCCCAAGAACAGCAAACTTTATTATTTACAGCACAAGGCTTCAGACTCTCCATCTAGGAACAGAGTGTGATGCATACAATCTCTCGTAGTCCACGAAAGTAGCCTATATGGTTCATGGTGAATGCCTTTTACCAAATCCACACCATCCTATACCTACATATATTGGCACTGTTTTCTGCCAATTTAACTCGCCTATAACATGGGGCCATGTTATAGGTTTTTCATAATACTGCTCTACTGACAATAGAGAGCCTAAACAGTATATCAGACACCAAAACTAACAGCAATGATGGCTTGAGAACGGTGATGGCTACAGAAAAAATTCTAACTGTGTCAGAATCAGTGGAGAAGAGACTATTAAATGATGTAAAAAGGTAGACTTGGAGGTGGTGAAAGGTCCTCTTTAAGAACCCAGTCCAACCCTGGCTATGAAGTTAGAATCACACAGTTTTTGGTGGAAATTTTATAGTGAACAAAAACTGGGAGTGGATCCAAAAAGAGGAAAATGTATAACAGAAAGCCGGAAACCTAAATATTTTTTACATCTACTCCTAGCTTTGGCTCTAAAAACTTGAAGTGAAATAATTAGAATAGTTGCTTACCCAGGAGAGGTATAAAAAATAAAACCAAAAACATTTATACTCAACTTCCCTCACCTCTTTTGGGCCTGAACATGTGCCTGGAGCTCTCTCTTGCTCTCCTTGGTGATGTCACACGCCTTGGGTCACTAAGGCCTGTGATTGTGAGCGGTGACATGAGCATCATGAAGTCATCTGAAGAGACACCAGAGTATAAGTTACCACAATGCATGTTGCAAAACTATTTTAGTCAACGTTAGTTAATTCAAAACAAGTCCCATTTTGTTCGGTATCATTAAAAACCAAACAATTTAGGATATTGAGGTCACCCATCTCTACCCTCAACCGGCTCCATAGACAGAAAATTTGAAATGTTATGCCTCTCAGAAGAGGGTGGTGTAAAATGGAATTTTTTGACCAAAATGGGTTCTTACACTGTAAATTTAATACAACATAAAAACCTGTATACATTAGGCATTGTCTTAAATATACTGACTCATAGATTAATATATTGTGAGAGAGTGAAGGGTGTAGTCTGGGAAGACAAGTATATTCCAGCCAGGCACCTAAGGGGTATGTGGTGAGACCCACACCAGGGAGGTCAGCTGACTAATCAGGCCCTAATAACAGAGTGTGAACACTCTGTGAACAACTGGGGTCTGGCCAGTGACCCCAGACTACCGGAGCCCCCACTTACCTGGTTGATCCTGCCGGCCGATGGAGGAAGTCAGCGATGCAGCTCACTTCCTCTGTAGCTTACAGGATACGAGCAGGCTCGTGTCCTGCTCGTGTCCTGTCTGCTACTGTGCAGAATCAGTTGGTGTGTTCATCAAAGCATCAACTGATTCAAGTGTCCTAAAGGGACACATGAAAAAGTAAAAAAAAAAAAAAAAGTTAAAAAAAAGTGTATGAAAAAAGTAATAAAGTTATAAAGCCCAAAAATCTCTTTTTTCTATACAAAATGAATTATATAAAAAAAAGCACTAAAAATTTAAAAAAGCAATGCATATTTGGTATCGCCACGTCCGTAACAACTTGTACAATAAAACTGAAATAATATTTAATGTACACAATGAATGTCGGGGAAAAAAAAACGGAAAAAACTCACCTTAAGTAATGATTTTTTGCCATCTCATCCTACAAAATATGCTATAAAAAGTGATCAAAAAGTCATATGCACCTCACAACAGTGCCAATAAAAAGCGCACATTGTCCCGCAAAAAATAAGCCCTCAACCAACACTGTCAACCGAAAAATAAAAATGTTACGCCTCTCAGAAGATGGCGATGCAAAAAGCATTGATTTATGTCCCCAAATGTGTTTTTGTTTTGCAGAATTAGTATCGCATAAAAAAATAACATAAATGAGGTATCGCCGTAACCGTACCGACCCGCAGAATAAAGGACATATGTTACTTATACTGTACGCTGCATGTCGAAAAATTTTAAATGTAAAACTCAATGCCAGGATTGATTTTTTTTTTTTTAATCCAGCAAGAAAGAGTTAATAAAATGTATTCAGTAAGTTGTAGGCACCCAAAGATGGTGTCATTACAAAATGCATCTCATCCCGCAAAGAACAAGCCCTTATATGGCCACGTCACCAGAAAAATAAAGAAATTATAGCATCTAGCAATGTGAAGACAAAATCCCGCAAAATCGCCAAATCATTCACGACTGGCTGCGGCAGGAAGGGAATATATAAGCTGTGCGAGTGAATATCAGGGGACACCCCAAATTTACAGCTTATGAGGGAAAAGACACCAGAAGTGACCCCCAAAGTGACCCCCAGAGCAACTCCCCCAATCATAGGAGCTACTGGGACGTAGTAGGGAATTTGGTCTTTGCAATGTCCTCCGCAGAGCTTATATATTCCCTCTTCGCCATCCGCTGTGCAGTCACATCTGGGATACTAATACTCACTACACCCCCTGATAAATTCTTTGAGGGGTGCAGTTTACAAAATTAGGTCACTCCTTTGGAGAATCCACTTTTCTGGTACCTTACAGGCTCTACAAACATGACATGGCGTTCAGATACCAAACATCCAAATCTGTGCTCCAAAAGCCGCATAGCGCTCCTTCCCTTCTGCGCCCTGCTGTGCGCCCAAACTGCAGTTTATGACACATGTATGACACATGTATGACACTGGTGTACCCGTTATATCGGACGTAATGTCATATGTGGGTATAAACTGATATTAGGGCACAGCTGGACAAAGAAGGAAAGAAGGGTTATTGGGTTTTTGGAGCACAGATGGTTTGGTTTTTGGATGCCATGACACTTATGCAGAGCTGAAACGCCAGTAAAGTGGAATCCCCTGATATGTGACCTTATTTTGGAAACTACACCCCTGAAGGATTTATCCAGGGGTACAGAGAGCATTTTTTTTTTTTTTTTAATGTAGATTGTGAGCCCCACATAGAGCTCACAATGTACATTTTTTCCCTATCAGAATGTCTTTTTTTTGGAATATGGGATGGAAATCCATGCAAACACGGGGAGAACATACAAACTCCTTGCAGATGGTTTTTTGCCCTTTTGCGGGATTTGACCACCAGGACCCAGCTCTACAAGGCTGCAGTGCTAACCACTGAGCCACCGTGTGGCCCCTAGAGAGAGCATTTTTAACCCCCAAGTGTTGCTATAACTTATTATCCATAAATGAATATGAAGCTGATTGTGAGAGGTGAAAATGACCATTTTTCCAGGAACCCGTCATTTCAGTGCGTAATATGTTGTGCCCGCCTTGTATCAGAGATGAATGCTCTAAAAGCTGTTGTGCCCGGGATACCCGCTTACCAGTTTTTGGAGCGTGTATCTCTGCTGACATAAGTTGGGCACAACATATCGGGCACTAAAATGGCGAGTCTCTGGAAAAATTTAATTTTTAACTTCTCTATCAGTTGCGATTTCATTTCTGGAAACTAAATAAATGCAACACTCAAGGGTTAAAAATTCTCGCTACACCACTTGATAAATCCCATCAGTAGGCTAGTGTCCAAAATGAGGTGACATGTCTGCAGATTACACTTTATTGACAATTCAGGGGCTTTGCAAAAGTGGCATGACGTCCAAAAACCAAACTGTGCTCCAAAAACCGAAATAGCGCTCCTTCCCTTCTGTGCCCGGCTGTACCAAACAGCTATCTCTACCCACATATGTCATTATGTACGTTATCTGGTGTACACCAGTGTCATACATGTGGGCATACACTGCTATTTGGGTACCCAGCAGGGCGCAGATGTGAAGGAGCAATATGTGCTTTTGGAGTGCAGATTTAGATTCTTCGTTTTTGGACACCATGTCACATTTGCAGAGACCCTAAAATTGCCCCTACAAAATGGGGTCACTTCTTGGTGAATTCCAGTTTACTGGCACCTCCAGGGCTCTGCAAAAACAACATGGTGCCCAGAGGGTCCCTCTAAATCTGTACCCCAAAAGCTAAAACGCACAGTGGTCCTTCCCTTCTGAGCCCTGCTGTGTGCCCAAGCAGCAGTTTACACCCACATATATAATTTTTTGACCCCCGGGATGGCCCCTTAATAGTTTTAGGAGTGCAGGTCTCTGACAACACAAAGTGAGTGCAACGTATTGGGCACCGAAATGGCATATTTTAAAAAATTTCAATTTTCATTTTGTACATTAATTTTTGGGAGGCATTTTAGGCTCAAAATGATAATACCCCTTGATACATTCCTTGACAGGTGTAGTTTCTAAAATGGGGTCACTTTTGAGGGGTTTCCATTGTATTGGTACTTTAGGGGCTCAGCAAATGCGACATGGCACCAGAAAACTTTTCCAGCAACATCTGCCCTCCAAAATCCAAATAGCTCTCTTTCCATTCTGAGCCCCACTATGTACCCATACAGCAGATTTTGGCCACATATGAGGTATTGCCGTGTTCAGAAGAAATTGTGTAACAAACTGTGGGGGGCTTTTAATTCTTAAACTATTTGCAAAATTAAAAATATGGCGCTAAATGGACGATTTATTGGGAAAAAAAGTAATTTTTCATTTTCATGTCCCAATGTTAATAAAATCTGTGAAACACCTGTGAGGCCAAAATACTCACTCTACCCCTAGATAAATTCTATGAGGGGTGTAGTTTCCAAAAAGGGGTCACTTTTAGGGGGTTTCCACTGTATTGGTACTTTAGGGGCTCTGCAAATACAACATGGGACCTGAAAAATATTCCAGCAAAATCTGCCCTTCAAAAGCCAAATAGCCCTCTTTCCATTCTGAGCCCCACCATGTTCCCATACAGTAGATTATGACCACATATGGGGCATTTCTGTGTTCAGGAGAAATTGTGTAACAAACTTTAGGGAGCTTTTTCTCCTTTATCCTCTTGTGAAAATTAAAAATTTGGGGCTAAACTGACAGTTTGTTGGAAAAAAAGTAATTTTTCATTTTCATGGCCCAATGTTAATAAAATCTGTGAAACAGCTGTAGGGTCAAAATGCTCACTCTACCCTTTGAGATGTTCTGTGGGGGGTGTAGTTTCCCAAATGGGGTCAATTTTTTGGGGGATTCCAGGGGCTCTGCTAATGCGACATGGCACCTAAAAATAATTCCAGCAAAATCTGCCATCCAAAAGCCAAATAGCGCTCCTTCCATTCTGAGCCCCGCCATGTACCCATACAGCATACTATGGCCACATATGGGGTATTGCCGTGTTCAGGAGAAATTGTTTAACAAACTGTGGGGGGCTTTTACTCCTTTAACCCCTTGTGAAAATGAAAACTTTGGAGATAAAGTGACATTTTAGTAATTTTTCATTTACACATCCCAATGTTAGTAAAATCTGTGAAACAACTGTAGGGTCAAAATGCTGACTATACCCCTTGATGAATTCTGTGAGGGGTGTGGATTCTAAAATGGGGTCACTTTTTGGGGGTTTCCATTGTTTTGGTACTCTAGGGTCTCTGCAAATGAGGCATGGTGCCTAAAAATTATTCCAGCAAAATCTGCTGTTCAAACACCCAGTGTCGCTCCTTCCCTTGCATGCACTGCCGTGTGCCCAAAAATCAGTTTACACCCACATGTGGGGTATTTCTGTGCACGGGAGAAATTGCACAATAAACTGTCAGATGCATTTTCTCCTTTAACCCTTTTTGAATGTGTTAATTTTAGGTCTAAATGAATGTATTAGTGAAAAAATTATTTTTATTCTTATGAAATGCTTAAAGGGTTAACAAACATCCCAAATGCTGTTTTGAATAATTTGAGGGGTGCAGTTTTGAAAATGGGGTGATTTATGGGGGTTTCTATTATATAGGCCTTTATAATTACTTTCAGAACTAAAGTGGTCCCTAAAAAATTGGTTTGGGGAATTTTCTTGTAAATCTGGAAAATCGCTGTTACACTTGTAAGCCTTGTGACGTCCAAAATAAATTAAAAGACAATCAAAAGATGATGCCAATATAAAGCAGAGATATGGTAGATAATATTTATTTATGTATTTGGATGGTATAACTATCTGCCTGAAAAGTAGAGAATTTCACATTTTGAAAATTGCAATTTTTTTCAAATTTCCATCAAATTTTCTAGTTCTTTTTTATAAATAAATACAAAAATATTGATTAGTGTTTACCACTAACATGAAGTATAATGTGTTACGAAAAAAACAATCCAAAATCACTTGTGTAAGTTAAAGCGTCTCAAAGTTATTGCCATTTAAAGTGACACATGTCAGTTTTGAAAAAAAAGGCCTGGTCTTTAACATACTTTTGGGCCCGGTCCTTAACTGGTTAATGCGCCATCTTGTGGATGTTTTGTGTACATTTGTATTACTTTGTCCTGCTAGGGTATGGGGACACTCGTCCACATTAAGTAGAGCGTGTGCCTACATAGGCAGTACGGAGACTTACAAGTCATTCCTGCTCCGCTAGGGATTATGGGTAAAAAATGTGCAAATCTATTCTCCTGGATGGAATTAGGAGAACAGAGTGCACTCTGTACACCACCCTATAGAGGGCAGCATCCTTAACATCATGAACGACTCAGTTATAAAGTCTTTTAATCATAATGTGGATTTAATTGCTAAATCAGTTTTCTGTCCCAAAAGGAACAGATTCCCAACTATGGACAGCGCTGTTTCGGCCTATTGGGCCATCCTCAGCATAGCGTAGGGATACTGATTTAGCAGAGTGAGAGACTATATTGTCTATATTGTCTATATTGACTATTTGTCCTGCTAGTAAAAGAGCAACGGCTACCCCCGAGACCTGGTTGTCTGTTGTCATTGTCAGATATCACGTGGGGGTGGGTAGTCGGGGACATCAAAAAGGAGATTTTGTGCACATTTGGGACCCAGGGACCCCCTGAAAGCCGGCCACATCTGATATATTACCCGTGATACCAGCCCTGGCCCTCCTGTGTGTTACAGTGCCACCCGTTGTTGTTGCCAAGGTGGGAGACTGATAGCCAGTCTCCTGTATAGTCAGGGAAAAGTTTCCTTACGTTTAAGTTAGTTTCTCAGCCGAGAAGGGTTTTGTTTTGTGTATGGCTTTGTAAAACACAGTGTATGCGTTATATGTGAATAAAGCCTGAACTTGTGTTCAATCCGGTGTCTGTGTCCCTATTTCCTGCACTGCTACAAGCATCTACCTGAGCGATTCCCCACAATATGTAGAGCATTTCTACAATCAGGAAACAAAAACTGAGCACATTAAATAGGCAGTTGACTTTTTACAGTGCCACATTCTGGGAATGAGACATTGGGTATTGAAATGGCATATTTATGGAAACATTTTAATTTTCCATTATACCCTCCATATTTATTTTGAAAACCATGCCTGGGACCAAAATGATTACTATAATCCTTGATATTTTTTGAGTGCCATAGTTTCCATAATGGGATCAGATTTCTGCTACTGTTCTGCTACCTCAGGAGCTCTGCAAATGCATCAGGGCAGCTGAAAATAATTCTAACAAAATCTGCCCTCCAAAAGCCCAGTGGTGTGCCTTCCTTTATGCACCCAGCCATGTGCCAAACAGCAGTTTACATCTACATATGGGATATTTCCATACTTGGGAGAATTTTCAACAAATTTTGTAACTTTTCTTTTAACTCCTTTGGAATGCATACATCTTATGGCTAAAGGAACATATTATTGAAAGAAACTGAAACCTCCATTTGGTTTTAATTCCTATGATATTCTTATTGGGTTAACAAACTTCCTAAATGCTCATAAATAAATTTTGACCAAAGTTTACTACTAAAACTAGGTTCACACCTGTGCTCGGGTTTCCATTCTGCGGATTTGTTTGGAGACCCAAGAAATGGAAACCCAATCTGATTAAAAAGCTGTTACCCACAGAAAGCTATAGACCCATAGACTATAATGGGGGCCTTCGGATTTCCACCCAGTTTGCACACAAAAAATATGGAGAGAAAAGTCATGCTTGTAGGACTTTTCTCTCCGCATTTTTGAATCCGAATGGGGGACAAAATCCCGAAACAGAAACCGAGCTCTGGTGTGAATCCACAAAGTATAATGTGTGAGTAAAAAAAAACTCTCTCAAAATAACTTGGGTAAGAATTAAAGCATTCTACAGTTATGTGCCCTTAATGGGTTAATGATGTCTGCCAACAAAAGTGATATCAGTGGTAGAATTGATATCAATTTACTTACTGGCTTGTCATCAGTTTTGCTATTCAGTTCCAATAAAAATGCTTTCTATAAAAATGTTTTAATTTTTTTGTTACAGACTTCTAATTACCGTATTTATTGGACTATAAGACGCACTTTTTTTCACCAAAATTTTGGAGGAAAATGAGGGTGTGTCATATAGTCCGAATGTGGGGCCGCGCTCCTGCCACCGCTGGTTTTCTGCAGCAGCAGGAGCATGGCAATACTGCAGGCCCTGTGTCGGTGGCTAACACACTCCCCGGCATCCGCCTTTCTATCATAGTGGATGCCGGGTCCGGAGTGAATGCCTGCGATCTCTGATTGCAGGCATCAAAGTGTCCCCCCCCCCATCAAATACCGAAGCTTATCCCTGCAATCAGAGATCACAGGCACGAGCTCCGACAACTCCGCTGTAAAAATTATAGCGGAGATGCCCACCGGAGATGTCCTCTCTCCCCCCCCCCCCCAAAAAAAAAAAAAAAAGTTTAAAGTTAGCCTTGGGGCCAGTCCCCACCGGCCCATTACCTTTAAAGTTGCAGGCCAGCTCCTGCGCGGCGAGCTTGCAGGAGCCAACCTGTTCCAGTGAAAGCCGGGATCCTACTGAAGGCTCCCAGGCCTGTCATTGCTATATTACTATTATGGCTGGTCTATGACCCTCCGCAATAGTAATGTATAGAATCTCCCATAGACGGCAATACACTTGTATTGCCGTCTATGGGACTTGCAATCAAATGATTGCAGGTTCAAGCTCCCTAGGGGGCGCTAAAAAAATATTAGTTAAAAAAAAAACTTTACAAAAAATATAATAAAAAATATAATAAATAAAAGTTCACCTCCTTTCCCTAGAATACATATAAAAGTATAACATTACTGTGAAACATATATACATTAGGAATCCCTGTGTCTGAAAATGCCCGGTCTACTATTTTTCCTGTACAGTGAACGTCAAAATCAAAAGTGCTAAACCGCCAGGTTTTTCTCACCGTTTTGCCTCTGATTTAAATAAAAGCTGATCTAAGCAATAGACATTTCCCAAAATGGTATAACTAAAAAGTACATCTGGCCCCTATACATCCCCATACAGCTGCAGGGTCACCTGTCAATGTGGCTACAACTACAACTCTCATACATTAAATATTTTACCATTTTTTGCTTGAAAATGTTTTCCCCCTATTTTTCTCCTCTAAAACCTAGGTGCATCTTATAGTCTGAAAAATATGGTAAAACCAAAGTTAAACTCTGGAAAAATACATAGTGAAAAACACCAAAGCATACATTGCTTAAAGGGGATGTTCAGGCAAAAATGGACAAACCTTTTAACTTTTAAATCAGCCAGGGCATTGAAAAAAAATAAAAAAATTTCATACTCACCTGTCCCAATGTCCCCGTGTCCTCCCACGACTCACGGTTCTTCTGCTCCAGAGCTTCTCCTGGGTCTCTTCCACAGGTCCATTGAATCCGCTGATAGGCCTATCAGCGGCCTCAGCAGGCCTCAGGAAGTGGACCGTGATGTCACAGGTAATGACATCACAGGCCCTTCGCTGATTGGCCTCAGTGGTTGTCTTCAGCAACTGAAAGCAGTTTGCAGAGGGAGAAAGAACAGAGAATATGTATGGCAGGGAACAGGAGCAGAGTCATCAGTTTGACCAGAGAGGTGGTCTGTAATAAAGGCAATGAGATGGAAGCCCTGAGGAGGCATCATGAGCAGTATCTAGAGAAGAGAGTAAGATAAAGCAACATATGTAAGCAATAGCTTAAACTACACGTCTGAATATATTCCTGGAGATCACTTTAAATGCCAAGTGTTGCTTTTTTTTTTTTTTTTTTTTTTTTCATATGTGTGAAACCAACCTAGGAATATATCGAAATGGTATAGACAGAGGTTTTTTGCAGGTTTTTCCACAATGTATACAGTGTATCCCCATGTGGATCTACCATTACTAAGACACATTCTATAGATCTTGAAGTACAGTGATTACATTTCTCATACTATAATAAAATACTGTACCATACTAAATATTAGAATAATATATGACCAATAAAAGAAAGCCAAGTAAAATATGAAGCTTTGGATGATTTCCTCCTTCTAGTTATCAGTTTTAGCAAGCTATTTCATCCTTGCAAAATGCCTTATTCTTCCCACAAAACACCAATATTTGTACAAAAACGTTATGGTCAAGAACATACTTGCTATTTTATATTTTGTATTTTCCTGAAAACATTGCTTAAGCAGACTTTAGTTTTCATAAAACTTTTTTTTCATTTGTAAACAGTTTTGGGGTCAGGGAAAAAGAATCTAACAGAGGCCAGTGTTATTGTGAGCTAAATTTTCTTTCCCTAATTGAAACCAAATGTTGTACAGGTTGCATGCTGGGATCTCTGGCAGCCTCTATGCCATACACAGAAACTTTCTCAAAGACGTCTTACATCAGGCACATTACTGAACCTCCCTGCAAACATTTCCTTTGGAAGCGGATGATTCTCTCTCCTTCAGCTTGAGAGTTTGTTGTAAGGATATACTCGGATTGGGGATTTCTAAAACTGATTTATACTAACCCGTTCAGTTCTATAAGAGGGAAATATACAACTTTTTTTTACTATTTACTTCTCTGTTTGTTTGAGAATCATTAAATAAACTAAGAAAGCTCCGGGAAAATATGGAGGAAAACATACAAGAGAACGTTGAGAGAATGAGGGACTCGAGAAGAAGTTTACCATGAGTTAAACGAACTTTGTGGTAAGAGTCTCCCAAGTCTTCAGAAATCACAGAATTCTCCATCTTGCAGAAACGTGATCATCGGGAATGTAAGTTTTAGAATGTTGTCTTCTCTTGTATCGCTTACAGTTTTAATACACATATGATTTCTAATGTTCCGTACAGTTTGCGGTGCCTGTGCCTGGTCTAGACTGTCTAGTTAATGGATTTGTAGGGGTAACTGTATGCTCTCTGCAATATTTTTCTGGCAAGATAATTCTCACAGATTGGCATGGTGTTGCCGGCTCCTCTTGTAGAAATGGAGATTAAACTAGCAAAACTATGGAGAATTGCAATGGCCAAAAAGAACGAAAAATGTTAAAACATAGTGTCAATTTCCAATGTAGTTTTTAAGATTTTATATATTTCTTTGTGCTAAGGTAAATAACAGTTTAACACATTAAAAAATATGCTATTTAAGTTGGGATATGTAGTTTGATGACAACAATCTGCAAAAATAACAAACAGAAATTTTTCATGTAATTGTTATATTTTTATATTAAAAAATGAAAAAACATTTGTGAAAGATACACAGAATTTGAGGTTATGAAAATATAGTATTATCAATAGTTATAAAAAAAAATAGAATTACTACAAATGTTAAAGGGAAAGAACCAGCAATATACATTAGATCTTGAAGATGTAATAAATAGTTGGAATCTTTAGTGTCAAGTGGCTGCAGATGACACCTCTAAACTCCTGTGTAGCTGTGCCCCTCTGTATACAGCAAATAGGCCTGTGGCATGTGTTCATTCACACCTTCTGTCCGTTTACCTTTTGCGTTCAACAGGGAGGAGATGGCTGCTGGTTTTTCCATAAGGATACTGTAATGTAACACAAGGATGTATAGCATTATTTATTCTAATTGTTTAAAACCAATATACTAAGTTAAAATAGCTTATGCTTAATGAATTATTCCCATGTTAGACTCTATTCAAACAAACATGAAAAACAGCTCTGTGACAACCATTTGATTTTTTTTACTGCTGACACACAGCCATTTTTCAGAACAATGGAACCTTATATGGCTATTTACATGTCTTATTTTGTCATTTTCATGGATCCCTCCATATACTTACAACTATCTGTGAAAATTGATGTCCCAAAGATGCAAAATGGCCATGAAAAAAAAAACCAGATGTTGCATCCATTTTTCATAGCTGTTTTTTCAGTGTTTGTGTGAATGTAGTCTTAGGCTAAGGCCCCACAGGATGATCTGCAGTGCTAAAGCGCTGCGGGAAAAACTGCGGCAGGAACGCATTGTGGTTCATCCCACAGTGCTTTGCACAAAAAGTTCAAGGAGTTTTTTGCCGTGGACTTTCTGTTACAATTATATCTACAATAAAGCCTCCGGCGTTTCCATAGATATAATTGACATGCTGCGATTTCTAAAACCGTGTTGGTTTTGGAAATCGCAGTGTGTTCGTGCTATTTATTTTACTGCAAAGTGGGCATGGGATTCGCATGAATCCCATCCACTTTGCTGTTACTGTATAACGCCTTAGCTTTTCCTGGCTGAGATAGGAATAAACCTGTCTCTATCTCTCTGAGGGGAGCCAAAGGGGCTACCTGATTGTATTAATGGCCTTTCTCAGGACCTGTACCTAGACAGCGTGGCTCACAGTAATGTTTCCATACTGCAAGCCGCACTGCTCACTCGCTATACAAACTGTAATAGACTTCAATGGGACAGGCTGCAGTACCTAAACTTGACACTACAGTTGGTACAGCAAGTGAGCAGTGGCGCTTGCAGTATGTAAATATTACCAAGAGTGGCGCTTTCTTGGTACAGATGATCAGCAGATCTAATATTAATGGCCTATCCTAAGGATAGGATAGTAGGAAGAGCAGCCATGAATTCCCATCTCAGTCATGTTTGGCCAAGATAGGAATATCACTTTAACATAGATAAACTAATCTATATTTAGACCACATAATGTAGGGTATCGCTAGAGCATGAAAATATCACATGCAAATGATATCCTGATAAAGAATTGCAAGTCCTTTCAATCCTGTTGATCACCCATTTCCTCAAGATACAGATAATTTGTATACCAAGGACCCTTTCATGTTCAAGTATTTCTCATTAGCACCTGTAATCCAAAACCAGGAGAGGGTCCAAAATACAGTGGAAGCAAATATCTGTCGATTCCACACCTGGTTTGCGTTACAATTACTGATCCAAAATACTGACCAAAATACTCCCAAGTGAAAGGGGTCAAAGGGTGGCTGTAAAAATTACAGCTTATCTGCAGCAACTGGACATGGATTACTAATAGTCACGCTGCATTTGCACTGTACTTTTGTTTTGCAAAGTATTGATGAGACTAATGAAATCTCATTCACTTTGCTGGACTGTAAAACAAAGTCTTTTTATCTACTGCATTTCCACAGCACCTGGAAACGCTGTGCTTCCACTATGTGGGGCCTTAGCCTTAGATGGTGCTGTCCAGACCTAAATCTATTTTTCATATAGATGACCTAAGACCCACGAGACACCCAAACCCAACACAGATCAGCTGATGAAGCATCCACCAATTGCCAGGAGCTGCTCGTGGACAGGAGCCCGAGGCATTCAAGTTACCTGAAAGAACTGCTATGCAGTGGATGGGGCTGCTGTCCATCTTCACATCCACTAGCAGATTCTGACACCTGGAGGCTGCCGCAAAAGCTGACATTTACAAGGTCTATGTGTCAGGCCACCATATGACAGATGACATAATGATGATATAGCCAGTGTCATCAGTATGAAAAATAGTTTGGGAGCCAATAAATCCCTTTAAGAAAACTATCCATACTGTTTAAAATAACTATACATAAAGATTACTATGAAACAATAGAAGACAATCACCCTAAATTTATGTATAGTGTACTTTTTAAGGCTAAGGTCCTCACGTGACGTTCCACAGAAAAAAAAAAAGCGCTATGGGAAAAACCATGGCAGCAACGCATTGTGGTTCTTCCTACAATGTTTCAGACAGGCCACGGCCTAACAGTGCCCATAAAGGTAAGCCATAACAGTGAACGGTGAAACCACTTTGAGCTGCCCAACTAAATCTATGGTCTTTTATAGGAGTGGTCATCTTAAAGTAGCTAGAATGCAGGTTAAACAGTCTAATGTAGTCAACAAGCATGTATATCCAATCAAAGACACAAATAATGATGAAAAAGCCCCAAATCCTGTATTTTATGATTGATCACAACAGCATATTACACAGATCCAGGCCTAGACTGAGGCTAATAAAACAGCCAGGGTACTGTACACAACTTACTCCCACCCACACCCATAACGATAGGGAGCACCAACACTTTCTTAGTCTCCTGATGACCTACACATTTCCTAGTTCAAGATGCTAGTTCTGGTCCCCAATATGGATTTCTATTTGTTCTTAGTCACCACCACGGCCCTTCCCTCATATTCCTAGTTCCCAGAATGGTATTCCTTTACATATTGGTCTAAATGGACTCTCTTTCTCATCTCTGGTTCCTAGCATAGTTTCCTTTCGATTTTTCTATCTTCAATGAAAGCCTTGACCATACTTGTTGACATTTCATAGGACAAACTCAGATCTTTAAAGGCCTTGTAATTTTAGGGTGGTATTTACATAAAATGTGTTTCTTTTATTGTCCCAGTGGATGGGATATACTATATCCCACATGGATGTACAGTATACACCATCATGTACCCATGGAATGTCTGCTCTAGTGTAACACTGGCCACTTTTCTTTTCTTGCTTGGTGGAGTCCAGTGATGACCACAGAATAGTGCTGCGTCCACATTCATCTCACTGTGTATGTCAGTCCAATGTGTGGTCTTGTGGTGAATATGGAGATACTCAGTGAAAAATATCCAACAAAAGACCATTTCTTTGAGCATAATGGGGTGGTCTTCTTACAGAGAGGTAGCTTCCATAGAGTATAAAGGGGGGGTGGCAACTATGATAGAAAAAAGCAGTTTTAATAGGGGGGTTTCTCAAATGGATAGACTTATGGGGAGATTTCACTGTATATTTTATGTACCCCAGTTCTAGTCATTTTGACATCCTCAAAACATTCTGTGGTAGTATCATGCTAATTTTTTTTATGTTTCATGACCCTATTTGAGAAGTTCTTGCATGAAATGCAACTTCAGATTACAATGACCTGTTTCCTGTTCCACAGTGAACTTCTAGCAGGGGGAGAAAAAGGATCACACAGGCCGTAGGTAGTTGGAACAAGCTATCACTGCTCCACAGAAAAATCATCAACACAGAAAAGGTAAATGAATGGTAATAAATCCAGTGTAATGTCTTATATACTTGACTATGATCTGACAAAAAAGCTCTGAGCTGTATTCAGGCAATAGAACAGGCTTACCTGTGTTCATCAATATTTTAATGGTTGGTGATGACATCCGATATAGTTACCTTTATGATCATGTTCGTACAGAGTGAAATAGATAAATAACTTAATGGTGGGAATGGTCTTGCATTGAAATACTCTGCTTGCTTTGGCCATAGCAGTTCCAAATAAAATGAATGCATTGGCAATGAGCGTGCGCGATTTGCTGCTCCGTTCACAAGGAGAGAAAGGACTCTGGTCTTGGGATTGGTGGAAAGTCAAACAGATGGGCCCCCACTGATAAACAAGTTATTAATTAGCTTGTCGATACTGTAGGTCATCATAATTTACTTTACTGGCACAACCCCTTTAAGGATCTTCCTTTAGCTTCTTTGTGTTCAGTACTGCTAACCTCTAAACTGACAGTGCTAATAACATAGACTTTTATAGAATTAGAATTAGACTTTTTTTTAAGTGAAGCTATTAAGGACAGAGTGGCTTTTGGAAAATGCTAGTGCTGCTTTGGGTATTTATTTCATGGTGTATGGCACTGGAGTATGAATAACGTTTTTTGGTACTAAGAATATTTAAGAGTCATGGATTGTATCATCATTAAATGGGATTTCCATAATCGTAATATTGATGACTTATCCTGAGGATATATCTCAATATCAGGTCTGACATCTGGGACCATCACATATCTCCTGTTTGAAGACACCATATTGTTTCAGTTTCATTCTGGCCACTCATCTTTGAGGTACTTTCACTTGACAGTATGTGAGTGGTGTTCTGGAGTTTTACTGAATGCTAGCACAGAAAGTCTACAACTGGAGCCTACCCCTGTTCAAGCAAGAACACTGCTGTGTGCTGCCACGACCTGAAAATGCACTTGCGATGATCGGCCTGCAAACAGATAGGGACAGTGCATGTACAAGCAGATAATTGACCACAATAAGGAAATCTTGGCAGATTCCTGAAATGTAGGCGACCATAGAAAGCTCCTGCATTCATGTTTGTGTCCATTGGCAACTGATGAAGACAAAATGCTGTCACTTCTAAGACATTTAGAGAAAATCTTTAAAATGCTTCAACATTTCAAATTATTTATATTTGCAAAAGTATTTAACTTCTAATTGTCTACAAGCTTAAATATGGTTATGTTCGTGAGAGAATATCTTTAGGACCACAGAGTTCTACTCTATGGTCTGGAGAGATGTCCTAAGCTTAAGAAAATTAGCTTCCCATCTTCCAAAAACCATACGCCATATTTTTCAGTTCACAGAGCACTTAATGTTTGCAGGTAAATTGTGCTTGTAATGGAGAATATTCTATACAATGCACTGGAAAGCTGGAAAAAAAATTCTGAATGGGATGGAATCAATAAAAAACTGCATTTGTGGGACTTCCTCATGAGCTTTGTCTTTATGGTGCTCATTATGTATTCTGTGGGTCAGTACAATTATGGCAATTCCAAATTTATATAGTTTTTGTTTTTTAAACCCCTTTGCAAAACGAAAAATAAATTTAATAAATTTAATAAATAAACATTTCTTTTGGCTCCCATATTCATCATTTTGGCATGCAAAAAACGTCTTTTTGTGGGACTAGATGTACTAGATGAGGAATGTCTATTGCTTTCATCGCTTTTTATACAAATTTTAATGAGACGTGAAATAGCGAAAAAACAGCTGTTCAGCTATTTTGATTTTTTTTCCCCGCTATGACGTTCACTATACTAAAAAAATATTTTTAAAGTGAGTCTATCATTGGGATTTTACATTTTTATCAAAGCCTATCTTCAGGTAGCCTTTAGAAAGGCTATTTTAGGCATAACCTTTTGTTTCCTAACTGTTGTAGCTGTTTTCACGAAAAACCAGTTTTCTTATGTAAATCATTCTTCTGGGACGATTTCCATTCCCTCTGTGCTCCGAGCACACCCGCGTCATCAGACTGGACCTGCATCGGTGCCCCTTCTTGCTTGCTTGCTGTTTACTCCTTCTCCTCTTCTTACTTTCCTTGTCCTCTTGGTGCAAATGAAATCTTACACGTGCTCAGTACACTCTTAATTTAAGCTTCGGGCCTGAGTGTACAGTGCCTGCTCTATGCACCATCTTGGATTTCTTCTTAGATGAGCGCCTGTGCAGTTCACTGATGGGACAAGGAAGCAAAGGAGAAAAGGAGTGAACAGCAAGCAAGTAGGGGGAAGCAATGCAGATCCAGGATGATGAACGCCCCATGTGCTCCCAGAAGACTGATTCGCATAAGATGATAAGTTTTTCATGAAATAAAAGGTAGGTCTATAGTACCCTTAGGGTCAGTGTATACAGTTTTTTGGCGCTGATTTTGACGCTGAATCTGCCTCAAAATCAGCCTCCAAAAAAAAAAACCTCCCAACACTGTTAGGAGGCTTTTTTGGAAGCTGATTTTGAGGCAGATTTAGTGTCAAAATCAGCGCCAAAAAAACTCAGTGGGCACTGACCCTAAAGGCTACATTAAGATAGGCTTAGTTAGATGTAAAATCCCAATGATATACCCCTTGTAAATTTGTAGGCCAGATGTTTTTGGAATTAGGGATATGCAATGTATATGTGTTTTAATCTATTTATGTACTATTATATATTTATAGGGAAAGGGGATTGATTTGAATTTTTTTTCTTTATTTTTAGTAACTTTTTTCTTACTGTAACTTTTACACCTCTTAGGGGTCTTGATCAATAATACAATGCTAATGCATTGCAATGCATTATAAAATACCATCAATAATAAAAAAAAACACTAATCAGAGTTATTTAAAAGGTTTTTTTTGCTCACTTACTAAACAGTGTGAAGGAGCCTGCTAATCTGAAAAAAAAAATCTCATTTTCCTAAGCGTTTTTTTGTTGCCCACCCAATATGTAGTTTCACAGCCTGCACTCATCTGACAAAAATCTATTTTATTTAAGAAGGTATTTTATTTTATTCACTCAATAAACTGCATGGTGAAGCAGGCTACTATAAAAAAAAAAAGTATAGTATTTGTTCATACCCGTTTGTTTGCTGCTTATACTGACCTTGGCTTGTTTACTGAATATCTTGTTGTCTTATGCTGTTGGTGTTGACTATGAACTCTCTGATTGACCTTGTCCTGAATAGGATTACTCTTTTGGTTCTGATCTCTTGTTGTGACCTGCATTGTGAGTATTGTTGTGGATTCTGGTGTTGATCTTGTAGTGAGATTGTATTGAGATTGTAGTGGCATCTATCTCTTACACAAAGCTTCTGCGGTGATAACCCAATAAACAGTGTGACAGAGCCTGTCAATAAATAGTCTCACTAACAGCATTCGTTTAAAAAAATAATAATAATAATAATAATTCTCCTTTGAATTTTTTTTTGTAATCCTAATTATTATTATTATTTTTTTGCTCACCCATTAAATAGCAGCCTGCTCATCTGAAAACAATCGACAATATTTGAGGTTTATCTTGACCACCGAATAAACAATCTTGAGAGCTGCCCTAATATGAAAAAATTCTCTTATTTATTTTTTTGTTCACCCAAATAAACAGTATAAAAGAGCATGTGCTAAGCTGAAAAAGTTTGTTAGACTACTGCTCAGTTTGTATTTCACTTGAGAAAGGGCAGTGCCCAAAATGCGTTGTGCGTAACAAAACTGTTAAAGGAATTTTTCAGAAGTATTTGGTTGTGAGCGCCCACCCCCTACCCCTCCTTTCCTGCTTGGTTCTCCGTGAGGGAATCTCTACAAAATTTGTTAAGGGTCTTTTTTTTTTCTTTGTTTTGTTAAGCTTAATAATAACTGACAAGAAAAAGACATACACACAGAGTCAAAATTGTTGCCAATCAGGCAATCACTATTATAATTAAGCAGTGTGCAGTAAAATGACTGAAAGAATCAAGTCAGACAGGGGACAGGTAAAATCAGGTAGGGGTGGTGCAAGTACTAATGATAAGAATGTAGCTAACAACAGCAACACTACTTCTGGTTCTGACAGTCCAGCCAGTAACCACACTGTTATGATACCTCCTGAGAACAAAGACATTTTTGAAAACAGTGAACACAGTGACGTAGCAGCAGAGACAGCTGCCACAGGGCCCAGGACATTAGGGGCCCGGCAACAGCCGCTACCGCTGCCGTTCTTTTTATTCTTAATAGGCCGTAACGGTAACGGACCCTATTTACTTACCGATCCTGGCAGGGCCGGGATCGGTATGTGATACTGCGGGCCCCACAAACACTATCATTATACCCGTGGGTCTTTTCAGACCCCCGAGTATAATGATCGGAGGCCCAGGAGAGGTAAGAAACATAAAAAACACTGTTACTTACCTCTCCACGATCCGGGCAGGCTTCAGGTCTAGTCATCTGACGTCTCATGACCCCGGCCTGCGTCCTGGGTCATGTGACGTTTGACATCATTGAAGATGGACTACAGCGGAGGCCTGCAGCAGATCCGGGAGATAGTTGAGTAAAATGTTTTATGTTTTTCTCCCCCTGGGTCTCCGATTATTATACTCTGGGGTCTGAAAAGACCCCAGAGTATAATTGTTTATGGGTGTCCACAGTGGGGCATAATACTGTGTGCAGGGGCCACTATGGGGGGATAATACTGTGTGTAGGGGCCACTGAGGGACATAATAGTGTGTGCAGGGGCCACTAAGGGACACAATACTGTGTGCAGGGGCCACTAAGGGACATAATACTGTATGCAGAGGCCACTATGGGGTATAATACTGTGTGTAGGGGCCACTATGGGACATAATAGAGCATGCAGGAATGTGTAGGAGGGGATCAGTCGAGGTCTTCGGCGTCGGTGTCAGTTGGGGGGGGGGCATGTCAAAAGTTCGCCACAGCGCCCCGCCATTCCTAGTTACACCGCTGAGTGAACCACAAACGTCGAGTCAAAATTCTGTGCGTTCCTCCTCCTCCGTTGGAAACATAATTTATTATGCTGTCTTTCTTCTGTACAGTACTGTCAACCATGTCTTCTTCACTGACACAGATCCCATTCTCTAGTAGTCATGTGGAAACTGCTGCAAGAGATATTCCTGACAGCCCAAGACTTCTTCTTCCTGTTCTTGATAAGTTGGATGAGAACTTCCAGTGCTTTTTAGGTTTAGAGGTGGTACCGGTGGAAGACATGAGTGTTATGTGGAGGTAGTAGTGGCAGGGGGTGTGAAACTGTTAGTCATGCTGGTAAAGGCACTAAGGTGAAATCCGTTAGGAATTGCAAGGGCATAGAGGAATCCTGTTGCTTTGATAAGTCACAAAAAAGTGGGAAATTGATGATATTATTGAATCTGATTATGATTCTATTACAGATAAGAGCTGGTTAAGGTGGTGGCACTTGCAATAGTAAGAATTCCACCTGATGTTCAGATCCAACATCCAAAAGACTTGCCTGGGGTAGATCAAAGACACCTTTAGGTGGTGGTGGCACTGGCAGACACATTTCAACTGCTACTGGTTTTTCGCAGCAGAAGCTACATGCGGTCCTCTCCTGTATGAGAATATTTTCGTATATTACCTAATGACAAATCCATGGCATGGTGGAAGAACTGCCAGCAGATAATTAGCCATGGGTGTACAGGCACATGTATAGGAACTAGGTCTCCCCCTACTCAAAATGACAAAATGGAATTAGCAGCAGCACAAAGTGAGCAAGACCATTGTATCCCTTCTCCCCACAATCATCTTTGTAGGCAGGCCACGTCCACACCTAGCACATGGTCATCTTCATCCTCATTATCATTTCCATCTGCTTCTCCTTCTCCTCCATGCCAACGTCAATAATCATCCATAAAGGAATGTGTGTCCAGTAAAGAGCACTCTGCACACAGTCATCCATCTGGTCTTAACTCCCACCTGGCCATGTTACCGGGGGTGCAGTAGCTGCCTCGAAACTTAGTGGAATCCACTGCGTTTCTCAAACTGATGGCAGTGCATAGTCTCAATTAAGAATACTAGCAGCCATTATTTCTCTAGGAAAACTGTCTCTGCTTGAGCTGCCCATTGCTACATGGAGTGGCAATTATGTGCAGTCACACTGTAAATTTCCACTCCAAAACACAATGTTGATTGGCATTTGCTCCCATTCAGGGATAACTGGCAGGATAATCAAGGTTCTTTTCTTGTTCCCAACTGCTATTAACATCGTTTCCATTCAAAAGATATTATAGCTTTTTCAGCTCACAGGCCAGGTACGCTTATGGTGTGCCATATATGTTTCTTGAAATTCTATGCAACACAATGTTGATGTAGCTTCCTCCAGTTCCGCCCCCATCTTCACCAGTTAAGCCATTGCTTACACTTCCCCTCCATCGTCTCATGACTGTAAGGTGAAACAGCAGTATATGATGAATGATTACTGCATGCAGCATACCACAGACACAATTGAGGAGATAATTGTGAGAGGCAGAAGAACAACAACTTTTATTTTATAACCACTTTTGGAAGCTAGCCTAGCTTTTTGAGTTGGCAGACTAGGCAGTAGGCACACTGATGGGGTACCCCAAAATTTTCGTGAAATTCTGTAAATAGTCACTCTGCCAACATGGTGTGACATAATTTCCCAAAAAGCGATAACCAGCAGGATAATCTTGGTTCTTTCCTTCCTCCCAAGTGTTCTTCATAGGGTCATAAAATTCTTACTATTTCAGAAGATGTTCTAGCTTTTTCAACTGCAAGGTCAAGCACATTGATAGTGTGTCACAAATTTTCTTAAAATTCTGTAATTGTCACTCATTGGTGCTGCATCTGCTCCCATAAAGGGAAAATTTTAGACATCTTTTTTTTTTTATGAAGTAATTTCTTTATCACTCCACTTTTTAAAAGAACTGACAATGTGCCACAAATTTTTCTTTAAATTTTGTAGTTGCCAGTACCACCTGTTGGCATAATAAACCAAACATCATTTCTAGAGATGAGTGGACACCGTTCGATCGAATAGATATTCGATCAAATATTAGACCGTTCGAGGTATTCGATTCCAAACGAATACCACGAGGCAAACGCACTAAAAATTTGTATCCCCTCCCACCTTCCCTGGCGCTTTTTTTTTGCACCAATAACTACGCAGGGGAGGTGGGACAGGAACTACGACAACAGAGGCATCGAAAAAAATCGGAAAAAGTAATTGGCTGGCTAATTCAGGTGACCTCTTATTTATACGAATGGTGGATTTAACATTCGGTTAATTTGAGACAGTGAACTATGTGACTGTGAGACAGGGATAGATGTACAGGCAGGGTTAGCTAGGGATTACCTTTATTTAGGTGTGAAGGTTACTCACCCAGCTCTTTGGGGCTCTATCTGGTCGGAATCCCTGTCAGCTTGCAATATGCGCAAGCTGACTTTTTTCCATAGGAATGCATTGGTCAGCGTTGATTGGCCAAATGCCATACAGAGTACAGCATTCGGCCAATCAACGCTGGTTCTGCCAGAGGCTCGTCTGTGAGGAGGTGGAGTCTAAGATCGGACCAGAATGGAGACTGCTGTGGACTGATCTTAGACTCCACCTCCTCCGGCAGAACCAGTGTTGATTGGCTGGATGCTGAACTCTGTATGGCATTCGGCCAATCAATGCTGGTCAATGCATTCCTTTGCCGAGATGCAGCAGTGCTGGCCATGCGCTCAGCTCGACTACACTGGAGATGCAGCCAAGCTGAGCGCACACGCCAACACTGTTATACCAGAGAACCGCTGCTACATCGGAGAACCGCTGAACTCTGCTGCACACTCAGCTCTGCTGCATCAGAGATGCGCTGAACCCTGCTGTTCTGCATCAGCTCTGCTGAGATGAAGCAGAGCTGAGTGTGCAGCAGGGTTCAGCGCATCTCTGATGCAGCAAAGCTGAGTGTGCAGCAGGGTTCAGCACATCTCTGATGCAGCAAAGCTGAGTGTGCAGCAGGGTTCAGCGGTTCTCTGGTGTAGCAGCGGTTCTCCAAATATTTTACTGTTCGCTCCATCTCTAATCATCACATATTCTAATACCAACGCCATGTGGCGTGGAATTCTGCTCCCATAAAGGGATACTTTTTGTAATTTTTGGTGCCTTTTTTCAAAAAGTTAATTTTCAACTATGTTCACAGCCATAAATTTGTCAGATAGCAACAAGTCTGTACCACATACAAGTAATCAAAATGGGCTATATTTTTCTACAAAACAATTTCATTTACTAATATAACCTCAATGTATTTCATGGGCAAGCACCTTTCTCCCAAAAAAGGGTCATTTTTGGAGTGAGTAAATTTTAAAATAGTTAAAGGGATTCTACCATTAAAAAACTTTTTTTTCTAGGTAACACGTCGGAATAGCCTTTAGAAAGGCTATTCGTCTCCTACCTTTGGAAGTGCTCTCCGCCTCGCGTTCGTTCGAAATACCGGTTTGTACCGGTATGCTAATTAGTTCTCTCGCAGAAATGGGGGCGTCCCCCAGTGCAGGAGATGCGATGGGGGCGTCCCCACTGCTGCTCGAAAACCGACTCCAGCGCCGCCTGTCTTCTTCTGCATCCTCCCCTTCCTTCTTCGGCTGGACGTCAGACGCCTGCGCAGTATGCTCTGTTCAGCGAACTTCTAATTAATTAACATATCGGTAAAACCGGTGTTTCGAACGAACGGAGAGCACTTCCAAAAGTAGAGGAAGAATAGCCTTTCTAAAGGCTATTCCAACGTGTTACCTAGAAAAAAAAGTTTTTTAATGGTAGAATCCCTTTAAAAGCAAGTGACAGTACAGTGTATGGTTAAACTAGGAGTTTGTATCCCCTGCTTACCATCTGTTTTTCCACAGTCATACATTTTCACTTCACTTTAACATAACTTCAACTGTGTTTACCTTAGAGAGCTAGAAATTGTACAGATAGGTTCCCAGGAGCCCTCACAGTGTTATACACTATATTTTATGCCAATCTAAGTTATGATTCATACCAAACTTACTTGACCCGAGACAAATCAGGGACCCAAGCCACCTGAATCCTAAACTAATTTTGAGAGGTTCACCAATTTGTAGTCACTAACTAACAAATGCCTATTTCTAGTTTGATCCTTTACCAGCTGTTCCATGTAATTATCATGGCAGTAGATGGAGGACATTTTTTTCCATGGTTTTACTTGTAAAACCATACTTTTTTCTCAGCCTAAACCAGAATCGTTACACACCTCCAAAATGAGTAGCGCATGTTAGGGGATTTAGGGGTAACTCTTCCCTCTACCCATTGTGCAGCCTATTCCATCTTTCAGTATAGCCTTAGACAATTCGGGAGGTTTATAGTATTTTACAATTATTACTTTGTCTACTTCAACCATAGGGACTCCACTGCATTGGTTCACCCACAATGTCATCTTTCATACTTCAGGATTATTATGTAAACATAAACACATACTCACACCTCTTTTATTCATCCTATCTCTCCATTATAACAGTGAGTATTAACCAAGTCATGTTTCTCAATTAGCCACACTACAACCACACCCATGATGTCATACTGCCTCTCAAATATCAAAAGCTTTAGTTTGCTCAGTTTGCTAGGCATCATACATTTGTAAACATATATTTTAGTATTCTGTTATACATTGTTCTTTTGTTGTTTTTCTGTGAGTTAACTGTGTGTGAGGTTGCAACAGTTACATCAGCTGCTATGTCCTGCCCCATCTCCTCTCATATAAACAGACCACTTACAGCTAATCATTGGCTTACAGATCTGGCCGAAAGAATTTCCACACCACCTTCACCCCGCTTATCTGGTTTAGTCACTATGCATTTTGTGTCCACCCTTAACCCTACTTGTATCCCTAACTGTTCTTACTACCCGTTCCAATATATTCCAGTTTCCTTACTGAGCCCCTGTTCAGTCTCTACTTTATCTTCACCTCCTATTCTACCCTCCCTTTAGTTCGTAGTTTAAACATTCCTTCAACTTTCTAGCCATCTTCTCACCCAATACAGCTGCGCCCTTCCCATTGAAGTACACCCTTTCCCTACCATATAGCCTGTAGCCAAGAGCAAGTATTGACCCAGTTCTCCAAGGAAACCTCTACTGTACTTATTCATCTTCCACTGCCTGCCTGGTGGAGCCCATTGTACAGGTAGTACCACCTTAAAGTTCCTTTTCCTGAGCTTATTGAAATCGTTTAAGGACTTTTGACCTGCCTCTAAGGGCCCCTTCACACGGAGTTTACGCTCTGTGTATTCTGTCTACGCGCTGTGTATTCTGTATATTTTACACGTGTAAAAATACACGTGTAAAATGTAGTTATAACGCACGTTATACAAACAAGCCATTGAACTCAATGGCTAACTACATTTTACACGTGTATTTTTACACGTGTAAAATGGACAGAATACACGCTTGTTTTTCCCTGTTTTAGGCCCTAATAACTGACTCACCCACTATAGGACATGTCCCCCATCTTCTTCTTACTGGAGTAGACAGTCACTTGGTTGAGATGGAAAGAAAGTGTCTGCACTACCACTACTAATAATAGTGTGCCAGGTCAGGACTAGAATCACTGTAACTCATCCCTTTGCCCATCGTTGTGATTGTTACCCAAATATCTGCCTTATCATCCTGAACCTCTGTACTTCCTTCCTCACACCCATCTGACCCATTGAGTCAGTAACGCAGCAGCAAGGACTCCCAGGAACACGGGAAGGCATTTGTGGCAAGCAAACACCAGCAACTCATGTGTGCATCATGAAATAGGCTTCCATTAGAGATTAGTGAACCTTGTGAGATGTGAATTTTTTATTTTTTTTTTAATGTAGATTGTGAGCCCCATATAGGGATCACAATGTACATTTTTTCCCTATCAGTATGTTTTTGTAGAATGGGAAGAAATCCACGCAAACATGAGGAGAACATACAAACTCCTTGCAGATGTTGTTCCTGGCAGGATTCGAGCCCACGACTCCAGCGCTGCAAGGCTACAGTGCTAACCACTGAGCTACTGTGTTTCGCCCTTGTTTTGTAAATATTTGACAGGTACATCTGCCATTTTCATTTCGGATTGAACTTGTTTGTTCTGAACTGAAAGTTCTATTGTTATACTCTGGGGTTTCTTCTGATGAGTAGAGCTCAATCCCATGACCATAGTATTGAAATGGAATATTCAACAAGCTCATATAAGAGTGATCAGGTGTCCACTTGCCTATGGTCATATTATTACATTGTTATGATTAATTTCCAAGTCAACTTCATCAGGAAAAACTACCAGAGACTCAGTGGCGTTCATTGGACACTCAGGATTAAAATATTCCCTCTACAGATAGAATGTCCACTTCAAATTGAATCAAATACTGTGTTACTATTGCAGGGTCAGATCTAATAGGTTATTTGTGAATCAGCTTATAAGAAATAAACAGCATCCAAAGCAAGTGATTGGGATAGATTCTGGAAATTTAGGATTCATTTAGGACTCACTAGGCCATTTTAACACATTTGTGTCTCAAGTGCAAAGGTTTCGTAAATGGGTCCCCTCATCACCTCATCAGCATTTGTAATAACAAAAAAACTCATATTGATGCAACTGATATATGTGTGTGAAAATAGCTTAATTCAGTTATACAAATTCACTATATATCTAAATTTCTTCTCTTGTGCCAGCTTAAGTTCCTGTTGATTGATAAGTCTTACCCTACAATACCCTGCAGCAGATCAACAATATAAACAATATAAATATTATAGGTGAGTAGATCAAAGATCTCACACGCAGGTCATTTCCTTTAAATATTGCAGGCTGGCACAGTACAGCATATATACAGCCAATTCTATTCTACCGTAGAAATACATGCTAGAACTTTGTTATATTGCAAAGTAGGACTACAGGACACATCACAAACTGCTGTGGAATATACGTAGAGCGTTTTAACATGTCTTGGTGACTGGCAAACTATTTCATGTAGCATTGTGTATTACTGGCTGCAGGACTTTCACAAATACTGAACACCACATATAAGTATTCCTTATAGAGATGTGAGATTTCAATATTTGAGAGTGATTCTTTCCTGGAGAGTTACCTGACTGTTACTGTTAATCCCTATGCAAGCACTAGACAGACTCTCCTTGTTCCTGATGAAAAAAAATCATACAAGGAAACACTGTTTCTCCCTATGCCTTATTATTAACTCTGTCATTGCAATGTTATACAGTACGCATGGCACAGGTTCCTGAAAAAAATATGGCAAATTCATCATGTAAATCTATATCTAGAATAGATTTCATGTAATGCTGTATGGTTAGAATTTTAGTCCAGTCATCTATAACCAGTGTACCCTTTCTTCCCATTATTTCTGAAATTAAAGGCAGATTATGTTAGCTGCATGAAATTTTACAGGTTTTGTAGGTCTATCTTCTGGATAGGCCGTAAGTACCTGCTCAGTGGGGGGGGGGGGGGGGCAAGAGCTGACCTCTGGAATATTCAGCTGTTCAGAGTCACTTCTGGTGCCCATCCTATATACAGCCAAAAACAGAAAGCTCTGTTGATGTATAGCAGCCAGACAGCCTGTATAGCTCACTGGGATCTGAGTTGCAGGGACAGGAGCCATAGGCAACTGCATACAGGTGATCGGTCCGTAACCGTCTCTCAGCACTCATCAGTCAGGTATTTATTTCCTATGATTTGCAAAAAATACCAAAAAAAAAAACACCGGCTACTCTTCCGAAGATGAATATAAGATATAACTTTTAATATTGGATTTATATTAAAAGTTATATCTTATATTCATCGTCGGAAGAGTAGCCGGTGTTTTTTTGGTATTTTTTGCAAATCGTGTGGAAGACATTCGTTTGTCCTGAATGTGCCGTGCACCCCGAAGAAACTACTACTGCAAGGATTGCTTGAATATGGGTGAGCTCTGAATTATCTTTTTTCTATTTTTGTATTTATTTCCTATCCAGAGGCTTCGCAATAAATAGCTTAATTCCGGACCACCCCTTTAACGGTAAAGCAGAAAACTTCCTCCTGAAATCCTGGAGTAAAAATATAACTATGGAGAGATTTGCAACCTTTTTCAGCTTATTTGCACAGTTTGCAACTATTTGCTTTTTTTTTTTTACACTACTCACTACATTTAAAAAAAAAAAAAAAAAAGTGGATGGGAAAGTGATGCAGCCTGCTAATATGACAAATCTCTGCTAAGGTTTTTTTTTTTTTTTTTGTTATACAATATAAATAAACTGCCACCATAGTAAGGGCAAAAAAAAGCTGACTAGCACAGTTCAGGTCTAATACTCACTGACCAGGTCACCCTTTTAGTGATTTTAATGCTTTGCTATTTTTTTAACAAAAAACAGACATACAAACATTATCAAAATTGTTGCCCGTCACTATTAGAATTAAGCAGTGTGCACTAAAATGACTGGCCAAGCTAAAGGAGGGAGAGTAGGAAATGCTTGTGCAAGTATTAACAATAAGATTGGTGTGGCAACAGCAACAATACTTATGGTACTGCCAGTAGCCACAGGATTGTTGTAGATGAAGATGAAGTTTTTGATTACTTAGCTTGCTCATTTCACAGGAGGATATTGCATCTGAGGTTAATGTGATCTTGACTCAGGCTTATATGTGCTCCTCTTCCTTCTTTAATGTTGTAACATATAATTTGCTGCAAGGCCTTTCTGAGCTGTCAACCATGTCTCTTTCCTCTTCTTCACTGACACAGATCACTGATAGTGATGTGGCACATGTTAAGAAAGCTATTTCTCCTAATCGGAGCATTTTTCCTCCTTTCTTTGATGAGATGGATGAGAACAGTCAGCATTTTTTTGCAAGGAGGGAGAGGTGGACGAGGAAAACTTGACTTTTGGTGATGGAAGTAGTAGTGGCAGGGGTTTTGATACAACTGCTATTCATTCTAGTCGGAGCACTAGGGGGAAATGTGGAGGTGGAGGGAAATATGGAGTGTACAGGAATCTTATGGCCATAATAAGTCAGAAAAAAGTGGGAAGACAATGACATTGCTGTTGATAATTCTTTTCTGAATAGGAACTGGCAGCCGGGTTATGGTAGCAAGGTAAAAATCAGAGGAAGAGGGTAATGGCAGTGGTGATAGTAATGATTCCAGCCTATGTGCCTCAGCATTATAAAGAACCTTCCCAGGACAGCAATAGGGGAAGGTAGCAAGGCAGGGGTAGTTACAGTGGCAGTGGTAGTAGCAGACACATTTCCACTGTTGCTTGTGTTGGCAGCAGCAGATATATGTGAGGTCAGAGTCATTATGGTGAAGGAACTAGAATTTACAGAGGAGAAGGAGTAGGAAATCTCTCCTTTGGATGGAATACCGAGAAAGTAGAAAAACAGACAGCACAGAGCACAAATAGGGTAATGCAGTATAAATTAACATAAATGTGACGGATAGCTAGCGATTGGCTGTTCACCTTTCTAGGTTGTGGTAAGTCCACAACCATTCTTTAGGCATGTAAGGTTGGGTAGGTTTCCCAATGAGCAATTCGGAGTGGCTGTTGGCCTCAGGAAGGTAGTACCAGTTACACGTCAGGATAATCCAGATAGATGCAAAAAAAAAACGAGGCAATGGAGGCAATGACGAAATCTTTATTCCAAATGAGTGTAACACACAACACGCTTCGTGATAAGCCCTTTCTCAAGTGTGCATCATGATTCCATTCCATAGTCATATATCACATTCACTTTGATGTAACTGTGGCTGTGTTTGCCTTAGTGAGCTAGAAATCAGCTTAGGCCTATAAAGATGACATCAGGCGGTCATTTGGGTCACACAGCATAGCGCCACATGCTCTACGTGTCTACCTGATGTCATTTCTGTAAGCCAGAGGAGCACAGGGAACAGTGCCAGAGCCTAAGACATGTACAGTGGGGCAAAGTATTTAGTCAGTCACCAATAGTGCAAGTTCCACCACTTAAAAAGATGAGAGGCGTCTGTAATTTACATCATAGATAGACCTCAACTATGAGAGACAAAATGAGAAAACAAATCCAGAAAATCACATTGTCTGATTTTGTAAGAATTTATTTGCAAATTATGGTGGAAAATAAGTATTTGGTCAGTAACAAAATTTCATCTCAATACTTTGTTATATATCCTTTGTTGGCAATGACAGAGGTCAGACGTTTTCTGTAAGTCTTCACAAGGTTGGCACACACTGTTGTTGGTATGTTGGCCCATTCCTCCATGCAGATCTCCTCTAGAGCAGTGATGTTTTGGGGCTGTCGCTTGGCAACACGGACTTTCAACTCCCTCCAAAGGTTTTCTATAGGGTTGAGATCTGGAGACTGGCTAGGCCACTCCAGGACCTTGAAATGCTTCTTACAAAGCCACTCCTTCGTTGCCTTGGCGGTGTGCTTTGGATCATTGTCATGTTGAAAGACCCAGCCATGTTTCATCTTCAATGCCCTTGCTGATGGAAGGAGGTTTGCACTCAAAATCTCACGATACATGGCCCCATTCATTCCTTCATGTACCCGGATCAGTCGTCCTGGCCCCTTTGCAGAGAAACAGCCCCAAAGCATGATGTTTCCACCCCCATGCTTTACAGTAGGTATGGTGTTTGATGGATGCAACTCAGTATTCTTTTTCCTCCAAACACGAAACGTTGTGTTTCTTCCAAACAGTTCCAGTTTGGTTTCATCAGACCATAGGACATTCTCCCAATACTCTTCTGGATCATCCAAATGCTCTCTAGCAAACTTCAGACGGGCCCGGCCATGTATTGGCTTAAGCAGTGGGACACGTCTGGCACTGCAGGATCTGAGTCCCTGGCAGCGTAGTGTGTTACTGATGGTAGGCTTTATTACATTGGTCCCAGCTCTCTGCAGTTCATTCACTAGGTCCCCACGCGTGGTTCTGGGATTTTTGCTCACCGTTCTTGTGATCATTTTGACCCCACGGGGTGAGATTTTGCGTGGAGCCCCAGATCGAGGGAGATTATCAGTGGTCTTGTATGTCTTCCATTTTCTAATTATTGCTCCCACAGTTGATTTCTTCAATCCAAGCTGGTTGCCTATTGCAGATTCAGTTCTCCCAGTCTGGTGCAGGGCTACAATTTTGTTTCTGGTGTCCTTTGAAAGCTCTTTGGTCTTCACCATAGTGGAGTTTGGAGTCTGACTGTTTGAGGGTGTGCACAGGTGTCTTTTTATACTGATAACAAGTTTAAACAGGTGCCATTACTACAGGTAATGAGTGGAGGAAAGAGGAGACTCTTAAAAAAGAAGTTACAGGTCTGTGAGATCCAGAAATCTTGATTGTTTGTAGGTGACCAAATACTTATTTTCCACCATAATTTGCAAATAAATTCTTACAAAATCAGACAATGTGATTTTCTGGATTTGTTTTCTCATTTTGTCTCTCATAGTTGAGGTCTACCTATGATGTAAATTACAGACGCCTCTCATCTTTTTAAGTGGTGGAACTTGCACTATTGGTGACTGACTAAATACTTTTTTGCCCCACTGTACGTAACACTGCTTTTATGTTTATTCACCTCCCCTGAGCTTCTGCTATTTATATACTCTGAGGGTCAGATGAGACCCTCAGAGTATAATTGTAGTTCATGGGTGAGAGACCCCATAAACTACCATTACAGGTGGGAGAACTGCAGTGCATACTCCCGTGGATAGTTGGATGCATCCTCAGGGGTACCTGTACTGTGCTTTGACAACCACTGTACTAACCTTTCCTGGTGTAGTTAGACATTGACGTGGTACATCTTTGGCATATGGCCTCTTTTCTTTTGTTACTACCAAAGATGTGCTGCATTGTTGGTTCTGTACTCCACTCGCCGCTCTTTACAAAAATGGGAGAAGAAAGGTGGACCAGGCTAGGGACACCTTCAGCCAAAACATTTACTCATGTCCTATTATAGCTGAAATCTATGAGTCTTTCTTCACATAGATCTCATTTCTGGTGAGCGGGTCCTCCCATAGTGTATATGAATTAAGAGGCCTGTACCTCTTTACACCGCAATGAATATTCCTGGGGAAAGTTGGGTGTAGCTTACCTTGAGAACCAGTAATCTAATAGAACAGACCTTCATGATTTGTTTTCCCCTTGCATATAAGTTCAATAGTTGAGTTAGTTCACAAACCACATGATACAGTTAGTAGCAGCCTCCTCAGGACACAGAGCTAAGTGACATGCTATATAGTATACAGTATGCCAACTGTAGATCTGTTTACATCACCAGGCACTTTCTCCTTGTTCTTATTAAAATCTCACAGTTTACTATACTGTCTGCCACAAAACTACTAGACAATAATTCCAGGTTATAAAGTTGACAATGAAAATGTTATTAGGTTTGTAAAGATGAACATGGCACTGTTAATTTGAGATATGTGTTTTTTATTTTAAAACATTAATAATGATTTGACATATTAAATCAGTCTTATTATTTTAGCAGATCTACAACTCATCCAGGTAACTAGTAGTGACATGTACAGGCTAGTATCTATGTTCTTAGCAGTATTCGGAGCCAGGTAAATAATGACCTGAATAAAGTAAGTGAAATCATCTTATAAAACTAATCATAAGTAGTCTCCAACTTGTATCATTCCTGGGTGAAGTAACCATAGAATGCAGTGTTTTCTGCACATTGCGATGAACCCCTTACTACACCTCTAAGTTCCCTATACTACTTGCCCTCATACCATCCTCATGGAGTCAGTTTCTAACCATTTTTGCAGACAGATGCACATTTGTCACCTGCTGGAGGTCATTTTGCAGGGATCTGGCAGTGCTCCTCCTGTTCCTCCTTGCACAGAGGCAGAGGTAGCGATCCTGCTGCTGGGTTGTTCCCCTCCTACGGCCTCCTCCACATCTCCTGGTAGCACCTCCAGCGTGTCACGTTGCACCAAAGACTGTCCAGGAGTTGGCAGATGCTTTAGTTCAGGTCTGGGAGGAGATCCCTCAGGAGACTACCCGCAACCTAGGCGTTGTAGGGAGGTCATACAGGCACGTGGATGTCACACACACTACTCAGTCTCATTTTGACATGTTTTAAGGACATTACATCAAAGTTGGATCAGCCTGTAGTGTGTTTTTCCACTTTAATTTTGGGGGTGACTCCAAATCCAGGCTTACCTTGGTTAATAAATTTGATTTCCATTGATGATTTTTGTGTGATTTTGTTGTCATCACATTCAGCTTTGTACAGAACAAAGTATTCAATGAGAAGATTTCATTCATTCAGATGTAGGATGTGTTATTTGAGTGTTCCCTTTATTTTTTTTGAGCAGTGTATTATGTGATAAATTACATTTTATCAGCTGTGTTGTAACTAGTCATTCGAAGCTAAAAAACACAAAGTATTAGAAAACATATGGATAAATGTGCTCTCTAAATATATGCACAATATCCAGAGAAGTAATCTTGTATTTTTCTTACAACTTCTATTTTCAAAGAACACATAAGTGAGTAAAATTTTCCACTTCCTTATGATTCACAATGACCACTGCTGCTTATGCAGCAGTTACTGGCCATGTTTTTTGTTTTATAATTGCAAGGACTGACTCAGACAGAAATACTTGTTATATATAATATAAGCGCTATCCCTCTATCAAATGAAAAAAGAAAATCTACAAACTAAAATTGTGAATTAAGACAGCTGTCCTATTAGATGATATGCACACTATTCCCCTTCTTCCTCATTTATTCCACTATATACAGCTCTGACAATGGCTTGGCTAGGCTGAAATGTCAAGAAAGCACAGTCACAATTTCCATCTTTATACGTTATGTATTCACGTTATTGTGCCTATTAACATTTCATATAAGTATCATGCCTAATAAAACATGAGTTGACAAATAGGGCACATAGACACAATAGCCATGTCTGGAATGAAATACTATTCTTGACAGTATTCTTTACTACTTAGCAACTATGTGCCGTACATATAGTTGATAGATTGCCTTCCCTAAAACTATAGTTTTTGAAACAAGCTGTAGTTACAGATGTAGCAGAGCTAGCTATGCTACTTGCATGGAATGATTGCACATAGTCAGTGGCGTAACTAGGAATGGCGGGGCCCCGTGGCGAACTTTTGACATGGGCCCCCCCCCCCAACCGACACCAAAGACCTCGACCGACCCCTCCTCCGCACTCTATTATGTTCCTTAGTAAGCCCTGCACACTAGATTATGTCCCTTAGTGGCCCCTGCACACAGTATTATCCCCCATAGTGTCCCCTGCACACAGTATTATCCCCCATAGTGGCCCTTGCACACAGTATTATCCCCCATAGTGTCCCCTGCACACAGTATTATCCCCCATAGTGGCCCTTGCACATAGTATTATCCCCATAGTGGGTCCTGCACACAGTATTATAGCCCATAGTGAACACACATAAACAATTATTATACTCTGGGGTCTTTTCAGACCCCAGAGTATAATAATCGGAGACCCGGGGGAATAAAAACATAAAAAATTACTGTTTCTTACCTGTCCCCGGCTGTCTTCTCTGCTGCCGTCCTTGTTCTATGACGTCAGACGTCACATGTGCCGGGAAGCAGGCCGGGTTCATGTGACGTCAGAGATATCCGACAAGAAGGAAGGAGGCCTGGCAGGATCGTGGAGAGGTAAGTAACTGTGTTTGTTACGTTCCCTTACCACTCCCGGTCCGCCGATCATTATACTCGGGGGTCTGCAAAGAACTCCGAGTATAATCATAGCAGCGATAGCGGCTGTCACCGGGCCCCTAATGCCCTGGGCCCTGTTGCAGCTGCCTCCGCTGCTATGGCGGTAGTTACGCCCCTGCACATAGTGTAGCATTTGTTCAGTGTGTTAAACAGATAACATATGACAAATGTTCTTTTGGCATGTATGGATTTTAGGCAGCATTTTGCCATACACATAAGTAAGCATTCAATATATATTACCTTTAATTATAGGTTAAGAGCAGGAAAAAGCAATTTCACCATCTTTATGCTATTTTTCCAATGACAATAAATTATGGGTTCACTGCATTATATGGTTTGTTGCAGATGCAGAAATGCTATGCTATTATGTGAGGCACTCCGATGATAGGCACTCTCCCATAGTAATAGACGTCTACTCAAAGTGTCTTCTACTATCCCACCTTCTTGACAGTGATAATGATATGTATGTATTAGATTACAGGAGATTAGTGGTTAAATGGTCTTTCCCATATCTATTATTAATTTATTCTGTTAGATCACATAACAGTTGTCTAATTGGAATAATTAAAAATGTTTCTATTGCTTCCCTGTTAAGACTCTCCCCGATATTCTTTTCATTCCCTATATACTGTAGTATATTACTAAGTTATGAAGATAATAGCATTATTTTATATAAAACTGGACATATTGATGTACATTAAAATGTTCCATGATTATCAGAATAAAACTGCATACACTGTATACTGTCACCATCCAAGAACAGATACGTTTTAGCTCCTTTCAGATTACATGGTAAAGGAAAGTAGATGATATCCAATCTACTGGGATCATGTTGTGGAGCAGAAAGGCCAGAGTAGATTGATAAATATAGTTCTGTGCTTAAAGATTAGACTCCATGTTAAATGTGTCAGGTTTTAGGCTGATGGTCATATATTTTAGGCCTGGTTCACATCTGCGTTTGGTATTCCGCTTAGCACATGGACCCCATAGATTATAATGGGGTCTGTGTGTTTTCCGTGCAGTGTCCACATGGAACATGCAGAGAGAAAAGTACTTTTCTCTCTACATGAGTTGCGCAGACACCACATGATAAACACACAAATCTCATAGTTACATAGTTACATAGTAGATGAGGTTGGATAAAGACATTAGTACATCAAGTCCAACCAATAACCCTACAATCCCTATAGTGTTGATCCAGGGGAAGGCATTATAGTCTATGGTGTCCCTGTGCTTTCATAGGCTCACCACTTGTTAATGTGTTCGGTATTCCGTTCAGGGGGTCCCCATGCAGACTCCCTGAATGGAATACCGAACGCAGATGTGAACCAGGGCTTAGAGGAAAGTTGGATGGACCTACCAACTGGTTGGCTAGCTCATATATATGGAGGTGTTCCCATTTTCCCTGGATGGTAGATATGCGATTTTAATATGCTTGATTTGTGCATTCGATAGGTTGGTGCTAGATGGGTCAGGCAGCCATTTAAGTCTCCCTACTGTAAAGAAATGCTAATATATCCATTGCAGTCTCAGGCCTTACTATAACTCCTAGGCAGCAGGCCCGCTGCCTCGGGATCATGTTTGACGCAAACCTTTCCTTCACCCCTCATGTTGAATCACTCGCATGTTCATGTCACTTCCACCTCAATAACATCTCCAGAATACGCCCTTTCCTCACCAGAGATACACTAAAGACACTTATTGTCTCTCTGATTCATTCTCGCCTTGCCTACGGTAACTCTTTACTAATCGGTCTTCCCCTCACTAAACTCTACAATCCATTCTGAATGCAGCGTCCAGGCTCATCTATCAGGCTAGACGCTACAGTGATGCCTCTAGTCTGTGCCAGTCACTACACTGGCTGCCTATTCATTATAGAATAAAATATAAAGTTATCACTCTCATCCACAAGGCTCTCCATAATGCCGCACCTCCATACATTTCCTCCCTCATCTCGGTCTACCGCCCAACCCGTGTTCTCCATTCACTCAATGACCTAACACTTACATCCTCTATTATCAGAACCTCCCACACTTGTATACAAGACTTCTCCCAAGTTGCACCACTTCTCTGGAATGCTCTACCTCGGACAATCAGATTAACTCCCAATTTCTACAGTTTCAAACGCAAACTAAAGACGCATCTTTTCAGACAAGCCTATCACAATGTCTAACGTAAACCCTTAACCGTCCTCTATCCCCGCTCCCACATTACCCCACATGATATGATGTCATCTCAGGATAACTTTATAGGTCCAAGCTCCATCCACATGTTAAAGGACATGACTGTTGACAGCTCATAAAGTCTTATGTTTATGTAATGACAGTCACCTCTATTACAAAAGTGTCTGACCTCTGCATAAGCAATACCGCCCCTGCTACCTCTTGTGTCACCCCCTCTACCTCATAGATTGTAAGCTCCTGCGAGCAGGGCCCTCAGTCCCATTGTGTGAAACGACTTTCTTTGTAATGTATCTTTCTGTCTGTATTTGAACCCTACAAATTGTACAGCGCTGCGGAATATGTTGGCGCTATATAAATAACATTTATTATTATTATTATTATTATTATTATTATTATCAATTCCATTCTCTTTATACTTGTCCAGTTACACACTTTAAATAGCTATGGTAAAAAAACAAGCCAAAAGAATATTTAAGGTATAAATTATCTTGTCATGTTAAAAGATTCCATATGCTGGAAAAATAATTGCTATGAGAGTAGTCTGGTTAAGGCTAACTAGAGAGCATTAATTACAAAATGCTTGTATTTCACTAAATTAGAAGGTACTTTTTGTAGCTAGAATGTTGAGTACAAACTTTAGAATCACTTATTAGCTTATTCCCCTACCATATATGACTACTACTGCGTTAGAACTAATATGATAAATTCTATTTATCGAGTATATACTCGAGTATAAGCCGATCCAAATATAAGCTGACCCCCCTAATTTACCACAAAAAATTAGGAAAACTTATTGACTCAAGTATAAGCCGAGGGGGGTGGGTGGGGGGAATGCAGCAGCTACTGGAAAATGTCAAAACTATGGGTGCCGTAGTTGCTGGGTGCTGGGAAAGGGGAGGGGGTGTTTTGGTTGTCTGTCTGCCCCTTCCCTGAGCTTGAGGACTGGTTTTTTTTCCCCCACTTGGAATTCAGCCTGGCTGTATATAGGGTATCTGCAGTGCTCCTATTAACCCCTTCCCGATGGAGCAGGAGCACTGCAGATACCCTATATTCAGTAGACCAGGCACTTTCAGACACAGGGATACCTAATGTGTATGTGTTTCACAGTAATTTTCTACTTTTATATGTATTCTAGGGAAAGGAGTGATTTAAAAGTTTTATTTATTTAATTTTTTTATTATATTTTTTTAAAGCTTCTTTTTTTTTCACTATTTTATGGGAGATTCTATACATTACTATTGCAGCAGGTCATACACCCCTCCCCCCTCCAAAAAAAAAATATATATATACAGTCCTATGAAAAAGTTTGGGCACCCCTATTAATCTTAATCATTTTTTGTTCTAAATATTTTGGTGTTTGCAACAGCCATTTCAGTTTGATATATCTAATAACTGATGGAGACAGTAATATTTCAGGATTGAAATGAGGTTTATTGTACTAACAGAAAATGTGCAATATGCATTAAACCAAAATTTGACTGGTGCAAAAGTATGGGCACCCTTATCATTTTATTGATTTGAATTCCCCTAACTACTTTTTACTGACTTACTGAAGCACAAAATTGGTTTTGTAACCTCAGTGAGCTTTGAACTTCATAGCCAGATGTATCCAATCATAAGAAAAGGTATTTAAGGTGGCCAATTGCAAGTTGATCTCCTATTTGAATCTCCTCTGAAGAGTGGCATCATGGGCTACTCAAAACAACTCTCAAATGATCTGAAAACAAAGATTGTTCAACATAGTTGTTCAGGGGAAGGATACAAAAAGTTGTCTCAGAGATTTAACCTGTCAGTTTCCACTGTGAGGAACATAGTAAGGAAATGGAAGACCACAGGGACAGTTCTTGTTAAGCCCAGAAGTGGCAGGCCAAGAAAAATATCAGAAAGGCAGAGAAGAAGAATGGTGAGAACAGTCAAGGACAATCCACAGACCACCTCCAAAGAGCTGCAGCATCATCTTGCTGCAGATGGTGTCACTGTGCATCGGTCAACTATACAGCGCACTTTGCACAAATAGAAGCTGTATGGGAGAGTGATGAGAAAGAAGCCGTTTCTGCACGTACGCCACAAATAGAGTTGCCTGAGGTATGAAAAAGCACATTTGGACAAGGCAGCTTCATTTTGGAAACTAAAATTGAGTTGTTTGGTTATAAAAAAAGGCGTTATGCATGGCGTCCAAAAAGAAACAGCATTCCAAGAAAAACACATGCTACCCACTGTAAAATTTGGTGGAGGTTCCATCATGCTTTGGGGCTGTGTGGCCAATGCCGGCATCGGGAATCTTGTTAAAGTTGAGAGTCGCATGGATTCCACTCAGTATCAGCAGATTCTTGAGAATAATGTTCAAGAATCAGTGACGAAGTTGAAGTTACGCCGGGGATGGATATTTCAGCAAGACAATGATCCAAAACACCGCTCCAAATCCTCAGGCATTCATGCAGAGGAACAATTACAATGTTCTGGAATGGCCATCCCAGTCCCCAGACCTGAATAACATTGAACATCTGTGGGATGATTTGAAGCGGGCTGTCCATGCTCGGCGACCATCTAACTTAACTGAACTTGAATTGTTTGTCCAAAATACCTTCATCCAGGATCCAGGAACTGATTAAAAGCTACAGGAAGCGACTAGAGGCTGTTATCTTTGCAAAAGGAGGATCTACTAAATATTAATGTCACTTTTCTATTGAGGTGCCCATACTTTTGCACCGGTCAAATTTTGGTTTAATGCATATTGCACATTTTCTGTTAGTACAATAAACCTCATTTTAATCCTGAAATATTACTGTGTCCATCAGTTATTAGATATATCAAACTGAAATGGCTGTTATAAACACCAAAATATTTAGAACTAAAAATGATTAAGATTAATAGGGGTGCCCAAACTTTTTCATAGGACTGTATATATATTTATTTATATATTTAAAAACAGCGCTGAAAAACTAAGCTTATACTCGAATATATACGGTACGTCTTTTCTATTTTCTTTTTATCTTTTTTTTTTTTTGATAATGCAAAAATGTTTGAGAGACAGCAGCAGTGGCATCATTGGGCTGGTGATAAATAGTCCCCCACATATAGACACACTCACACATTGGGGAGGGATTTATTAAGCATAGCAATTCTTACCCCAGTCTTCATTGATTCTCAGACAGACACAAGGCTCGCCAGAATTACTAAGAGGCTTCAATTATACTTATAGTAAATCTGCCAGTCCGAGGCACACCTGACCCAACTCACCTAGATTACTGCCACTTTCTAGATGCATTGGCCCTGGTAAATATGGCCACTGTCAGCAATTACAGGTCTATTCATTGGCATTATCTGGTGTGCAAAAATCCTCACATTTCCAAGCCTGATTCATTTTGACAAATATAATGTTTTCCAAATTTTCACTTTTGTTTGTATGACCAAAAATCCACTCTGCTATTGCACTTGACGCTGAACAAGACAGTACACCCATGGCAAACTGAGCTAATTTCTACTACTTGTCCAATTTCACACCTGTGTTTGGGTTTCCATTTGTGCATTCTACTTAGAGAACCCCCAAATGGAAACCTAATCCGCTTAAAAAAGCAATTACCTTACATGAAGTCAGCCATGTGTGCCAGTGTGTTACTTGGCATGACTTCGCTGCCCCCAACTGTAAGGATCTCTCTCCATTTCCTCCATTTTCCACTCCCCTTCACAACATTCATGCTGAAGCAATGGGATGCACTGAACTTCACCCTCAAGCCACGTGTGGGACAGTGACATGAAATGCCACTTCATCCCCCTCGTCTTCCTCCACCATCCAATGGTGTAAAGATGACAGGAGTGTGCTCTGAATGTTTTCAGCCTAGCAGAGGCTACTTCTCACTTACGAAAATGGCCGCACTTTGACCAGTATATCAGGCACAATGGTGTAGGTTTCAAAGAACCTTTGCACCAACAAGTTGAAAACGTGGGCCATGTGTGGACCATGTTTGAGTCTGGCAAGCTCCAGATCTGCTACCAGGTTCCAGCCATTATCACATACACAAACATGCCTGGGCCCAGGTGCAGCGGGGAAAACCATATTGCCATATCATCCTGGATGGCATCCCTCACCTCGGAGGCGAGTTTTGCATGAGTGGCTAGTACATGGAAAATCTTTGGCCTTGCTGCCTCTGGACATGCATCTGCCTCTAGCCACCTTTTTTCCTGATTAGCTCGCCTCCACATCTACACTGCTTTCCCCGCTATACATCACCCCTGTCCATGCCTCCGCCTGTAGCCACCTTTTTTGCTGCTTAGCCTGCCTCCATATTTACATTTCATTTGTGCGATTTTTTTGCTGTCCTGTACCAGAGCAAAGGATGAGATTTTTAACTTATGCCGGGGGTCAAGGATTGTAAAAATCCATTATTGCTTGCTCTCCTTGATGTGAACTATACCTTTGTCTCTTGAAAAGCAACCTAACATGAAGTCAGCCATGTGTGCCAGTGTGTTACTTGGCATGACTTATAATGAGCTTCTAACCAGCACAGTTGGGGGAATCAGGGTGGATTGAGCCTCTAACCAGAAGAGTTTGGGGGCATTAGTGTGAATTGAACCTAGTAGGAGCAGAATTGTGCAACGCTGATGGTGGAGGAGTATGAGGAGGAGGAAGAATTGTAGAGGGTGAGCACACACAACAAACTTCATGTCAGGGTGCTTGACACTGCTGGAAATGAAAATGATGGGTCTATCCAGTGGCTGTTAATTTTGATCAGCATCAGCCGGTCAGCACTGACAGCTGACAGCTGGCTGTGCTTATCCATAATTATGCCACCAGCTTTGCTGAAGACATTTTCCGATAGCATGCTGGCGTCAAGACAGGAATGGACCTCCAATGTGTAGAGCGCAAGTTCCAGCCACAAATCCAACTTGCAGACCCACTAAATGTAGGGCACAGAGGGATCGGAGAGGACAGGGCTGATTCGACCAGGTACTTCCGCAACATGCGCCTATACTTGTCCCTCCTGGTGACACTAGGCCCCTCAGTGGCGGTAGTTTGGCCAGGGGGTGCCATTAACGTGTCTCAGACCTTGGAGGGTGTGCCCCTGATGGGTGTGGACAGGATGGCAGTTAGCCTGTTGGAGGAATTGGCAACATGGCCGAGTTTTGCATGAGTGACTATTAGAGATGAGCGAGTAGTACTTGATCGAGTAGGTATTCGATCGAATACTACGGTATTCGAAATACTCGTACTCGAGTACCACTCGCTGTTCGAATGTAAAAGTTCGATGCAGAACCAGCATTAATTGGCCGAATGCTATACAGTCGGCCAATTAACGCTGGTTCTTCTCCTACCTTTAGAAGTCTTCTCCATGCAGCTTCCCCGTGGCATCTTCCGGCTCCGAATTCACTCTGCCAGGCATCGGGCCTGGGCAGAGCCAACTGCGCATGTCCGCTTGTAGTGCACGGAGAAGACTTCTCGGAGGATCCAGCTCGACCCTCACTCCTCACTCGTGGACTTGGTAAGTATAGTTTGATTGAACGTTGCCTACCCCTGAAATGAGTATTTTCCCCCCATAGACTATAATAAGGTTCGATATTCGATTCGAGTAGTCGAATATTCAGGGGCTACTCGAAACGAATATCGAACCTCGAACATTTTACTGTTCGCTCATCCCTAGTGACTAGTACATGGAAAATCTTTGGCTTTCCTGCCTCTGGACATGCCTCTGCCTCTAGCCACCTCTTTTCCTGCTTAGCTTGCCTCCACATCTACACAGCTTTCCCGCTATACATCACCCCTGCCCGTTTAGGGTCGGTGACCTCGTCATCCACCAACTCCTCTTCCAATTGCTCACTCTCCTCTTACTGCAAACCGCACATGACAACAGCCTGCCCTGATGGCAACTGTGTCTCATCATCATCATCACTGAGGACGGAAAATGCTGGTTGCGGGTCTACAACCACTAAATCACCAGGTTATGGCGGATGCTCCAGTGTTTGGGCATCAGTACACCCAAAATCGTCTGGTAGCTCCTGGGATTCGGAAAGTGGTTCAACAGAGGGAGAGACAGTAAAAGGACCCGAAAAGAGATCCTGGGAGGGGTCAAGGGTGGGATGAGTCTGTTGGGAAGAATGTGCATGTTGGGAGGAAGGAGGGGCAGACTCTTGGGTATGAACACGACTGCAGGTAGTGGCTGACCGGCTGCTGGAAAAGCAGCTGGAAGCATTATCTGCTAGCCATTGTAACACCTGTTCCTGGTGCTCGGGCCTGGTCTGCGTTGTACCCTGCACCCTGCTTAACGCAGCTGTCATATCAGCAATTGTGATGAGCGCATGCTAATGTTTCTTGTCCAATGGAAAGGATGGGATAGTATTTCACATAAGTCTGCCACCCATGGAAACTCATGGTGCAGAAACTGAGGGAGCTGACTTTGATGAACCCTTGGGTTTTGTAGATGGAACTCCATCAAAGGTCTCTGCTGCTCACACACTCTGCTCAACATACGGTATCTAGGGTTTCAGCGTGTGGTGACCTCAAACAACAGCTGGTGCTTCAGGCAGATGTAGGCGTTGCTGGAGTGTACTGGCCCGCCTGATGTTACGGGACACGTGCTGGTGCAAGGCTCAACTCTAAGGGGCAAAAACACTGCTGGTGAATTTTGTTCAGTTCCAAAGGACTTTGTGTTTAGATTTGGCTCAGTCGCAGCTCCAGAACATGCCTTTGAAGGCAAGGTTTCCTTTAGTGGCTCCATCTCAGCAGGATGATGATGGTGAAGCTTGGTTAAATCTGGTGTCGGAATTTTAAAGGGGCTAACACTCTGCTGGTGCAAGGCTCAACTCACCCAAAGGGCAAAAAACTCTGCTGGTGCAAGGATGAACTAAGTTAAAGGGCCTAAAACTCTGCTGGTAAGAGGCTGAAGTCACCTAAAGGGCCTCAATCTCTGCTGGTTGCTCAGCTTAAGGGCCTCTAACCTAATTTGGAAGGGCTCACGTTAAGGGCCAGAAAAGTTAATTGTGGAAGGTCTTACCACATCACACACACATCCACAATGACAGTTAAGGGTGGGGGCTTTTGGATTTCCCATTGCCTATTCCATCTGTGGTTGTCATGGGCAACGTGATTTAAAGGGGTGCTTGTTAATGTTTCTTTAGCTTAAATTTGGGTTTCTGTCCATCCATTTGGGGAAGAAAGAAGGTTTCCAGGTATTTTCCCACTTTGATAGAGGTTTTTTTGAGTGTGGAAAGTGTGTAGTTGATAGGCTGTGAGGGTGGGGTAAAACAGTGACTTGGGCTTGTTAGATGCACCCAGACATGCTTCCCCTGCTGTCCCAGTTGCATTCCAGAGGTGTTGGCATCATTTCCTGTGGTGTCATAATGGACTTGGTGACCCTCCTGATTCGAATGGTGGGTTCCCCTGAAACGAAGCATTTTTAGGGTTCGATATTTGATCGAATAGTCGAATATTGAGCAGCTATTCGAAACGAATAAATTTGTAAGATCCCTCAATGCTTCCGAATGGCATGGTGAATTCTATAGGCAAAGGGGTGGAATGTATGTATGAAAGGCAATCGTTTCGGTTTGCTGCCCTTTATGTGGTAGAAGGTTGGATAGTTTCTGTAAGTGCAGAGTTCAGTACCCTATCAGGATAGCCCTTTTCCTTAAATTTAGTGCGCAGCGTTACTCTACACCTTGTTATGTGTATGAGTAAAACCCTGGAATTGCAAAACAGATACAGTGTGAAGTGTGAAGACTTTTCACCGATTTTCCTTCTTCTACTTGTAGCGGTCAGAAGCAATGCAGTGCTGACTGAGTAAAGAGAACTGGGAGTGGACTTCACAATGGCAGTTATCTCCCTAAGGCTAAGGCCCCACATAGGGTTCAGCAAAAATAAAACCCTGTGGGAAAAACCATGGCGCTAATGCATTGTGTTATTTTCTTGCAGCGCTTTCACAGAAAGTCCGCAGAGGTCTCCAGAGGTCTCCTCTGTGGACTTTCTGCTTCAATTATACCTTTTGAGAAACCGCCAGCGTTTTCGTAGGTATAATTTGGTTTTGGAAACCCTAATGTATCTGCTGTACGTATTTTGTGAGTATGTTATATTATATTATGAATATTATGTGAGTCGCATAATGGCTTATTGTTTGCGGGACAAACTATACTTTGTTATGGCACCATTCAATATCATGTACAATGTACTGGGAAGCTGAAAAAAAAATTCATAATGAGATGAAATTGGAAAAAAATGCATTTGCGCCAATTTCTATGGGTTTAATTTTTATAGCGTTCATTGTGTGGTAAAAATGACATGTTCACCATATGAGATTTTAATATTTGAATAGTTCAGGCATGTTTGAGGATAAGTGTTTATCTTTACTTTTGTTATATTTTTTTATATATGATCTGAAAGGGGGTGATTTCAACTTTTGTGGGAGGTTTTATACTTTTAAAAACTTTTTTTTAATCTTCTTTTACTTTTACATTCAGACCTACTAAGGTCCTTAAACCCTAGGGAGTCTGATTGCAGTCAATAGTAAATCCAAAACTCATTCAGTTCTATTACACGCTGCAGCATGTAATAGAAATCTGGCAATGACCAGGCTGGGAGCTTTCATTAGGCTACCAGCTGTCATGGCAACCGATTGCTGAGGTCCCGGAGGGCAGCGATCAGTAAAAGATGGCAGTACTCATGGCTTCTACGTACTTCAGATGCCACAGTTGCTTTTAATCGTGGCAACTACTGCTTTGTTAACAGCAGAGATTGGTACCGCCACAGCTGTTAGTGGCGAACACCTTATTTTTTTTTGTAACTATGGAAATGTATTGCTCCTATAATTTAGTGTTAAACTTAAAACTGTTACCATTCCACTTGTCAAATGGGTGAGTTGAAAAAAAAAAATCATTGTGAAGCTTTGATTGAACTTGAAGTCTGAACACTGCACATTCTGCCCCATTCTCATTGCTCTCAGGGCCAGAAAAAGGGATCAGATACTAAGTGGGGGGCAAAAAAGGGGTCACATATTGTGGGGAGGCCATAAGAAAGGGGTCATGTACTGTGGATTGGCTAGAAAAAGTTGGGTCATATATAGAGATGAGCGAACACTAAAATGTTCGAGGTTCGAAATTCGAATCGAACAGCCGCTCACTATTCGTGTGTTCGAACGGGTTTCGAACCCCATTATAGTCTATGGGGAACATATACTCGTTAAGGGGGAAACCCAAATCCGTGTCTGGAGGGTCACCAAGTCCACTATGACACCCCAGGAAATGATACCAACACCTCTGGAATGACACTGGGACAGCAGGGGAAGCATGTCTGGGGGCATCTAACACACCAAAGACCCTCTATTACCCCAACATCACAGCCTAACAACTACACACTTTACACACTCAATACCACCTCTCTGACAGTAGGAAAACACCTTGAAACATGTGTATTTGGCACTTGGAGTGAGGAGAGCTTGTCACCAGCAGTGAATTTGGCCCTTGTAGTAAGTTGAGGTTGGCACCAACATTTGTTTTGAAAATCAGGGTGAATTGAGCCTCTAACCAGCAGAGTTGGGGCAAATTCATGGTGGAGGGAGCCTCTAAAAACCCCAGTTTGGACCAATTCATGGTGGAGGGAGCCTCTAAAAACCCCAGTTTGGACCAATTCATGGTGGAGGGAGCCTCTAAACAGCCCAGTTTGGGCAAATTCATGGTGGAGGGAGCCTCTAAAAACCCCAGTTTGGACCAATTCATGGTGGAGGGAGCCTCTAAACAGCCCAGTTTGGGCAAATTCATGGTGGAGGGAGCCTCTAAAAACCCCAGTTTGGACCAATTCATGGTGGAGGGAGCCTCTAAAAAACCCAGTTTGGACCAATTCATGGTGGAGGGAGCCTCTAAAAACCCCAGTTTGGACCAATTCATGGTGGAGGGAGCCTCTAAACAGCTCAGTTTGGGCAAATTCATGGTGGAGGGAGCCTCTAAAAACCCCAGTTTGGACCAATTCATGGTGGAGGGAGCCTCTAAAAACCCCAGTTTGGACCAATTCATGGTGGAGGGAGCCTCTAAAAACCCCAGTTTGGACCAATTCATGGTGGAGGGAGCCTCTAAACAGCCCAGTTTGGGCAAATTCATGGTGGAGGGAGCCTCTAAAAAACCCCCAGTTTGGACCAATTCATGGTGGAGGGAGCCTCTAAAAACCCCAGTTTGGACCAATTCATGGTGGAGGGAGCCTCTAAACAGCCCAGTTTGGGCAAATTCATGGTGGAGGGAGCCTCTAAAAACCCCCAGTTTGGACCAATTCATGGTGGAGGGAGCCTCTAAAAACCCCAGTTTGGACCAATTCATGGTGGAGGGAGCCTCTAAACAGCCCAGTTTGGGCAAATTCATGGTGGAGGGAGCCTCTAAACAGCCCAGTTTGGGCAAATTCATGGTGGAGGGAGCCTCTAAAAACCCCCAGTTTGGACCAATTCATGGTGGAGGGAGCCTCTAAAAACCCCAGTTTGGACCAATTCATGGTGGAGGGAGCCTCTAAACAGCCCAGTTTGGGCAAATTCATGGTGGAGGGAGCCTCTAAACAGCCCAGTTTGGGCAAATTCATGGTGGAGGGAGCCTCTAAAAACCCCAGTTTGGACCAATTCATGGTGGAGGGAGCCTCTAAAAACCCCAGTTTGGACCAATTCATGGTGGAGGGAGCCTCTAAACAGCCCAGTTTGGACCAATTCATGGTGGAGGGAGCCTCTAAAAACCCCCAGTTTGGACCAATTCATGGTGGAGGGAGCCTCTAAAAACCCCAGTTTGGACCAATTCATGGTGGAGGGAGCCTCTAAAAACCCCAGTTTGGACCAATTCATGGTGGAGGGAGCCTCTAAACAGCCCAGTTTGGGCAAATTCATGGTGGAGGGAGCCTCTAAAAACCCCAGTTTGGACCAATTCATGGTGGAGGGAGCCTCTAAAACCCCCAGTTTGGACCAATTCATGGTGGAGGGAGCCTCTAAACAGCAGAGTTGGGGGAAATCAGGGTGGAGGGAGCCTCTAACCAGCAGAGTTGTGGGAAATCAGGGTGGAGGGAGACTCTAACCAGCAGAGATGTGGGAAAGCAGGGTGGAGGGAGCCTCTAACCAGCAGAGTTGGGGGAAATCAGGGTGGAGAGAGCCTCTAACCAGCAGAGTTGGGGGAAATCATGGTGGAGGGAGCCTAGTATTAGCAGAATTGTGCAACGCTTATGGTGGATGAGTATGAGGATGCGGAGGAACTGGAGAGGTTGAGCACAGACATGGAGTTTCATGTTGGGGTGCTTTACACAGGTGGGCACAAAAATGAAGGCTCTATCCAGTGGTGGTTCATTTTTATCAAAGTGAGCCGGTCGGCACTCTCAGCTGACAGACGGGTGCGCTTGTCAGTGATGATGCCACCGGCTGCACTGAACACCCTCTCAGATAGGACGCTGGCGGCAGGACAGGACAGCACCTCCAAGGCATATAGGGCAAGTTCAAGCCACAGGTCCAACTTCGACACCCAATACGTGTAGGGCGCAGAGGGGTCGGAGAGGACAGGGCTGTGGTCGGAAAGGTATTCCCGTAACATGCGCCTATACTTCTCACGCCAGGTGACACTAGGACCCTCCGTGGCGGCACTTTGGCGAGGGGGTGCCATCAAGGTGTCCCAGACCTTAGACAGTGTGCCCCTTGTTTGTGTGGACCGGTGAGAACTTGGTCGCCTACTGGAGGAACTGCCCTCCCTGCCGCCAACGTCACATGCTGGAAACATCTCCGACATATTCTGCACCAATTGCTTGTGGCAAGCATTGATGCAATTGGCCCTCCCCTCTACCGGAATAAAAGAGGAGATGTTGTTTTTATACCGGGGGTCAAGGATAGCAAAGATCCAGTACTGGTTGTCCTCCATGATTTTGACAATACGCTTGTCGGTTGTAAAGCACCCCAACATGAACTCAGCCATGTCTGCCACAGTGTTAGTTGGCATGACTCCTCTGGCCCCACCGGAAAGTTCAATCTCCATTTCCTCCTCATCGTCCATGTCTACCCATCCGCGCTGCAACAATGGGACGATTCGAAGTTGCCCGGAAGCCTCCTGTATCACCATCACATCATCGGACAACTCTTCTTCCTCCTCCTCCTCCTCCTCCTCCATTAAACGCGATGAAGCGGACAGATGTGTGGGCCTACTCTCCAGCTGTGACGGATCGGATGCTATCCCTGACTCCTCTGTGTGATCTGAGTTATCCCTGATGTCAATCAGGGATTCTCTCAGAACACACAAGAGCGGGATTGTAAGGCTCACCATCGCATCCTCAGAGCTCACCCTCCTTGTGGACTCCTCAAACACCCGTAGGATGTCACAAAGGTCTCTCATCCATGGCCACTCATGGATGAGAAACTGAGGCAGCTGACTTTGTGGCACCCTAGGGTTTTGTAGCTGGTATTCCATCAAAGGTCTCTGCTGCTCAACCACTCTATTCAACATCTGAAACGTTGAGTTCCAGCGTGTGGGGACGTCGCACAAAAGCCGGTGTTGTGGCACATGCAGGCGTTGCTGGAGAGATTTTAAGCTAGCAGCGGCTACTGTCGACTTGCGAAAGTGGGCGCACATGCGCCGCACTTTCACCAGTAGCTCTGGAACATTGGGGTAGCTCTTTAGGAAACGTTGCACCACTAGGTTGAAGACGTGGGCCAGGCATGGAACATGTTGGAGTCCGGCAAGCTCCAGAGCTGCTACCAGGTTCCGGCCGTTATCACAAACGACCATGCTTGGGCCCAGGTGCAGCGGCTCAAACCATATTGCCGTCTCATCGAGGAGGGCATCCCTCACCTCGGAGGCAGTGTGCTGTCTGTCCCCCAAGCTGATCAGCTTCAGCACGGCCTGCTGACGTCTACCAACGCCAGTGCTGCAACGTTTCCAACTCGTAGCTGGGGTCAATCTAACAGCGGAGGGGGAGGCGGTGGCGGAGGAGGAGGCGGTGGAGGAGGAGGAGGAGGGGGGTGTTCTTCTCGTGTCCCTGCCAGGAATGTTAGGTGGGGAGATGAGGTACACCAGGCCAGTTTGGGAAGCAGTCCCAGCCTCAACTACATTCACCCAGTGTGCCGTCAGTGAAATGTAGCGTCCCTGTCCGCATGCACTTGTCCACGCGTCGGTGGTCAAGTGGACCTTTGTGCAAAGCGTGGAACTAAGGGCCCGCCTGATGTTGAGTGACACGTGCTGGTGCAAGGCGGGGACGGCACACCGGGAGAAGTAGTGACGGCTAGGGACGGCATAGCGAAGTGCCGCAGTTGCCATCAGGTCCAGGAAGGCAGGAGTTTCAACAAGCCGGAACGCCAACATCTCCTGGGCCAGCAGTTTAGCGATGTTGGCGTTCAAGGCTTGCGCGTGTGGGTGGTTAGCAGTGTATTTCTGCCGCCGCTCCAATGTCTGAGAGATGGTGGGTTGTTGTAAAGAAGCGCCTGATGGTGCCTTTGATGGTGCAGGAGAAGGAGATAAGACAGGAACAGGGGAGGATGAGGAAGAAGTCAACAAAGTGGCGGAGGCAGATGAAGTGGTGTCCTGGCTCGTCCTCTGGAGTGTATCGCCAGCACAGTCAGCAGTGGCAGTGGCAGAGGCAGAGGCAGTGGCAGTGGCGTGAACGGCAGGTGGCCTTTGTCCTGCCGTTGCTGCCTGCCACTGATTCCAGTGCTTAGATTCCAAATGACGGCGCATTGAAGTGGTGGACAGGTTGCTCTTCTCAGAGCCCCTAATCAATTTCGAGAGGCAAATTGTGCAGACAACACTATATCTGTCCTCGGCGCATTCCTTGAAAAAACTCCACACCTTCGAGAAACGTGCCCTCGAGGTGGTAGTTTTTCGGGGCTGGGTACAAACTGGAACATCTTGGGAGATTCCGGGTGTGGCCTGGCTTCGCCTAAGCTGCTGACCTCTGCCTCTGCCTCTAGCTACCCTTTTTGGTGCTGCACCTGCCTCAACATCCACACTACTTTCCCCGCTTGACATCCCCCCTGTCCAGGTCGGGTCAGTGTCCTCATCATCCACCACTTCCTCTTCCAACTCCTGTCTCATCTCCTCCTCCCACACAATGCGCAGGTCAACTGGATGCCCTGACGGCAACTGCGTCACATCATCGTCGATGAGGGTGGGTTGCTGGTCATCCACCACCAAATCGAACGGAGATGGAGGAGACTCTAGTGTTTGAGCATCTGGACACAGATGCTCCTCTGTTAGGTTCGTTGAATCGCGACGTGGAGGGGCAGGTTGAGGGACAATGAAAGGAGCGGAGAACAGCTCTGGGGAGCAGGGACAGTTGGGGTTATTGTTCTGTGAAGCTTGGGAATTTTGGGAGGAAGGAGGACAAGACTGTTGGGTAATAGGAGGAGAGGAGGCAGAGTCTGACTGGCTGCTGGACAATGTGCTGTAAGCGTTATCCGACAGCCATTGCAAGACCTGTTCCTGGTTCTCGGGCCTACTAAGGTTTGTAGCCTGCAGTTTCGTTAATGTGGCAAGCAACCCTGGCAATGTGGAGTGGCGCAATGCTTGCTGCCCCACAGGAGTAGGCACGGGACGCCCTGTGGCTTCACTGCTACCTTGCTCCCCAGAACCATTCCCCCGACCTCGCCCACGGCCTCGTCCACGTCCCTTTCCGGGAGCCTTGCGCATTTTGAATTCCCAGTCAGAAACTGGCACTATATAGCAGTAGCAAGAAATGAGAGTATTTGTAAACCCAATATATTCTTTGAATTCCCAGTCAGACAATGGCACTATATAGCAGTAGCAAAAATTGTGGGTGCACGTAACCCCAATATATTCTTTGAATTCCCAGTCAGAAACTGGCACTATATGGCAGTAGCAAGAAATGAGGGTATTTGTAAACCCAATATATTCTTTGAATTCCCAGTCAGAAACTGGCACTATATGGCAGTAGCAAGAAATGAGGGTATTTGTAACCCCAATATATTCTTTGAATTCTCAGTCAGACAATGGCACTATATACCAGTAGCAAAAATTGTGGGTGCACGTAACCCCAATATATTCTTTGAATTCCCAGTCAGACAATGGCACTATATAGCAGTAGCAAAAATTGTGGGTGCACGTAACCCCAATATATTCTTTGAATTCCCAGTCAGAAACTGGCACTATATGGCAGTAGCAAGAAATGAGGGTATTTGTAACCCCAATATATTCTTTGAATTCCCAGTCAGACAATGGCACTATATAGCAGTAGCAAAAATTGTGGGTGCACGTAACCCCAATATATTCTTTGAATTCCCAGTCAGAAACTGGCACTATATGGCAGTAGCAAGAAATGAGGGTATTTGTAACCCCAATATATTCTTTGAATTCCCAGTCAGACAATGGCACTATATAGCAGTAGCAAAAATTGTGGGTGCACGTAACCCCAATATATTCTTTGAATTCCCAGTCAGAAACTGGCACTATATGGCAGTAGCAAGAAATGAGGGTATTTGTAAACCCAATATATTCTTTGAATTCCCAGTCAGACAATGGCACTATATAGCAGTAGCAAAAATTGTGGGTGCACGTAACCCCAATATATTCTTTGAATTCCCAGTCAGACAATGGCACTATATAGCAGTAGCAAGAAATGAGGGTATTTGTAACCCCAATATATTCTTTGAATTCCCAGTCAGAAACTGGCACTATATAGCAGTAGCAAAAATTGTGGGTGCACGTAACCCCAATATATTCTTTGAATTCCCAGTCAGAAACTGGCACTATATGGCAGTAGCAAGAAATGAGGGTATTTGTAAACCCAATATATTCTTTGAATTCCCAGTCAGACAATGGCACTATATGGCAGTAGCAAGAAATGAGGGTATTTGTAAACCCAATATATTCTTTGAATTCCCAGTCAGACAATGGCACTATATACCAGTAGCAAAAATTGTGGGTGCACGTAACCCCAATATATTCTTTGAATTCCCAGTCAGACAATGGCACTATATACCAGTAGCAAAAATTGTGGGTGCACGTAACCCCAATATATTCTTTGAATTCCCAGTCAGACAATGGCACTATATAGCAGTAGCAAAAATTGTGGGTGCACGTAACCCCAATATATTCTTTGAATTCCCAGTCAGAAACTGGCACTATATGGCAGTAGCAAGAAATGAGGGTATTTGTAACCCCAATATATTCTTTGAATTCCCAGTCAGACAATGGCACTATATACCAGTAGCAAAAATTGTGGGTGCACGTAACCCCAATATATTCTTTGAATTCCCAGTCAGACAATGGCACTATATACCAGTAGCAAAAATTGTGGGTGCACGTAACCCCAATATATTCTTTGAATTCCCAGTCAGACAATGGCACTATATACCAGTAGCAAAAATTGTGGGTGCACGTAACCCCAATATATTCTTTGAATTTCCAGTCAGACAATGGCACTATATAGCAGTAGCAAAAATTGTGGGTGCACGTAACCCCAATATATTCTTTGAATTCCCAGTCAGAAACTGGCACTATATGGCAGTAGCAAGAAATGAGGGTATTTGTAACCCCAATATATTCTTTGAATTCCCAGTCAGACAATGGCACTATATAGCAGTAGCAAAAATTGTGGGTGCACGTAACCCCAATATATTCTTTGAATTCCCAGTCAGAAACTGGCACTATATGGCAGTAGCAAGAAATGAGGGTATTTGTAACACCAATATATTCTTTGAATTCCCAGTCAGAAACTGGCACTATATGGCAGTAGCAAGAAATGAGGGTATTTGTAAACCCAATATATTCTTTGAATTCCCAGTCAGACAATGGCACTATATACCAGTAGCAAAAATTGTGGGTGCACGTAACCCCAATATATTCTTTGAATTCCCAGTCAGACAATGGCACTATATACCAGTAGCAAAAATTGTGGGTGCACGTAACCCCAATATATTCTTTGAATTCCCAGTCAGACAATGGCACTATATAGCAGTAGCAAAAATTGTGGGTGCACGTAACCCCAATATATTCTTTGAATTCCCGGTCAGAAACTGGCACTATATGGCAGTAGCAAGAAATGAGGGTATTTGTAAACCCAATATATTCTTTGAATTCCCAGTCAGACAATGGCACTATATACCAGTAGCAAAAATTGTGGGTGCACGTAACCCCAATATATTCTTTGAATTCCCAGTCAGACAATGGCACTATATACCAGTAGCAAAAATTGTGGGTGCACGTAACCCCAATATATTCTTTGAATTCCCAATCAGACAATGGCACTATATAGCAGTAGCAAAAATTGTGGGTGCACGTAACCCCAATATATTCTTTGAATTCCCAGTCAGACAATGGCACTATATACCAGTAGCAAAAATTGTGGGTGCACGTAACCCCAATATATTCTTTGAATTCCCAGTCAGACAATGGCACTATATAGCAGTAGCAAAAATTGTGGGTGCACGTAACCCCAATATATTCTTTGAATTCCCAGTCAGAAACTGGCACTATATGGCAGTAGCAAGAAATGAGGGTATTTGTAAACCCAATATATTCTTTGAATTCCCAGTCAGACAATGGCACTATATACCAGTAGCAAAAATTGTGGGTGCACGTAACCCCAATATATTCTTTGAATTCCCAGTCAGACAATGGCACTATATACCAGTAGCAAAAATTGTGGGTGCACGTAAACCCAATATATTCTTTGAATTCCCAGTCAGACAATGGCACTATATGGCAGTAGCAAGAAATGAGGGTATTTGTAACCCCAATATATTCTTTGAATTCCCAGTCAGAAACTGGCACTATATGGCAGTAGCAAGAAATGAGGGTATTTGTAACCCCAATATATTCTTTGAATTCCCAGTCAGACAATGGCACTATATAGCAGTAGCAAAAATTGTGGGTGCACGTAACCCCAATATATTCTTTGAATTCCCAGTCAGAAACTGGCACTATATGGCAGTAGCAAGAAATGAGGGTATTTGTAACCCCAATATATTCTTTGAATTCCCAGTCAGACAATGGCACTATATGGCAGTAGCAAAAATAGTGGGTGTATATAGCCCCAATCCTATTGCTAGGGGACTTGCAGGGTATTTCTGAGGTGAAGGTGGGGGGGGGGGGGCACACCGTTGGAATGGGGATTTGGGGTGTATATATGGGGTATACGGGAATACACTGTCAGTGTATTCCATTCAGGATCCTGGGAAAGCTGGGTTGCGGCGATTGAGCCCGTCAGTGCCACGTTACACTGACAAGCTTCTCCCTGGAATTTAGCTCTTACAAGAGCTGTTGTGGTTGTCTTCTCCTTCCTATCCTAGCCTGTCCCTGCCTACCCAGAATCTAAGCCCTAGCTAACTGGACGGAAACCTCCGTCCCCGGTGAATTGCAAGCTCAGAATGACGCGAACCTGGGCGTCGCTATTCTTTTAAATTAGAGGTCACATGTTTTCGGCAGCCAATGGGGTTACTTTTTTCAACGTCACCGGTGTCGTAGTTCCTGTCCCACCTACCCTGCGCTGTTATTGGAGCAAAAAAGGCGCCAGGGAAGGTGGGAGGGGAATCGAGTAATGGCGCACTTTACCACGCGGTGTTCGATTCGATTCGAACATGCCGAACAGCCTAATATCCGATCGAACATGAGTTCGATAGAACACTGTTCGCTCATCTCTAGTCATATATAGAGTGGGAGGGGGCTTCCAAAAAAACCCAAAGGGTCATATACCGTGTGAGTAGCTTAAAAAAAATGGGGGTCATATGTTGTGATGAACCAGTAAAAAGGTTCATATACCATGTGATGGGCCAGAAAATGGGGGTCATATACTGTGTGATGTGCCAGAAAAAGGGGGTTATATATTGTAACCAAAGACAGCTGGGTGGGTATCTTTTTTGAGGGGGGTACCTTTCTATAGTTCGCCTAAGGCAGTAGAAAGGCTATGTTAAACCCTGTGAACAGCGGGCCGGCTCAGTGCCTGTTGTCTCTATAAATAAATACAAAGATAACAGTATTTACTCTCTCCTGACAGCAAGTTTTGAGTTTTTTTCTCTCCAAACCTGTGACATGTAATATACATGTAATGTGCATGTTATTTGTTGTGCATTGTTATAGATTTTTAGTTATTGTAATAAATAATCTATCATGGTACGGCAATGTCTATATCTACTGTCCTGTCCATTAAACAGTCAAAACTCGCCCATCAGCTTGTTGAAGAATACAGGAGATGAGAAAAAAATACAGCAGGAAAGCTGGTGAGAGGGAGAAGGGAAACAAACCCTTTAAGTATCAAACTAGGCTGCGTCTTTTATGAATTAATTCATAGAGAATACAATAATACAGATAATTTTTAAAGGAATGTATCAGTAATTGAATTAAAAAAATGGTTCAAAGGGACCTTTCATTTTTATTTGATTATTGACGTGAATTAGGACAAATGCAAATAGAATTCTGCAGTTTGCATGTATTAGAAAACTTATGGCACCACTAAAAAAATAAAATAAAAAATAAATAGATATTTTATTATACAGAATATTTATTATTATTATTATTATTATTTACCCAGAAAGAGTTAAAGGTTAGCAAATACGTTTTATGTAACCCAAAATGGAGGCATTAAAAACTACAACTTTTTCTGCAAAGAGCAAGCACTGGTTTGGTTGACAGAAAACATGTATGTTTATGTAAAGTAATGATGAAAAAAATTATTGGAAATTAGGGCCTAAAGCTAAGGGTTAATAGCAATTGTTCTGATGCTCTGATTGATCAAAAGAATAGACATTCTGTGGCAGCCTCAATGTATACCTTCTATCTGAGCAGATTTTACAGTCTTGGTGATATCTAGTATAGTTATGGTGATATGAGCTGCTGTTACCAGCAGAGTAAAAAAAAAGTGCTGGTGTTGAATGTACATACTGTATTTAGAGCCTAAGGTCCTAAATTTATAAAACAGGAGGTAAAATGTCTCCAGTCCTTTAACATTCTACTATTACCTGAATACAACCTCTGCTTGGCAAGAAAATGATGCTAAAACTCGTGTGGTTTTTTTATGTTTCTGCAGGTTTTTCTGAACTCATCCGCTAAAAGATGATAGCTGAAAAACAGATTACTATAATAATAGTTTTTCACATATTGAGGTTTGTGGAATCACAGGTCAACCCAGGTGAGCATCACAGAGCTGGTAATATCATACCTTATACATACCGTACTACCAGCAGTATTTGCAGTTTTATACTTCCTATATATTTTCAGTTCATGAGGACCATATCAGAAAGTAGCACTAAAACAAGTGAACATGTCCATGTACACCTCCTAAGTGTCCCTCCTTTGGAGGCACATTCCCTACTTTTGGCCCAAGTCTCTTGGTCCCTCTTTGCACTTTCTGATATTGGAAATACAGTAGATGTGCATTAATAAACTTAAATCTATTGTTCCAAAAGCTTTTGATCTGGTCCCTAACTGTATATTAGACCCCAATTTATTTAAGAAGTTGGTGCCTTTTAGACCTTAAAATGTCTATATTTAGATATTGTTTATAATAATATTTTAACAAAAGCCTATACATGTGCACATTATTTTAAAGCTTTAACCCAGTATACTAAATGTGTCCCATCATGTGCAATGATAAGGTAATGTACAGATACAAAGCAGTGAAGACAACAATATATATCAAAGTTCCTATGTAAGGTGACATATTTGATCAGCATACTACACCATACTGTACAGAGATGTCACTGAACCATGTCTTTTATTTCCAGCTGTCTGTCGCTACCCATTGGGTATGACTGGAAGGCAAATTCCAGATGAAGATATCACAGCATCTAGTCAATGGTCAGAATCAACTGCAGCCAAATATGGGAGGTAACTGGATAATATACAGTATATTTTTTCGTCAATTTGCAAACACATATGGGATTATTATATTACAGATTTAGGATTATTACACATATATTATTACACATATAGGGATTATTATATTACAGATTTAGGAGCATTAATATAAAGAACAGATTTCTATAAATTGCTATTTAGGGGAGTCCATCAAGAATATAAAGATAATCCTTTAACAGTCCCACCATGGGGAAATTCAGTGTGTTATAGCAGCATAGATAATACATGAAAAATACGAAATACAAAAGCTCCATGGTAGAAGCATTACAGTGAGAGTAGGTACTGATAAAAGGATAAAGGCAAAGAACATAGTGGGGGGAGGGGTATCACAACTTCAGGATCATTCAGGTCTCTGTCTGGAGTGATCTCTGCTTAGCTCGGTGTTGATTATTATACAGCCTGACCGTGGTTAGGAGGAAGGATCTCCAATAGAGCTCCTTCTCACACTTGAGGTGAAGCAGTTGGTCACTGACAGTACTGCCCAGTGCTATCACAGTCTCATACATGGGATGGAGTTATTCTCCAGCATGGAGCTCACCACAGACAGTATCCTTCTGTCACCCACCAGGGGGCTCCCAGGACAGAGCTGGACCTTCTAACCAGCCCATCAAGTCTATTCTTAACCCTGGCTGGTATGCTACTCCCTCAGAGGGCTAGTTCACACGAGGCACGGTATGGAGTATTTTGGTCCTGATTTTGACGGGGGAAGCCGTGTCAGAATCGGGACAAAATGCGCCTGCCACGACTGTCATGGCTTCCGATAGTCGCGGCTAACTGCTCCATAGTAGGTCCAAATGAATGGGCCTAGTCTGGAGGGTGCTGCTGCGAGGCGGACGCCAGGGCGGAATCTGCCTGAAGAAAGGGCAGCTTTCTTCCATGAGCGGCATGCTTCCCTTCTTGCCCCATGTGAATGAGCCCAGACTCAAATCAAATCTCCCTTATTCAGACTCTATATTGAATGAACATGTCCACTACATACTGTATTATATTTCTCAACACTATATTTTCCCCAAACCAACAGCAAACTTTTGCATATAATACCAGATTATAATACATATAGTAACTATACCAGGCAATAAAAAATAATATACGGTATTCATTACATGCCATTTGGGAGTAGCCAATATAAAATGCTGTATAGTATTTTAACATACTCATATAAAGAAACAGTGGCCCAGTAAAACAGCCAGGATTTCACATTTTCCAGATATAGGTGATGAATGAAAGGATTCATTAACCTCTACAATAGTGTAAAAATAATCTAGCTCTAGAGATGATGTAAAGCCATAGCATTTTACAAGCATGATAAAGTCTGGAATATTTCTATACTATTATGAAAAAATGTGTTTGAAAAGATGACAAATAGGTGACAAATATTATATGGAAACCATCTCACTTTAATTTTATTTTATGTCATATTTTATGTGTTATTTTCTGTTATTTGAAATGTTTATTGAAGTTTTTCATATCACAGAAAACACAGGTGAATGAAAAACAAATGTAGAAAACATCAAATTTTAGCTGCGTTCACTTTCTCCTAGGCTGGATTTAGAAGAAGGAGATGGAGCTTGGTGTCCAGAAATGCCAGTAGACCCAGAAGAACTGACTGAATTCCTCCAGATTGATTTGCGAGTCCTCCATTTCATAACCTTGGTAGGCACTCAGGGTAGACATGCAGGAGGACACGGAAATGAGTTTGCTCAGATGTTTAAAATCAACTACAGTAGGGATGGAACTCGCTGGATCTCCTGGCGAAATCGGCATGGAAGCCAGGTATAGCAATTCATGGTAAATTTTATACTATACACATATTGCACCAATATTTACACTTATGGTTAAAAAGGTGAAGATATAGGTTATGGCCTGTACAGGGTCAGGTGAAAGCCTCTGTCAAAAAATAATAGGAACCCCCTCCTAAGTAATGGTGTTATACAATGGGTGCCTATCTTAAAGCCTACTTTCAATTTTGAAGCAACTTCTTATAAATGACTCATACAGATGACTATAAAATAATGTAATATATGGTTTGTTTGTTTAAAAAAAAAAAAAAAATGCTTCCTTCTCCAGTCATCAGGCTGTAAGAGGACAGTAACTGATCTATCGTCTCATTTTTTACAATGGTAGAACATTGTCTTACTAGATAATAGAGTTAAAACAGTTCTTATGTGTCAGTGTAGTACAGCTTAGCAAATGCAGTATGCCAGTGTCCTTTCCAGCAGCCTATCCCTCCCCCCTTCTCCATAGAGTTATATGTAAAAATTAACTCAGTCTGATAATGAATAAAGCATTTTTTTTTTCTAATAAGATCTATTACAAGATCTATGTCCCCTGAAATTCTAGGAAAAACGCCTTGGGGACGGCCTACCACCGGTTAGTTTAAAACCCCATTCATTTCAATTGATTTTTATAACAAACTGCCGATGTCTGTATGCAGCCTCTCCACCGTGAAACCCCCTAAATTGACTGAGCTGCAACATAAGATATAGCTTGTTTTTTTGCAGGACATGTGGTACAGTTTAATAGCACTATTTAGGAATAGATAGTTTCTACTTTTACAAAGTAAAAACCCTTTTGTAGTAGCATCTTTTTCCATCAACACTTCCAAGACCTTTACTTAATTACAGTTACAGGAATCTATGTATTCCCCATGTGTACATCAGAATGACTTTTGTATAAAATAACACCTTGCTACCAGCAATACTGATGCGCCCGACGCGCTTTTCGCCACTGATGGCTTTGTCATGGTCTTTATGGCCCTATCTGGGTTTCCTCAATAATCGCACCATAATTCTAGCATGGGAAATGTAGTATTGCACAGCACTCACTGAAGTACAGAACTGAATCCACTCTTTAGTAGTTCTTTGCTCTGACTAATACTACCCATCCCAATACTGTACATTGCAGTCACAGTGCTTCCAGAATAGGGCCAAAAAGGCATAAACCCAGTGCCTCTGCAAGCTATTTCTGGCTAAGGCCCAATCTTGTGGAAATGCATTTTTTTTTGTTGCAGTTTTTTGAGCCAAATACACGAGTGTATTATGCAGAAGGTAGAAGTATAAGTAATTCCTAGACATTTCCCATTCCTTTTGTAGTCATTCTTGGCTTTTGCTAAAAAAAAACACAACAAAATCTGCAACAAAAAAGCTGCATTTCCTCAACATGGGGCCTCAGCCTGAGGCCAGGAACCTATGGCACATAAATGCCACGATTTGCCACCGCAGGAAATCGTAGCATTTTACAGTCAGGACAAAGTGGTTGGAATTCTAGCGAATCCCATGCCCACTTTGCGGTAAATACCACGATGCAGATACACCATGATTTCCAAAATTGCAGCATATCAATCATGCTTATGCAAACTCCGGTGGTTTCCCCATAGGTATAATTGTAACAAACTTTCTGTCTAAAGCGTTTTGGGAACAACCACAAAGCGCTGTCGCCAGGGTTTTTCCTGCAGCGCTTTTTGCTGCAGGACTTTCCGTGGGGCTTTAGACTAAAGCCGTGTTTTCAATAGAAAGCATTCCTCATACTCCTCAGGTTATTGTTGTTAAATGACAATTTCTAATGAAATAATTTATTCATTTACTTTTTCAGGTTCTTGAAGGAAATGTCAATCCTTATGACATAGTGTTAAAGGACCTGGAGCCCCCCATAATTGCCAGGTTTTTGCGTTTTATTCCAGTGACTGACCATTCTATGAATGTGTGCTTACGAGTGGAGCTGTATGGCTGTGTTTGGTTGGGTAAGAGTTTATGGCATCAAGCTTCTCTAGTTACTAATATTCTAATAATTTAGTGTTATTTATAATGCTTCAATTTAGTTTATTTGTTTCTGAGGCCGGGGGCCATTCTGACTAATCCCATACCCGAATTGCGAAAAATATCCACAGCGGTCATGCAGCGACTTCAAAATCCATTGCTTTTTTGTAAGTCTCAGCAGGTCAAATATACTTATGAAAAAACTGGCATTTTACATATAGGTATAACAAAATAAAAGTAATGTCTTGAAATACTATCTCGTGATACACATATTTAAACACGTCCAGTCAAGAGGAAAGGTAAGAGAGGACACACCGGTAGGCGTAGAACATGGACATATAATTTCACCCAGTTTCTACATTAGAGTATCAGAATAGTCGTGGATTGAGACACATCTAATCTTTTAGGCCAAACCCACGAGTTGTGGAAATGCTGTGTTTTTTGTTGCAGATTATGCAGCTTTTTATTGATCCAAAGTCAGGAGTGGATTTAACGTGAGGAAAATGTCTAAGAGCGTTCTTTATATTTCCCATTCCTTTTCAAGCCACTTCTGACTTTGGTCTTAAAAAAACCCACAAACTGCAGCAAAATCGGAACCAAAAACCAAAAAAAGCTGCGTTTCCGCAATGTGAGGCCTCAGACTTAGGCTGCCTGCACACGGAGTTTATGCTCCACTCATTCAGACACATATACACGAGTGCTTCAAAACAGATCCCATTCACTTCAATGTGCGTACACATTGAAATGGATAGGTTAAAAAGCCTCCCGTTGCTTTCAATGTGTGGTGCAGTAAGCCGGCACACATTGAAGTGAATGGAATCTGTTTTGAAGCGCTCGTGTATATGTGTTTGAATGAGTGGAGCGTAAACTCCGTGTGAAGGCAACCTAAATCAGTAGTACACCACCTTGTTCCTTCTGCATCCCCCTCTCCACTTTTTACAAAAGTGGGTGGTGCAAGAAGAAGAAGGAGCCTGGCCAGGGCAGGGACACCTCAGCCTTAAAGATTTACTATAAGGGTAAGTTCACACAGAGTTTTTTGGTCAGGGTTTTGAGGCTGTATCCCCCTCAAAACCCTGACCAAAAAGACGGCTCCCATTGAAATCAATAGGAGCTGCTCAGGTCTTTTTTCCGGGAGCCATTTCTTCTGGTTCCTGGAAAAAAGAAGCATGATGCTCATTCTTCAGGTCAAGTCGCCTTGCGATTCGGCCTGAAGACACTCCCTCCTCCGGACTAGGCCTATTCATTGGGCCTAATCCAGAGCAGAGTGCGTGGCTGGATGCCGGTGCAGTGCACCGACTTTCAGTCGCGGCTAGCCGGTTTTTGGATCGGAACCTGAGGCAGCCTCCGCCTCAGGTTCCGATCCAAAAATCCCGCGTGAACTTACCCTAATTAATACCCAAAGGCTAGCATGAGTTATACCTGAAATCTATGCCAGAGTGTCTTCTCAGATCAGTTGGGGACTCAATAAACACTGGCATACAGAACACCAGTATTGATAAAATTCCCACACTATATACTGCATTTTTTGGGTACATTTTTGTATGCCAAAATAAAAGTTGTTAATGCTTACAGCACACTTAGATTTTAGTATGATATTTTTGTGATAAAAAAATGGCAGTAGTTGTACCATTCCTTATGTATTTGGACATTTTTAACATTGTTTTTGTGTGCATGCATAGGGCCAGATTTACCATTGCTTTTATGACATAATTCCTGCATGCTTTTCCCTATTGTCCTGTTCACATCTGCTTTTGTATTCCATCCAGGGAGTGTCCGCATGGAGACCCCCCTCCCCCCCCCCCCCCCGTACGGAATACAAACGCTATTACAAGTGCTGTGCTGTAAAAGCACACAGACCCCATAGTCCGTGTGCTTGCTGCGTACTGCCAGCACAAATCATGCGGACATGATTCGTGCAGGCAGTGCGAGGCAAGCACACGGACCCCATTATAGTCTATGGAGTCCGTGTGCTTTGAATATGTTTGTATTCCGTTCACGGGGTCTCCATGCGGTCCTCTCCCAAGACAGAATACAAAATCAGATGTGCACAGGGCATATTTTCTACTTTTTTTCTTTTGCTTGCTTAATTAATTAATCTCTTCCTCCTTTTTTTAATGTTTTGCACCTCCTTTGTACTATCTAAATCATGCCAACATTTCAAGACAGTTTAAAAAAATAAATAAATGCCAAAGTCTTTCAGTAGCAGTCCTGCCTGGAGAATTGTGACAAATTTATTGACTTGAATGAGACATTTTGATACATTTATCGTTAAAAAAAACAAAACACACAAGTAAAAAATAAGTCATGAAACAAGTTGCATTAAAAAATCCTCTCATGATAAATCAGCCTCAGGGTCCATTCACATGGAGGAAAATGGTGAGGAATTTGGTGTGGAATTTTCCACACCGAAAAAAAGCCTCCGGGGGCATTAACACAGAGTAATATGCGGAGTTAACTTGCGGCAGAATCAGCGCTGATAAAAAGACTCCCATTGACTTCAATGGGTTCCGTTTAACGCGCGTAACAAATTTAAATCAATGGGTTAAAAAGCCTCCCATTGATTTCAATGTGTTATGCGCGTTAAACGGAACTCATTGAAGTCAATGTGAGTCTTTTTTTCAGTGCTGATTCTGCCACGAGTTTTTGTGGCAGAATCAGCGGCACCTTACTCCGTGTGAATGCCCCCCCATTGATTTCAATGGGTTCTGCTAGCTTTTTTTTTTCCACTAGCGGAAAATTCCACTAGTGGAAAAAAAGCTATGGGAGGCTTTTTTTTCATAGTGGAAAATTCCACACCAAATTCCTCACCATTTTCCGCTATGTGAATGGACCCTTTTCCTCCGTGTCAATGCACCCTCATAGTTTTTGCTACATTTTTTTCTGTGTTTCTTTTGCGATTATACCATAATACAATCTATAGGAAAATGCCAGATAAAAATTCCATGCCAAGGTATGAATCTTTTTTCTGAGGGGCATTTACATGCAGATAATTAATATAAAAGTGTACAGTAAATTCGTAAGAAATCTTCGACAAATACACCTCAAAGACATTGGGATTCCACTGCTGTTAAGGACAGGGCCCCATGTGACATAACCTTTAGTTTTTGACCATGGTAGAAATGCTGCAACAAAAACTGTGTCGTTTTATAGTCACTGCAAAGTGGATCTAGCAAACCCATTCACACATTGCAGAAAAATATGTGCACATGCTACAACTTACAAAATTGTTACAGTTTTGGAAATCGCAGCATGTGAATTCTACCTATGGAACCGCAGGTGGTTTCCCCATAGGTATAACTGAAACAGAAAGTCCACAGAGGAAAACTCTGTAGACTTTCTTTAAAAAGTACTGCGGGAAAACCCTCATGGGGTTCCCACCACGGTTTTCCAACAGCGTTTTTTTTTTTTTTTGTGTTGTCCATGTCCTGGAATTTTTGGGACTTTAAATATGTGCATGTCATAAATGCATCACAAAGATTACTACAGATAAACCAAACCTACTTTCCCTGCCAAATTGTGAGGGTAAGTTCATGCAGGGTTTTTTGGTCCAGCATCTGAGGTGGAGGCCGCCTCAGGTTCCGGACCAAAATACGGGTAGCCGCGACTGAATGCCGGTGCACTGCATTGGGATCCAGTCATGCACTCTGCTCCGGATTAGGCCCAATGAATGGGCCTAGTTGGCAGGAAGGAGTGTCTTCAGGCCAAATCGCGATGCGAAACAGCCTGGAGAATGAGCATCTCGCCAAGGGTAAGTTCACACAGGGTTTTTTGGTCAGGATTTTGAGGCTGTATACGCCTCAAAATCCTGACCAAAAAGACGGCTTCCATTGAAATCAATGGGAGCCGGTCAGTTCTTTTTTTTTCCGAAAAACCAAAAAACCCTGTGTGAACCCGGCCTAATGTGGTGAGACTTTTGTAAATGCCTTTAAAGTAGGCGTAAGCACATGACAAATCTTGTACACATAAAATAAAAAAAATAAAAATGACGTATAGAATTATGTATATCGTATACAATTAAAATGATTAAACTATTTATTATACATACAAATTGTCCATCACTGATACAGTTAAACAAATGCAATTCATACTTTGTTCCTGACTTTACGTTTAGATGGATTGGTATCTTATAATTCTCCAAGCGGTCAACAATTCCTCTTACCTGAGGGACAGATTGTTAACCTCAATGATACCATTTATGATGGAGCAGTTGGCTACAGGTGAGTTTTATTTTTGTCTGGTCAATTAGAGTATGTGAAGTAATAAGGATGTCATTATATATGCTGTTCTCACTGGTACTAACATAAGGGCTTTTTGTTTCTATGCCAATGAAAATGACTAACATCATTCAAAAATATGGTGTATAAAAAAAAAGGTTACCTGCATTCACATAAACAGGTTTCAGCTGTGAAAATCGGCCTGAGTGTTGACCAAGTTTATAAATATCATTGAAGTCAATGGGAGTCTTGGGACCATTCACACGGAGTAAACGTGCGTGTATTTTGGCAAAATACATGTGTAAAATACACGTGTATTTTGATGTGTATTTTGTTGTGTTTTTTTTACACATGTATTTAGCCAAAATACATGCATGTTTACGTCAAAAACCAGCGCCCCACAACGTAAAAATGCAACGTTTTATATTACCTGCAAAGTAGATGAGCTTTTGGATAAAAAAAAATCTGCAATGTTTTTGCAAATTGCAGTAGGTCAGTTATTCCTACAGATACCCTGGAATTTTCTGTACAGGCATAATAGAAGCAGAAAGTCTGCAGAGGAAAATTCCGCGGACTTTCTGAGAAAAGCTCAGAAAAACCCAATGCATTTCTGCTGCGGTCTTTTCTGCAGCGCTTTTTGGCTGTGACCCACTAAGTGGGATCTTAGCTGTAAATTGTTAAAGGGGTATTCCCACGTTGCATACTCACCAGTCTTCGTTGCTGTAAATTCTTCTTTCTTCCGGCTTTGTTGCGTCATTGGTGGGCGGGGTTTACATATGCAAAGCCAGCGGCGAGATGCCGCTGACCTTGCGTGCACGCTCATAGCTAGTGAGACCAGTGTAGCCTTCACAGTGCGACTACAGACCTGGCATCTGCTGTAATAGAGAGGCAGATGCCGGGGAGTGTAGACGCCGGCACAGATGCCTGCAACATCGCTATGTGCCTGCCCTGCATGAAGCCAGCAGCGGCAGGAGCTCCTGTTATTCCGCTCCTTCGCCCGCCCCCCCCCCCCCCCTCTGGAATAGCAGCATCGCTCCTGCCGCTGCTGGCTTCATGCAGGGCAGGCACATAGCGATGTTGCAGGCATGTGTGCCGGCGTCTACACTCCCCGGCATCCGCTGTAATAGAGAGGCGGATGCCGGGGAGTGTAGACGCCGGCACAGTCTGTATTGGCGGTCCCTTCCCCCCAAAGGGTAAACTACCCCCCCCCTCCAGGCTCGCTCCCGTGTACTTAGCCCCTCCTCCCTCCCCCCTCAGAGCAGCAGATACATCACTTGACTTATGACCAGATAAGTCAAGGGATGTGTAAAAAAAAAAAATGAATAAAGTAAGATAGTGGACAAACAAAGCTGTTTTGCTGAAGCAGTGTATTTAGGAAAAGTCTTACAGCCACATTATCAAGCAGTATAGATAGGATCCTTGTGATGGGACAACCCCTTTAAGGACATGGTGCCCTGTATTAATTGTAGTACGTTGTTAAAAGGCAGGGACTGCTAGCAGCATAGATAACTGTATTCCTAGCAGTCCCTCTCCCGACATACTGTTGAGGTAAGTAAATCCGGTAAATGCAAGGATCAAGTTTCCCGGCTGAAACTCTTTCATGTGAATTTGGGATTACAGTTAGTTCACATTAGCGTTTAGGGACACAATCCTCCATTCCGCTTAAAATATGCTGAGAAAAAATTCCTGTAAGCAGGCAGGTAAGCTGGGGCCCCATGTACAAACCACAGCTAAAAAAAGAAATACAGAAAAAAAAAAACTGGGAAAACACATTGTCTTTTTGTTGCATTTTTCTATGAAATTTCCACAGGTACATATTGCAGAAAAAAACACTGGAAAAGCCGCATGTCAGTGAGTGGATGGGATTAACCAGAAACACCATGGGAAAAATCGAGGCGTTTTACAGTATAGGCAAAGTGGATGGGTTTCTAGCAAATCCTATGCCTACTTTGCGGTAAAAATCGCTGTACGGACACGCCACGATCTCCAAAACCAGCGTGTTGTGCTGCGCTTTATTGCTGCGGGAGGTGCCATGGGGCCTTAGCTAAAATTCTGCATTTTTTTCTGCTGAGTTTCCGATATTTCATTCACTTGGTTGTTCTTGTAAAACTTTTGTTTATTTAAATCACTTCAAGCTTGGAGAGATATAAGCTTGGTTCATGCAGTTACTGTCTAGTGGGCCGTATATTACTGTGGTTTCTTGGTTTCTTTCAGGGTGGTGTCTGTGTATCATGTGACTTACAGTTTCATAGCCAACTTGACTCCTAGACCCTAATTTGTATAAACATGAACATCTTTACATCTTTGGAATAGCTGTATGGATTTGGATAATCAAAACACCAACATTTTTTAGGGTGACATCACATATAAGATAAGGTATATGGGCTTTGCAGACACAATGACAGGTCCTCTTTAACATGAATAAAAACATATGTGTAATGGCACCCTAACCTTTTATATTGTGTACTGCTTTATTGTATGTGCACAAATCAGATATCATCAAATCTCATCCACATATTACTGAAAAAAATCAGCACAGATTTTGAGCCAATTTTGAGAAAAAAGTCCACAGAGGAAACCTATGTTGCTGCCACCATTTTTGCTGCAGCCCACTATATGGGGCCTTAGCCTTAAAAAGATTAAAAACAAAAAATAGTAATAGATACTAAGTAAATACATGTGATTGAATGTTTTGTAAAGTCAAGAACTAACAAGTAGATATGGGCTACTAGTGTTGAGCGAGTAGTATTCGATCGAATACCTCACCGGCATAGGAATGCGTGTAATCGGCCGAACACCAAGGGGGTAAACGCATTGAATATTCAAAGTGTTTAACCCCTTGGTGTTCAGCCACTTAAACACATTCCTATGACGGCGAGGTATGTGATCGAATACTACTCGCTCAACACTAGTTACTACTATACAAATACTTACATTTTTATTTAAAGGGGCAATCTGCTCTATGGCTGTTCAAAGGGATTCTATCACTAGAATTCCTTTTTACACTAAATACATGTAGGAATAGCCTTAAGAACGGCTATTCTTCTCTTACCTTTATTATTCTATTATTAAAATCCGCGGAGGAAAACTCTGTGAACTTTCTCTTCAAAGCGCTGCGGAAAGAACCGCAATGCGATCACACAGCGGTTCTTCCCGCAGCGCTTTATCACTGCGTTTACGGCCCGTGGGGCCTTATCCTAAATGAGTTTTCTCAAAGCACTGGGGACGTCCCCAGTCCTGCTTGAAAACTCTCCAGCGACGGCCTCTGTCTTATTCTCCGCCTTCTTCTCACATGCTCTTCTCTTTGTTCCAAAGCGCTGACTGCACATGTCCATTGGCCATTTTCCTGTGGCCCATCCCGTTTGGTCATGCGGAGTTGGCGCTTTGTAATGAAGAGAAAAGAGCACGTGAGAAGAATCAAGGCTATTCCTACATGTATTTAGTGTAAAAAGGAATTCTAGTGATAGAATCCCTTTAAGCCTTTATTAGTGGTGGTGTTATGCTACTAATAGCTCCATTATGGTTACAATACATTTCTCTCTGAGACAGTTTACTTCTCTTCACTTCCTTTCCCTCTGGCTCCTTATACACAGAAAACTGTAGATTATACAGTATACAATATAGCTACAATATGCCCTGTCAGAAGTAATAGTAAAATAACATAAAACAAATACGAAAAGCCCAAATGAACATACTGTAGGAGATCCAGAGACACTGGACTCCAAACACAGGTTATGATCTCGCTGCAGATTCTCTGATAGCTACAGGGCCTATTAGTTATAGACAGTACAGTTCAGCAGGGCATGATGACAACTAACCTCGCCTGACCCCACTACTACATACTGAAACTGCCAGGTCTGACTCATTGGCATATGTCCCATCACATCCCATATTACAGAGCCAAAAAACATTCTCTAGAGAAAGATATCTCAATACTGTACAGACACATCAGCATCATAGATTGTTTTATGCTACATCATGGCCTAACTTTGTCCATAAGGTGCCAATTCATGGGAACTTGTTTGCCTTGTTTATATCTATAGTGTTATAACAGTTTTTGTAATAATAACCAATGTGAATAAATTCCCAGAATTTACAAGATGTTATATTTTGTGTAAAGCCGCATCAATTAGAAACCTGATAAACAAAGTAGCTGCATGCAAATGTATTCCATGTTCTGGCATTATTCATTAATAACTCAATTTTATATCCTTTTTAGCATGACGGAAGGACTCGGTCAACTGACTGATGGGGTATCTGGGCTGGATGATTTCACTCTGACTCATGAATACCACATGTGGCCTGGATATGATTATGTTGGTTGGAGCAATGAAAGCTTCCCTACTGGATATGTCGAAATCATGTTTGAATTTGACCGAATAAGAAATTTCACAACAATGAAGGTCTTTCTAATCCTTAACATACATTTAATGTATTATTTCTATATAATGTAATAATACTGTCATTATGACAGAGTTACATTGTAACAATTGAAGAGCATTATGTGATTGTGATAAAACAATGTAGTGATATAAAACATATTTTTGTTAAAATGTAACCATTTACACAGCTAGTGAAAAAATAATATAACTAACTATAAAAGGGAGTCTGACAGCACCAAAAATGTTCCTTATAATACCCAGAGCTTAAAAAAAAAAAAAAAAAGTTTTCTAGGGGAGATCTCCTTAAGGTACAGACACATCAGCATCATATACAGCGCTATAACTGTTTGTAGAATGGCCACTTGATTTTGATGAAAAACTGTTGTTTATGCTTATGCAAGTGAGCTAATAGTACATCGGGGCATGGTCTAGGGTGGCTGAGCTTTGCCTTCTTGCTCCTTCCAACAACACTGACGTCATCGGAACTTTTGCTAGGAGGGCTACTGAGCAAGAGAAAGATTTTACTGGAATGCTCAGCCACCAAGAACAGACCCCAAATGCACTCAGCTCATTTGCATAGGAATAAAAAAGTTTTTTTCATCAAAACCGAGCAGCCATTCTTCTTGCATTTAGGATAAGGCTGAATGCCAAAAAAAAACACTGCGTAAAAGACTGCGGCAGAAACGCTGCAGATAAAAACACCTTAGAGCAAAATAGTGTTTTTTGCAATATATTTAATAAGTCAATGAGGGTAATGCATTAAGAGTGATGGTTAAGGTGCCAATCTTAAAATGATTTGCCCTTGAGCAGAATGTGCCAAATTTATGAAGAGACTTATGAATTTTGCTTCACTCTCTAGTTATCTAGTGAGCACTACAAGTGACAGAAGTGACAGAAGTATATATTACCGGAACTTCTGTGATCTCACATCCTTGACAGTTCTTATATTTTAATGGAGCTAAAGCCCCATTTGCCTGCCATTAATGAACGGCACAGACGGTGCGCGGACGAAACACCTGTGTGCCACCCGTGCACTGATCTTGCTTCATTTAATGAATAGGAGCCACAGTACCAGGGCCACAAAAATCAGACAAGAATAGGACCTGTTCCATATTTTGTAGCAATTCACAGTCATGTGTACGGGCCCATAGAAATTAATGGGTCAGTGTAGCAGAAAAGCACTGTGGGAAAAACCACTGTGGAAACACAGTGTTTTTTCCTGCAGCGCTTTTCACAGAAAGTCTGTAGAGGTCTCCTCTTTCTGCTTCCATTACACCTATAGGGAAACCAACGACTTTTCTGTAGGTATATTGACTTGCTGCGGTTTACAAAACTGCAACGGTTTTGGAACCGGATTTACTTAGATGAATTTCTAGATTTTTTTTAATACCTGAAAATACAAATTCAGCTGTAAAAACTTTTTCTCTTAATCTTTGTAGGTTCACTGCAATAACATGTTCTCAAAGGGTGTGAAGATCTTCAAAGAAGTGCAGTGTTTCTTTAGATCAGAAGCAAATGAATGGGAAGCAAATTCTGTCATTTCAGTCTTGATAATGGATGATGCCAATCCCAGTGCCCGCTATGTTACTGTGCAACTTCATAACCGTATGGCGAGAGCTATCAAGTGCCAGTACTTTTTTGCAGACTCTTGGATGATGTTCAGCGAGATCACCTTCCAGTCTGGTAAGTAATCAGAACATAATCTGCTATCAAAGGTCCTTACACAAAGTTTATAGAGATCTCTTGTTCCACTGGTAAATTTTACTTTTCATCTCCTGCACTCATGTTCACCAGAAGGAAGCCTCAGTGAATACACTGGTATATGTGAACATACCATTAGTTATACTGAATTCTTTTCATAATACTTCATAATAATTCTTTTCTATACATAAAAGTATTTCATCTTGTTTTACCAATATGTTTTCTTGATGTCAACAGATGCTGCCATGTACAACAATACATTAACTCCTCCACGGCCAGCTAGTGTTCCAACTACATATGGTATGTACATGCAAGTAAGGCTGGATTCATATCTGCGTTGGGGTCTCCGTAGGAGACACTACCGCAGATTCCACCTAAAATTTGCAGAAAGAAAAGTCCTGCAAAGAGGACTTTTCTCTATGCCAGTTTGAATATAAGGGAGCCTTCACACGGAGTAAACGCGCGTGTATTTTTGTAAAAATACACGTGTAAAAATAAGACTCCTTTTGACTTCAATGACATTTTACAGGCGTATTTTTACACGTGTAAAAAATATAATTGAAGTCAATGGGAGTCTTATTTTTACACGTGTATTTTGCAAAAATACACGCGTGTTTACTCCGTGTGAAGGCTCCCTAAAAACGGCAGTAACTGAGTGGAAATCTGGCGGACCCCATTATTGTTTATGGGGTCTATGGATTTCTCACCAGTTTTAAGCGGACAGGGTGTCCGTTGTTCGGGTCCTCTTGCGGATCCAAACGTGAACCTAGTGTAAATGTTATCTCATAATTGTCAAGAAAAACACTGTTGGGTAAAGATAGTTCAGAGAAGAATGAAAAAATAAACATTGAATCACACTTCATCTTTAAATGAGTCTGCCACCAAAATCCAGCATCAGTCAACCCCACAGATAATAGATTAGGATCGCCTGAATCAAGCTATGTTTTAACCTTGTGGATCGTGTCTCTATTGCCAAGATATCGCTGTAATTTGTAAAAGAGCTCTCTGGAGCAATGAGGGTGTTGCCACTTACTTTTTTGAAGAAACACTAGGGCACTGATCAGAGAAATATACATTTCTCTTTTTACATTTAACACACTGTTTCTCCTTCATCTCTGTTCCAAAAATATTCACTCACTCTGAAATTTCTGCTGAATCTGTTGTCAAAGACATGTCACCTCTCTGAAGCGTTCACCATATGGTGTAGATAATTTTCATGACACAAAAATGCTTAATGTGTTTATATGCATTGTTATACAATATGTATTCTAAGAAAAGGGGGGATGAGAAGGGGGGATGACTTGATCTTTTACATTTAATTTTTTTTTAAACATATGTATTTTTTTGCCTTCCTAGGAGGCTGAACCTGTTTGTTCCATATTACTATATTGCAGTTTTTGGTAAAATTCCTGCATTACTCACTGAGGTCTTCCACAGGCAGGTCTCAAGAGTCATATTGTGGTAGAAGGCCTAGGAAATAGAGATAAGTGAATCAGATCATAACAAACGGAAGTTAATCCAAATATTCCAAATTCAGATGCAGGCGCGACATGTTTTGGGGTAAATAATTATAGTCTGGGGTCTTCACAGACACTAGTTTAATAGAGGGAGGACCAGGGGAGGTGAAAAAAAAATGTATAAATGTATACTCCCTTTTCGTTACCTCTTTTGGGCCTCCTCATGGCATCCTTTGATTGGGTCTCAGCGGTGACATGAGCACACTGACATTTTGTATATAAGGGAGCCTTCACACAATCTAACAGTGTGCTCATTCTGATCGTAAAAACACGTTCAGAATGAGCGCGTAAAAAGCAGCCCCCATTGACTTGAATGGGAGCCGGCATACGTGCGCTCCCCATTGAAATCAATGGGAGGCTTTTTTCCCTATGCTTTCAATGTGTTACGCTCGGAAAAAGAAGCGAGATGCTCACTGTTCAGGCCGATTCGCCTCACATTTCGGCCTGAAGACATTCTCTCCTCTTGACTAGGCCTATTCATTGGGCCTAATCCGGAGCAAAGTGCGCGGCTACCCTGTGTGAACTTACCCTTAGGCTTAGTCTAGCAAGCCGTACCCAAAAAGCGCAGAGTTTTCCTCTGTAGACTCTGTCCCTATTATATCTATACGGAAAATGTCTGCATTTCCATAGTTATAGTTAACATACTGCGATTTACAAAAAAATGATTTTTTTTCCTGCATATGTGAATCTCATTCAGTTTGCTGATTCTGTAAGGCCACGGCCCCACGTGGTATAAACACTGCAGGGAAAAACATGGCGGTTTACAGTCCCTGTATAGTGGATGGGATTCTGGCAAATCCCATCCCCATAGTGAAAGAAAATACGCGCTGCAGACACTCTGCAATTTCCAAAACAGTTGTGGTTTTGGAAATCGCAGCATGTCATTTATACCTACGGAAATACCTATAGGTATAATGGAAGCAGAATGTCTGCAAAGGAAACCTCTGAACTTTCTGTGAAAAGTGCTATGGGCATGCAATGCATGGCCGCTGTGGTTTTTCCTGTAGTGCTTTTTTGCTGCAGAGCGCTACATGGAGCCTAAGCCCTAAAAAGGAGCCAGGCATGAGGATAAGCCTTCTGTGTAAATAGGGAGAGACTTGTCAATCTGCATTTCTGCAATGTGGGACCTTAGCCTTATGCTAGGTTCACACTGGCGTTCTGGTCTCCGTTATTCAGGTCCATTAGGGTCTCCGTCTTTCGCGTCCCCTGATTAAAAAGTGTTAACCTGTGGAAACCCACAGACTCCATAGACTATAATGTCAAAACAGACATTGATAGAACCATGTGAATAGAAATATCAATTGACATACATGGGTTCCATAATGGCCATTTGAGTAAGTCTTGCCTGTGGATTTGCATGGACGAATAAGGACGCTGGTCCATGAAAAATGGCACGGTCTTATGTGAGTTTACAATGGACTGGACTTGCATTCAGCACTGACATGCTCAGTTGAATAACTATATACAAATCTTTATCCATCAACCCTCAGTCCATACTAATACATTCACAACTAGCTTTCTATTTGTTTGTGTCCTGCATAAAACACGCCCATTTGAAGTCAATGAGGCAGATTTATTAACATGGTCTAAAAGAAAAATTGTCTTAGTTGCCCATAGCAACAAATGACAGCACAGTTTTTGTATGCTTTCGTATGTATTCTGCTCTGAAAAATTAAAGCTGCACTGTGATTGGTTGCTATGGGCAATTACAGCCAGGGGTGAACCTCGGCTTTCTGCCGCCTGAAGCGGCATCAGAAAGCCGCCCCCGCGGAGCTGAGGGGGCTTGGGTCACAATAAAGGGGTGGGGCCAAGCGGAAGGGCGGAGTCGAATGGAAAGGGGGCGTGGCCGAGCGGAGTGAGCGGCGTTCGCAGGCAGGGAGAGGATCTGCTCTCTGCCTGAGTGTGAGGGGCGGCCGCTGGAGCAGCGCTGCGTCCAGCAGGGCCGCCCCAATACACCGCTCGCTTCCTGTGTGGGGCTGCAGACACGGTGACGCTAAGCCAGTCCAGGACAGCCTGTCCTGGACTGGCTTAGGTCAGCAAAAATGCGCCCTCCCGAGGCTCTGGCATAGCGCCGCCTGAAGCAGTCGCTTCGGGTCGCCTCATGGGAGGTGCGGCGCTGATTACAGCTAAGGCCTCACATTGCAGAAAAGCAGCTTTTTGGCTACTGTAGGAAACAAAGTAGAAAAAAGAGTGTTTTAAGTTAAGGCCCATGCAGTGAAAATGTAATTTACTGTATTAGATGTGTGGATTGTGCCAAGGATTATGTAGGGTGTACATCTAAAACCTTAAAAACTTGCATCTTGGAACATCTAAGAGACAGTAAAAAGTTAACAGCAGAAAATGTGTCAGGAGCCGCGAAACACTTTGCCTTAATTCACAAAGGAAATATAGATTCTTTGCGGTTTTTTGGTATAAAGAAGTTAGAAGACAGTCCAAGAGGGGGGAATAAAAAAGAACTTCTTTTACTGTTACTGTTTTGTATACCCTTTTTTAATATGGTATACTAAAAGTAAAATTTTAAGAGAATTCAGGAGTGCCGACCGATCTTTGAAACAGTACATGAGAAAAAAGAGCGTTTTACGTTAAGGCCCATGTAATGGACCACAGCCAAAAAGTGCTGTGGGAGAAACCACATTGTGTTTTTTTCCACAGCCCTTTTCACAAAAGTCCACACCGTTTTTGAAATCGCAGCATGTCAGCTGCAGATATTTTTTGCATTGTGTGGATTAGCCAAGTTGCCATCTACTTTGTAGGGACTGTAAAAAATGTGGTAAAATTGCAGCGTTTATGTTACTTAGGGCCCCGGCCTTAGGAAAATATGCTGTTGAATTTTCCTGATGGGTATTCAGAAGCATGGCCATTTTGAGCAGGTACTGCATTTTGATTCTGCTTTTACATACAATTTGTTATATCCGAAAGTAGGACTGGATCCAATGACTCAAGACCCACACCAACAACTGTACCCACTATTAGCTAAAAATAATTAGCACAGGAAGCCTAATACATGCAAGTGGTACTATATTTTGATTTAATAGGAAGTGAAAAACAGAGCATCTTAGTTCTCACACTGTTCTGCAGCATCGGATTTGGGAAACATGAATGTTAAGGTGTTATTGTTTATTTAAATACGCCATGTCCTGGAATGGTCTCTGAATAAAAAATGTAGCATATGTTCTGGAGGCTGGAATCACACATGCAGGGGCCCCACGTAGCACAAAAACGTCAGCGTTTTACAATACCTACAAAGTGGATGGTGTTCTGCCTATCCCATACACACATTTCACACATTTTTGAAAGCTGTGATTTCAAAAAAAGTTTCATTTTTGTAAATCACAGCATGTCAATGACATCTATGGAAATGCTGGATTTTTCCGTATAGGTATATTTGAAGCAGAAAGTCAGCAGAGGAAAACTGTGTGGACTTTCTGTGAAAAGCACTGTTTGAAAAACCATAATGCTTTTCCGCCATGTTTTTTCCCGCAGTGCTTTTTGGCTGCAGCTCGCAACATGGGGCCTTAGTCTAAAGCTGTTTTAGTTGCAATTTTAGCCAGGCCCGGGAGTAGTTTCAACAGAAAACAAAAGGAAAAGTCCTTCCCTTCATTCATTAAAAATCTTTTAATCCATTTCTATCTATGGCTCAAATAACTCTATCAAAATGAGAATAGGTGAATATTTCCACCTCAGACATATAGGGCCTATCAACAGAATTTTCCATAAGGCTACATTCACATGAATGACCTTGTGACATCTGGGTTTTTTTTTAGCAGATATCACCTGACATTAAATTCCAAAACTCCAAAACCAGTGGGACCATCCACGAGACGAGAATTGAGATAGTCAACATGTACAATGATCTGGGTGCGCTCCTCAATAATAAGTTGCACTGCACTGATCAAATTAATGCACTGTACATAAAGGGGCACAGTCCCTACTTAGGAGTCTGAGGCCTTTGAAGTCCAAGGGGCACTTCTTAGGGCCTTTTTCAACTCTGTAGTGGCATCCGCCATCTTCTTCACAGTGGCCTGCAGGGGGGATAGCATATCAATCAGGCATAGGAATAGGCTCGACAAGCTGATTAGAAGAGCCTGGGGAGCCCTGTGGACCCAGTTCAGGTGGTGGGTGACAGAAGGATACTGTCCATGGTGAGTTCCATTCTGGAGAACAACTCCCATCTCATGTGTGAGACTGTGATAGCACTGGGCAGTACTGTCAGTGACCGACTGCTTCGCCCCAAGTGTTAGAAGGAGCGCTATTGGAAGTTTTTCCCCCCTGCTGCGGTTTGGCTGTACAACCAACACCAATATCCCTTGTGATAGCTCTTCTACTACCTTTTTTTTTTTTTTTTTTAAATCTGTACCTCCAGCCTCTGCAATGCCTTTACATTGGAGCTTTTGTATTTGTATATTGCATTATCTATGCTGCTGTAGTATATTGACTTTCCTCATGGTGGGACTATTAAAGGATTATCTTAACTTATCTTGAATTCAATGTCAGTGAGTGGAGGACTAGTCACATGACCGTTATCTATTAAAATATAAGTCATGTCCATTTTCATGGATCCCTCTATACACTACACTGAAATGTATAGAGTAGTTGATCCGTGAAAACCAATGCTCTTCGGGTGCAAGATGTCCATGAAAAATGGGCGTTTTACACAACTGTTTTGCACCTCTTTCATGTGAATCTAGCCTAAGGCTTAAATGGGTATTCCCATGAATATAACCTTTTGTAAATTTGTAAATAATTAAAAGTTAAATATGTTTGCAAATATAAATAATTTAACATTTTGCAGAGTTTAAGATTTCCTCTATCTTATCTTATCTTGATCGGTTGCCAGTGGATATGACCAACAGTGCACAACTTTTCTAAAGTCAGAAAATCAGTCGTGATTTCCTTATTATGGCCAAGATATCTTCTGATACATGTAGTGTCCCTTCCCTACTCAGCAAAAATAAGAAAATCATAGCTGGGTTCCTGACAAGTCCTAGACCATAGAAAGTTTCTGCATCTGTGGTCATATCCATTGGCCACCGATCAAGACAACAGCCTGTCACCACTAAGATGGTTAAAGAAAATCTTTAAAAAGCTGCAGAATTTTTAACTACTTATATTTGTAAAAATGTTTAACTTTTAATCATCTACAAATAAAGATATGGATATGTTCATGGGAATACCCCTTGAAGATACATATGATAGTAATTAATGGCTGTATGATATCCATTTTTTTTTAATGGACATCACATGGCAGCATTAAATTCAAAGTCAATGAAAGGAGGTTATTCACATGACCATTATTTTGGGGGTATGTTATAACGGACCATCAAAATCTAGGTTATGTCCTAGTTTTCACTATCCCTCCATACATTCAAGTGTATAAGGGATCTGTGAAAATGGGTTCTCCTTGGGTTCAAGAGGGCCATGGAAAATGGACGTTTTTCACAGCCGTTTTGCACCTTGGTGGAATGAATATAGACTAAGGCCTGACACTGGGGAAGAGAAGGTTTTTTTTGTTTTGCTTTTTTGACCCAATGTCAAGTGTGGTTTGTAAAGGAATAGGAAATATAGAGGAAGTTCTTGTACCTTCCCTTCTGTTAAATCCACTACCGGTGTTAGCGCAAAAAATGCTGCAAAATCTGCAACAAAAAAGCAGCTTTTCCATAATGTGGGGGCTTTAGCCTAAATGTGTGATGGATTCGAGTCTCATTGTTGACACCAACACCCTGTGGATTTGACAAAAATATCTAAGATCGGGATTCCCCTTTAACATTCCAAGCCTATAGAAATTTCTTGTAAATGTTTAGCATGAATTCTTCCTTACTAATAAACTGTAATGATATTATTATATATTATTCTCTTCTTAGACCCTACTCTTAAAATAGATGACAGCCATACACGCCTTCTGATTGGTTGTTTAGTTGCCATCATCTTCATACTAGTGGCAATTATTGTGATTATTCTGTGGCGACAGTTTTGGCAGAAGATGCTAGAGAAGGTATGTTTTATCTAGATCTGCTATTAGTACAAATGTATTATTAATTGAATTGATATGATTTTGTAAAACCATTTGAAATGTGTAAAAACTAAATCCTAAACACAATTGTTTCAAGCTTTATTCACACAATCATGCTAAAAACAGTCATGAAACATTTGCTGCAGGACGCTACTTGGGGCTGTAGCCTAAGGGAGCAGTCACATGGAGTAACGTGGCGCTGATTCTTACACAATAACTCACATAAGAATCAGTGCTACAAAACAGAATCCAGTTGATTTCAATGGGTTTCGTTTAATGCACGTAACACATTGACCACATTGAAATGAATGGGAGGCTTTTTAACCCATTGATTTCAATGTGTTACGTGCATTAAATACAACCCATTGAAGTCAATGGGATTCTGTTTTGCAGTGCTGATTCTTACGCGAGTTATTGTGCAAGAATCAGCGCCACATGACTCCTTGTGAATACCCCCTAAAAGGTGAAAATTGGTCTGATGCATAAAAGGTTAATCTTGATTACTTAACATATTCATTAATGAATGGCGGGCCCCGTGGCGAACTTTTCAACCTTCCTAACCGACACCAACAACCTTGACCAACTGACCCCCCCCGCCGCATTCCTGCGCGCTCTATTTTGCCCCATAGTGGCCCCTGCACACAGTATTATGCCTCATAATGAACACCCATGAACAATTATTATACTCTGGGGTCTTTTCAGACCCCAGAGTATAATAATCGGAGACCCAGGGAAGGAGAATACAAACATAAAAAAAAACAAAAAAAACCATTGCTAAATTGAAAAAATATTCAAGACGAACCGCGCTTCTTATAGATCTTTATGAGAATTCGGTGATGTTTTCGTCATAAGAGTATATGCACTCCAATTTGTATGCTGAGTATCTTGGCAGCGTATCAGCTGTTCCGACACACTGTCGGTGGGATATAATAGAAGATCTTTTTGGAATAAATACCAAGAACAGTCGCTGATCGCGCTCACTCAGAAAGGACAGGTGACTTGATATAAGGTAAGTATTTATTCAGAAAATGACGCGTTTCGGGGTATCGGAACTATACAATTATTCCACCCCTTCTTCAGATCTAAAAATATATACAAAAAAACCATATTCACTAAAAACTGTATTTTTTTGGTAATTTTTTTAAAAATAAAAGATCAAAATTCCCATTAATAAATATATATGCAAATTGGTTAGAAATAAATTTGACACAAATCGTATCTTTCATTTTTTTAGAGGAACAAAAATAAAACAAACATGGGTATAATGTGATAACCTCCTGTCTTGTTAGAGTAAAAAGGAAAAACTGTTCATCTGTCCACACAATAGATACAATCTATCTGATAGTGATAAAAAGTGGTTATTACCTTGATTTCTTGGCTGAGCAGCATGCAGTGATGACTGCACACAGCAAGGCGTCTTTTTAAATGTTAAAAAACCCGCGAAATTACCGTGGGCTTCGTGCCGGCCCTCGCTCCCATCGCGAGGCCGGCAGTTAGCGCATGCGTTCTTTTAGAGCAGCGCAAGGATACTAGTAATTTCTATACTCAAAGAGACACACATCGATGTTCCGAATGATTTACGGAACTTCCCGATGTGCTTTCCTGGCTGAGCGTTGTTATTTACAAATACTCGCGCTCATCAAACGTCTCTTGCGCATGCGCTCCTGTGTTTTCCAACGCGCGTGCGCTTCAGGAGCACAGGGCAGCCGAGAGAATCTCTCGGCTGGTATGTACTCCACGCGCACGCGCCCTTGCGACGCACTTCGGAGACATGACGGACTCGACAGAGCCGTCGGAAATCTCCGAAGGCGTCGCAACTCAATTCAATGGGTGCTGCTAGGAGACATCTATTTGTTGTTGCATTGTGATGTACTTCGAGGGACCCGACAAACTCCGAGAGTTGCCGAGAACAACCGAAGGCATCGTGCCTCTATTAGATCGAAAGATGCTCGAAACATATCAACTTGCTGGTACATTTCAACTATATATAAACCTTAAAATGGTCAAAAATAGAGAGGATTATTAATGTTTATTCTATTTCTAAACTATGTTACTATCACCTACCCGTTCACTAGAAATTGTATATTAGAAAGATTTATTAAAACCAATTTCCTCCTACTTAAAACAAATCCTGTTACATATGACAACTATTTCTCAATTTATACTAATTCCCTTGCCTCGTTTAGCCCTCTAGGGGATAATGTATTTAATTTAAAGATCCAAAACATTTCCCTCCTTCTGAGTTTTTCAAAACGATTAAACTCAGTGCTTGGGATCTGCTCAATAACGGAAACCTGAAATTTTTCAAAGTTACAATTATGTACTTCATATGCATGTTTTGACAGACTATGTTTTTGGTATCCCTTCTGTACATTGTGCCTATGCCCATTTATTCTCGTTCTTAGTGGTAATGTGGTCCGTCCGACATATTGAAGGCCACAATCACAGGTGATTAAATAGATTACATAATTAGATTCACAGGTTAAATTCTGTTTAATCGGAAAAACTTCTTTTGTGCAATTACTAGTTATTTTTTGATTGTTATGATCAATCGACCAACAACATTTACAACGTGTCTTTCCACATTTGAATACACCTATAGGATACTCAATAACTGAAGCAGCTTTTTTTGAATTTCTGGGGGAGCGTAATTTACTGGGAGCTAGAATGTTTTTAATATTTCTAGCCCTACGATATGTAATAGCTGGTTCACTAGGTAAAAGTTTCCCCAGTACGGGGTCATTTTTTAGAATATACCAATGTTTTTTTAAAATGTTCCTGATTTTAATGTGTGACCTGTTGTATGTTGTTAAATAATTTAGTTGCCATTTTTCTTTTTCCTTATTTTTCTGATTTCTATTATTGTAACTTGGTTTCAGACATTCTGCTTGTGTCAACTTATTCGCTCTTGTTTTAGCTCCTTTTATAATTTCTTGGGGGTAGCGTTTCTCTTTAAAACGTTCTATCATTATTTGGCTCTGCTCCTCAAAGTCTTTAGTTTGTGAACAATTTCTCCTCAATCTTTTAAATTGAGAAAATGGAACATTTGCCTTCCATTTGTGATAATGATCACTATAAAAATCAAGGAGACTATTCCCATGGGATTTTGGACAAACAATTCAAGTTCAGTTAAGTTAGATGGTCGCTGAGCATGGACAGCCCGCTTCAAATCATCCCACAGATGTTCAATGATATTCAGGTCTGGGGACTGGGATGGCCATTCCAGAACATTGTAATTGTTCCTCTGCATGAATGCCTGAGGATTTTGAGCGGTGTTTTGGATCATTGTCTTGCTGAAATATCCATCCCCGGCGTAACTTCAACTTCGTCACTGATTCTTGAACATTATTCTCAAGAATCTGCTGATACTGAGTGGAATCCATGCGACCCTCAACTTTAACAAGATTCCCGATGCCGGCATTGGCCACACAGCCCCAAAGCATGATGGAACCTCCACCAAATTTTACAGTTAGTAGCATGTGTTTTTCTTGGAATGCTGTTTCTTTTTGGACGCCATGCATATCGCCTTTTTTTATAACCAAACAACTCAATTTTTGTTTCCAAAATGAAGCTGCCTTGTCCAAATGTGCTTTTTCATACCTCAGGCAACTCTATTTGTGGCGTACGTGCAGAAACGGCTTCTTTCTCATCACTCTCCCATACAGCTTCTATTTGTGCAAAGTGCGCTGTATAGTTGACCGATGCACAGTGACACCATCTGCAGCAAGATGATGCTGCAGCTCTTTGGAGGTGGTCTGTAGATTGTCCTTGACTGTTCTCACCATTCTTCTTCTCTGCCTTTCTGATATTTTTCTTGGCCTGCCACTTCTGGGCTTAACAAGAACTGTCCCTGTGGTCTTCCATTTACTTACTATGTTCCTCACAGTGGAAACTGACAGGTTAAATCTCTGAGACAACGTTTTGTATCCTTCCCCTGAACAACTATGTTGAACAATCTTTGTTTTCAGATCATTTGAAAGCGGGCTGTCCATGTTCGGTGACCATCAAACTTAACTGAACTTGAATTGTTTTGTAGAAAGAAATGGTCCAAAATACCTTTATCCAGGATCCAGGAACTGATTAAAATCTACAGGAAGCGACTAGAGGCTGTTATCTTTGCAAAAGGAGGATGTACTAAATATTAATGTCACTTTTCTGTTGAGGTGCCCATATTTTTGCACCGGTCAAATTTTGGTTTAATGCATATTGCGCATTTTCTGTTAGTACAATAAACCTCATTTCAATCCTGAAATATTACTGTGTCCATCAGTTATTAGATATATCAAACTGAAATGGCTGTTGCAAACACCAAAATATTTAGAACTAAAAATGATTAAGATTAATAGGGGTGCCCAAACTTTTTCATAGGACTGTATCTATTGTGTGGACAGATGAACAGTTTTTCCTTTTTACTCTAACAAGACAGGAGGTTATCACATTATACCCATGTTTGTTTTATTTTTGTTCCTCTAAAAAAATGAAAGATACGATTTGTGTCAAATTTATTTCTAACCAATTTGCATATATATTTATTAATGGGAATTTTGATCTTTTATTTTTAAAAAAATTACCAAAAAAATACAGTTTTTAGTGAATATGGTTTTTTTGTATATATTTTTAGATCTGAAGAAGGGGTGGAATAATTGTATAGTTCCGATACCCCGAAACGCGTCATTTTCTGAATAAATACTTACCTTATATCAAGTCACCTGTCCTTTCTGAGTGAGCGCGATCAGCGACTGTTCTTGGTATTTATTCCAAAAAGATCTTCTATTAAAAAAAACCATTGTTACTTACCTATCTCCGGCTCCCCTGCATCCTCGGCTGTGTCGGCAATCTTTAAAGGAGTATTCCCATGTACATAATCATATCTATACTTGTAGATAATTAAAAGTTAAACATTTTTGCAAATATAAGTAATTAAAAATTTTGCAAAGTTTTAAAGATTTTCTCTAACTCTCTTAGTGGTGACAGTCTGTTGTCTTGATTGATTGCCATGGATACAACCACTAATGCAGAAACTTTCTATGGTCTGGGTCTTGTCAGAAACCCAGCTATGATTTTCTTATTGTAGCCGGGTTATCAGATGGGGACACTACATGTATCAGAAGATATCCCGGCCACAATAAGGAAATCATGGCTGATTTTCTGACCTTAGAAAGGTGCTGCATTGGTGGTTGTATCCATGGCAACCAATCAAGATAACAGACTGTCACCACTAAGAAAGTTAGAGAAAATCTTTAAAACTCTGCAGAATATTTAATCACTTATATTTGCAAAAATGTTTAACTTTTAATTATCTACAAATTTAAAAATAATTATGTAGATTGGAATACCCCTTTAATGACTTATGGACGTCACATGACCCGGGACGCAGGTCCGATGCCTGTACGGAGCATGGAGAGGTTATTTTGTTCTCTTACCTCTCCCCGGCCTCTGATCATAATACTTGGGGGTCTGAAAACCCCCTCGAGTATAATAGTTCTTGTGGGGCCCACGGCGTCCCTTACCGATCCTGGCCCCTGCCAGGATCAGTAAGTAAATAGGGCCCGTTACCAGCTGGAGTTAGAGACGACTCACTGTGAGGGGAAGGGGGAGGGAGGAAATCCGGGCAGCAGGGAGAAGACTTCATAGGAAAGCATTGATAGCTACTGTAGGTCAGTTAGAGGATTACAAGCAGCCATTAGCTGATGCTGAAGCTGCACATGGTGTCTTCCGTTATGTACTTTCCCTATATATCGGGAGGACACCATGTACATCTTCAGTATCAGCTAATGGGGGCCCATGTGTGTTGAGGCAAATGCATTGGTCAAGTGCACGATCGGGCCCCCGACCAGTGCTTCTGCTTTGGCAAAATGAGGACAGTCCGACCCTGCGCAGTAATAGCGGCTGTCGCCGGGCCCCTAATGTCCCGGGCCCTGTGGCAGCCACTACCCCTGCTACCCTGGTAGTTACACCACTGCATGCACCATTCATGAATGAACCCATCTTAAGGGTCCATTCACACGGGGGAAAATGGTGAGGAATTGGAGATGTTTTGAAGTAAAATCTACATGATCATGGGTGTATTTTGCTTGCAGTGGCTCTTAGGCTAAGGCCCCATGCGGACAAAAATCGCTGCAGGAAAAACCATGGCAAAAACGCATCATTTTTTTTTTCCGCAGCGCTTTTCACACACCGATTTGCTTCCATTATACCTATAGGGAAAAGTTTCCATAGGTATATTTGAAATGCTGAGATTTCCAATACTAAAAACAGGTTTCCACAACATGCGGCCTTAGCCTTAGGGTAGTTTCACACAGAATCTGGTCCAAACAATGGCTAGCCGCGACTAGATGACAATGCAGTGCACCGGCATCCAGTCACGGCAATCCGCTCCAGATTAGGTCCAAATGAATGGGCCGAGTCAGGAGAGGAGTATGGCACTGTGAACCCCGCGGCGGATTCAGCCGCAGAAACCGCAACAAGAATAGTCATGTCGCTTTTTTTCCGCTACTAGGACTTCAATGGGAGCTGGTTTTGCCAGTGGATTTTGACGCGGATTCCGCTTCAAAATCTACTGCCAAAAAACTCCATGTGAACTTACCCTGAGTCTCTATCAGGTAAATGGAGCACTATGAATACATCTGAAGGTTTTCCGTCCTAATAAGGCCAAAATTAGGCTCTCGATGTGATGCGAGTGAGGCTTTACTTGTGACTACACGAATGCTGTTAAGACTAAGTTCAGACGGAGTATTTTGGACCGGAATCTGAGGTGGAGGCCGCTGGATGCTGATTCAGTCGCAGCACTGCGATCCACATTAGGCCCAAATGAATGGGCCTAATTGGGAGTGTCTTCAGGCGGATTCGTAAGGCGCAATCCACCTGAAGAATGAGCATGTCCATTCTTTTTTCCAGGAGCCAGAAGAAACGGCTCCCGGAAAAAAGAAAAAGACGGCTCCCATTGACAATGGGAGACATCTTTTTGGTCAGGATTTTAAAATCCTGACCAAAAAACTCAGTGTGAACTCAGCCTACGAAAGTCGTTAAAGGCTTGTTAGCCTAATCCAAGACTGAAAATATAAGGGAAAGGTACATAGCTCTCTTTAAGATTTTCTGTTTTATTTTGTATCCTCTGTTGTTTTGGTGCAAAAAACAAAACAAAACACTCCATCAAAAACTACACAAGATTTTGACAAAAATGGGTGGAATATCAACGTATTATCATTTTTATCTTTTTCCCTCTTTTTATTGATAGGCATCTAGAAGAATGTTGGATGAGGAGCTGACCGTCAGCCTTTCAATCCCCAGTGATTCAAATACATACAATGCAAACCGAAGGCATGAATCTATGTCCACTAGCGAACATGAATCAAACTCTACCTACGACAGGATATTTCCTCTTGGGCCAGACTATCAGGAGCTCACTGCACAAGCAGTAGTGGAAGAGGAAGCTGGTATTTTTTTTTAATAGAACCTAAATCTCTTTAATCTCATCCGTGGTCATTTCTGTATATAGAGTATACTTAGGAAAATGAACCTATAACCCTTGCCATACCATATATATATAGTAATAGTTTGGTGCTGTCATGTCGCAGGTATGACAGTCACCACTAGAAGGATCACATTTTGCAGTATACTTGTTCTAAAATTCCTTGATTTGCTATTAGGCTGTGAGCAGAAAACCTAAGGTAAATTGTTCCTGTTAGTGGCTAACATGATTACACAGAAATACATTTTCTCTCCAAATCATTTTACTAGGCTGTGTTCACACATTTGATGAGTTTTCCATTTTTATGTTCAATTCCGATGTGAACAAATCCATCATATGATGGATGAAAACAGGTCCTGATGGACTATACCCATGTTGGTGAACCTATGGCACTCAAGCGCCGTCGCTCTGACCGCTGTCTGGGGGCCATTCAGCGCCGCACCTCCCATGAGGCGACCTGAAGCGACCGCTTCAGGCGGCGCTATGCCAGGGCCTCGGGAGGGCGGCATTTTTGCTGACCTAAGCCAATCCAGGACAAGCTGTCCTGGACTGGCTTAGCGTCACCGTGTCTGCAGCCCGACACGGGATGCGAGCGGTGTATTGGGGCGGCCCTGCTGGACGCAGTGCTGCTCCAGCGGCCGCCCCTCACTCAGGCAGAGAGCAGGTCCTCTCCGTGCCTGCAAACGCCGCTCGGCCACGCCCCCTTTCTGTGTGGCCCCGCTCCTTTCTTGTGACTCCGCCCCATAAGCCCCGCCCCTCCTGGGGGGGGGCGGCTTTCTGACGTCGCTTCAGGCGGCAGAAAACCCAGGTTCACCCCTGGGGCCATTGTAATGCACATTGTACTGTCTGGGGGCCACTGCAAAGCGCATTGTACTGTCTGGGGGCCACTGTGGAGTACATTGTACTGTCTGGGGGGGGCACTGTGGAGCATATAATATTGTGTGGAGGCCACTGTGGAGCAAGTTATACAGCACGGGGGCCACCATGGGGCACATTGTACTGCTTAGGGGCCACTGTGAGGCAAATTGTACTGTGTTTGGGCCCTGTCACTATTTATATCACACAGTATCTGTTTTATAGCAGAAGTGATATTACTACAGGCTGTAATAACATTGCACGGTCACTATACAACAGACCCTTTGCTATGTAAGTAGTGATCATTAATTGTTCAAAAGTACCAAATATAAAATTTTACCTTTACCTTTCAATATAAAGTTATTTGTAGTATTGAAAGTTCTGTAAAGCCCCATTTACACAACCATATATTGCGGGTCCGTAACTGTCCACAATTGTGGATCCACAGAGTATTCAAATTAAATTGCTGTGTTGGCACTTTGCGATAATTTAGTGGGTTTTGGGTTGTAGTTTAGGCACTCGGTCTCTAAGGGTAAGTTCACACTAAGTTTTTTGGTCAGGGTTTTGAGGCCGTATCCGCCTCAAAACCCTGACCAAAAAGACAGTTCCCATTGAAATCAATAGGAGCCGCTCAGGTCTTTTTTTACGGGAGCCGTTTCTTCGGGCTCCCGGAAAAAAAGAAGAAAGATGCTTATTCTTCAGGCCAAGTCGCCTCACGATTCGGCTAGAAGACACTCCCTCCTCCGTTCTAGGCCCATTCATTGGGCCTAGACTGGAGCAGAGTGCGTGGCTGGATGCCGATGCAGTGCATCGGCTTTCAGTCGTGGCTACCTAGTTTTTGGATCCAAAAAACTCCGTGTGAACTTACCCTAAAAGGTTCGCCATCACTGGACTATACCCATTGACTATAATGAGTATCTGTTATGGTATCTAGCAATTTTAAGCTAAGGCCCCATATAGCAGGGCCATTATACCTATATGGAAATCGCGAAAGTTCCTGTAGGTATAATTGACATGCTGTTATTTGCAAAACCAAAAGCATCTTTCAAATCGCAGCATTTCCACTGCAGATTATTTTCTACAATATGTGTCTCATCCACTTTGCAGTTACTGCGGGCAATTTGCGGCGCTTACTCCAATTTGCGGCGCTTAGCCTAAATTTTTGGAGAATAAATGGGGAGAATATAAAAATCAAGATGGAGTCTGATTAGAAGCAGAGAGGAGGCTGCAGTGCTAGAAGTACAGAATACACAAGAGAAATGCAGAACGTAATAGATAATCGGTTAGGTGGTGTGAGGATGACAAATTTTGTTTCCACTGGATACCATTTTGCAGGTCAAAATAAGATGTAAATTGAATGATGAATCTTTTATATTGGGACAGATGTATGAAACTGTCTACAAGAAAACTGCAATTGTTGCCAGTAGCAACCAGTCACAGCATAGCTTTTGCTGTGTAAGAACACTATAAGAAATTAAAGCTGTGCTGTGATCAAGTTTAAATGGGCAAATCTTTTAGAGAGGGCTTGTAGACCAGGTATATTAGAAGGATATTCCTGATCAATGGAGGTCCAAATGCTGACTGCAAGAGCAAGCAGCAGCACTGGGGACACAGCAACCTTAACAGCTGTTGGCTTCCAGTACCTTTTTCCATTCAAGTTGTTGACTACACCCAAAAGGAAGAAGTGTGTAGGGTGACACAAATACTTTAGCATAATTCTAGTAAAGAAAATAATTGGTAATTTGAGTAATATATTGTGTATTACAGTACAGAAACATACTTTACTATAACATACTGTAAGCCGATGGCTGGTCAGGTAATGGAGGGGGTGTACATCTCACCCAGACTACTAAGGTGGGTGAGATGAGAAAACTCCAGAAAGAACATTTCTCAGCAGATAACTATTATCTGCTGAGGGTTATTTCAAAGTTCCAGTTACTGGGCTGGATTTTTAGGAATGACAGGTAGGATTGGTAGTGGGACCTGTCATTCCACCCCCCTCCAGTCCACACTTTGGGGATGTTCCGGCAGCGACTCAGCTGCAGAGAGTCTCCTCGTCTGGAGTTTCCTCATCTCACCCACCTTAGTAGTCTGGGTGAGATGTACACCCCCTCCATTATCTGACCAGCCATCGACTTATAATACTTTTTTTTTTTTTTCAGGATGTTCTGCTGGAAAACTAGCTCTTCCTACAAATGCCGATGGTGTTCCTCACTATGCTGAGGCTGATATAGTGAACTTGCAAGGAGTCACTGGAGGCAACACCTACTCTGTTCCAGCCATCACTATGGATCTTCTATCTGGTAAAGAGGTAGCAGTGGAAGAATTTCCAAGAAAACATTTAGCTTTTAAAGAGAAACTTGGGGAAGGACAGTTTGGTGAGGTCAGTATTTTCTGTTTGCATATAGACAATTTACAGATGCCAAAGACTCCATAAAATGCATACTGTACATTCAACTCCATGTAATCTATAAGTAGCAAACTATAGTCCCTTTCTGAGGGTTCCTCGGTTTCCCTAAATCCTTTCCCTGCAATCTAACCAGTTATTGTACTACAGCACCATATTTGGCCAAATATCAGTCTGAAAATATATTAGTTGCAATGGAAATTGGCATTTACTCATATTCTTTCAGATTCACATTAGAAACAGCATAAACATACAGTACCTCCCAACTGTCAAAGGTTAGAAAGTAGGACAAAATATATAGCGAGCCGCTTCTAAATTGACTCCGCCCACTCCAATCCATTTAACTTTGTGCTCCCCACATAATAACCCTAATATTGTATGCACACACATTATAAATGTTCTCCTCAAATTGACCCCACAGTATAAAGTCTCTCTTCTGGTGCATCCAGTTTAATGTCCCCCTTCAGTTGCCCTAAGTTTAATGTCATCCTCCAGTTGCCCTCAGTTTAATGTCCCCCTCTAGTTGCTCACATTTTAATATTCTCCTCCAGCTACCCCAGGGTTTAATGTCCCCCTCCATCTGTCCCCAGGTTAATGCCCCCTCTAACTGCTCTCCTGTTTAATGTCCTTCTTCATCTGCCCCCAGTGTAATGTCCCTTTCATCTGTCTCACTACTAACCTGACTAGAATGGAGGTACTGCAGGTAGGTTCATGGTCTCGGTGTGTTCTGTAGTTACTATAGGTAGGTTCATGGTCTCGGTGTGTTCTGTAGTTACTATAGGTAGGTACTCCTCACAGCAAGTCCATTCTAGCTGTCTCACTACTGACCTGACTAGAATGGAGTTGCTGCAGATAGGTTCATGGTCTCACTGCTTTCTGTGAAAGCCAGCATAGGGTCTATGTCTAACAATAAGCCCCACACAGCACACAGGCAGCAGCCCACCAAAGTCCAAATCACAACAGTGTACAGGCGGCAGTCACCCATGGAATGGTCTTCCTCCAGCACACAGGCAGCAGCGTTCCAGGGACTGGAGGCCCCCTCCTACCCTCAAAGCACAATGGAGGCAGCCCTCCACATAGGTGGCAAGACCCCAGAGGCCAGATCCCTCCAATACAGTGGTAGTACCCCAGGGACCACCACCAGCACCCTGCACACACAGGCAGCACCACAGGAACCCCCCACTTACATGAAATTAGTACCTCAGGGACCCACACTGCAAGACCCTTCGGACCCTGCACACAGGTGGAAGTACCCAAGGGACCATCACCAGCACCTCCTCACGCACAGGTAGCAAACATGCATACAGGTGGCACTACCATGGGACCACCTCCAGAACCTCCTATTATACAAGCAATACCTCAGGAACACCCCACACAAAATCAATACCCCAGGGATCCCACACAGACTCATACAGCGGCCACTCAGGCACCGAACCCCAAAAGACCCTGCCCCCTATTACATGTCAGCAGCACCCCAGTGACCCCTGCCCCCATCCTATTTAAATGCCAGATGCCCACCGAGGAGACATGCCCCCATATTTAGATGCCAATGGTACCACAGACCCCCTTAGATGCCAGCAGCACAACATAGACTCCTGTCCACCCCCTTAGATGCCAGCAGTGCAACAAAGACTTCTGCCTCCACACACACCCTTTAGATGCAAGTACCTCACGGATCACTGCCTCCTATCCATGCCAGCAGTATCCCCCTCATATGCCAACAGCACCCCAAGGACCCCTTACCCCCCTTTACATGCCAAAAGCATGCCAAGGATCTCTACCCCCCTTAGATGCCAGCAGCACCCCATGGATCCTTGCCATCCCCTTAGATGCTAGAAGCACACCAAAGACCCCTGCTCCCCCATTCAATGCCAGTAGCACCCCAAGGACCCCTGCTCCACCCTTAGATGCCAGCAGCACCCCAAAGACCCTGCTACCCCCTTAGATGCCAGCAGAACATCAAAGATCCCTGCCCTCCTCTAGATGCCAGCAGAACCCAAAGGACCCTATATCACTCGATGCCAATGGCACCCCTGGGACTCCTATCCCACCCCAAACATCAAATTCCCCCAGACCCTCCAGGATACAGTCCTATGTAAAACATCATTCTTTCTTCAACTCCTCAACATGCAGTCCCTTGTAAATACATCACTCCCTCCCCTCAGTCTCCTTCAAAATGCAGTCCCATGTAAAACAATCCTATCATTCCTCTTCCATCTTCCACTCCTCACTGTTTTCTTTTTTCCACCCATACATGCTCCACTACTGCTTCCTCTATAGAGCACAGAGCTGTGATGGAAGAGACCCTGCCCTCCTTGGAGAGGCCATGCCCCTTCCTGTGACATCATACCTACCAGGAGCTACTCCTTTCCGCACACGACCAAACACAGTGGTGAGGCAGGGGCTGTCTGCTCCTACTTCACCACTGTATTTAACTCATCTGTGTCCTCTTTGGTGCAGATGAGTTGAATCCGAGACATACCTCCGAACCCAAGCCTGTTCTGCAGAATGTGGTATGGTTGGGAGGTATAGCATAAACATACTGTGCAATAATGTAGAATGTGCAGCTCAGTTTCTTAGGGGCTATTCCCGCGTAGGAATTTGATGTTGACATGGGGGCAGATTCCCACCCTGAAGCAGCAGCAGATTTCGTCCAGATTCTGTCAGCAGCGGAAAGCTACAAATCAATGCCGTTGCCCTGCATAGGCACTCTGTGGCAACTAACTGGCGGACAGAAAACTGCTTCAGAAAACGAAGAGGATTACCTTTTCATTTTCCACTGTATTTACGGCCTCTTACAGTTCTTTCAAACTGAGCACAGCAGCAAAATACATATAGTGAGGGACATGAGAGATAAACTCATTGAAGCTGACCAGCATCACAATTCAACAGAGTAGCACAGCAATAAAATTCATGGGGGGTTGTTTTGCCAAGTTTTATCAACACAAGTTCTAGATATGCATTAAGACTAAGGCCCCATGGGCCGTAATCGCAGCGCTAAAGCGCTGCGGAAAGAACTGCTGCGTGAACGCATTACGGTTCTTTCTGCAGCACTTTCAACAGAAAGTTCACTGAGTTTTCCTCTGCGGACTTTCTCTTAACATTATATCTACGGGAAAGCCGCCGGCGTTTCCGTAGAAATAATTGACATGCTGTGATTTGCAAAGCCGCAAAGCTTCGCAAATCGCAGCATGTCCGCGCAATTTTGCACAGTAAAACGCCACGATTTTTCCCGCAGCGTCTCAGCTGTGGGCAAATCACGCGTTTACATCCCGTGGGGCCCCAGCCTAAAAAAGGCAGATCAATTAGGATATAACACATTTATTTTAAATAGTATAAGGACAAATCAGTTATGGTAAAATATTAGTGTATATAAGTGATATAATACTTTGATTCCAAGAAATAGTGTGCTATTGCGTACACTTTTCTAAAATGTTAGATACAAAGATTAATATACACAAAATAGGATGCAATGATTAAGATCAGCACCAAGAGCTTACATCATCAGCTGCCAGGAAAAGAAAATCATCAACCGTGGAAGCGACCGGCGGTGAGAAAACAACAATGAGAAGAGCATCCTCTACACACGGGTACAGAGATTCTGACCTCATCAGCGTCACCTCAACTTCTTACACACATTAAACAAAATGGCTGATATACAACAGTAGGTTGTAATCTTGAACTGCGCAGTTGCTGTTGTCTACGTCATCCTGTACCATGGAGTGGCCAGTTCCAAAGCCTCAGATAAGGTAGCCAAAATAACCTTCAGAAAACAAAAATAGGCTCCTGGGTGAGAAAAATCTCATACATTTGTTCACACAGAACTGGGAAATAAACAAAATAACTAATATATGCAAGCCTGTGCAAATATGTTTAAAATAGTTCACACAGTAATGAGAAATTCTGCTTAAAGGGATTCTACCATTAAAACACTTTTTTTTTCTCATTAACACATCGGAATAGCTTTAAGAAAGGTTATTCTTCTCCTACCTTTAGAAGTTGTCTCTGGCTCGCCGTTCAGTTAAAATCCCGGTTTTTGTTGGTATGCAAATGAGTTCTCTCACAGCACTGGGGACGGGCCTCAGCGCTAAAACAGCACTGGAGCCCTGGGGGTATCCCCAGTGCTGCGAGAGAACTCTCTCCAGCAGCGCCTCCACCTTCTTCAGCAACCGCCTCTTCTTCTTCCAGCTGGGGTCACACTTCCATCGGGCCTCACGCAGAGCTGACTGCAAATGCTGGCAGCCACTTTTTTGTGGCCTTTTACGTAAGCATGTGCAGTACGCTCTGTACTCCGTTGAACCACAGGAGCATACTGCGCATGCTAGTGTAAACGGCCGCCGGCATTTGCAGTCAGCTCTGTGTGAGGCCCAATAGCAGAGCCGACTGCGCAGGCGTCGAAGTGTGACCCCAGCCGGAAGATGACAAGTGAAGAGGCGGTTGCTGAAGAAGATGGAGGCGTTGTGGGAGAGAGTTCTCTCGCAGCATTGAGGATGCCCCCAGTTCTGTTTGAGCGCTGAGGCCCGCCTGAGGCTGAGACTCATTTGCATACCGACAAAAAATGGGATTTTAGCCGAATGGCGGGCTGGAGACGACTTCTAAAGGTAGGAGAAGAATAGCCTTTCTTAAGGCTATTCCGACGTGTTAACGAGAAAAAAAGTGTTTTAATGGTAGAATCCCTTTAAGGCATAAAATGTAGTATATCTCACAAAATGGAGTCTAAAATATACAAAATGGGCTTTTGGGCCCCCTAAATTTCTGGGGTGCGGTAGCGATTGTTATACCTGCACCCTCTATAGCTAAACCACTGGTAGCTGCAGGGGATGGCTTTGAGGTGTTAAAATGTAAAACTGCTTGAATCCAAACTGCACATACTACTACCAGTTCTTAGAAAGCAGTGGTACCACTATGTTGACCTCATGTAAGGCCATAGCAAACGCATGGTTACACTACGGAGTCTGCCTCACTAAACTCCATCTCACTAAATCACCCAGCAGGTAGAAAGGTTCCATTTTCACCAAAATGTCTGATGGAGGAAACAAGAACTTATCACCCAATGCAGAGAGAAGAAATATTAGCCATTTTCTATACATAACAATAGCACAGATCACATAGTTCACATGGCTAAGATGTTAAAGGGAAGCTCACAGTCATGGGCCCCTTCACATGGCTGATACGCTGGCTGCTTTAGAACGTGTAAACGTTCCGTAGCAGCGGCGTCTAAAAGCAGATCGCATTGTTTTCTATGGGAGCCGTCAGACGCGCGCTCCCCATAGAAATGAATGGAAAAAGCAGCCCATTCATTTCTATGGGGAGCGCACGTATGCCGGCTCCCATAGAAAACAATGGGAACTGCTTTAGACGCCACTGCTACGGAACGTTTACACGTTCTAAAGCAGCCAGCGTATCAGCCGTGTGAAGGGGCCTTAGCTAGGATTCACCGCTATGCTCCGCCACACTCAAAAAAGAAATATTCAGCTATTTCAAGCAGTTGTTTTTTTTCATTTATACCTCCACTCACTGAACATCCCACAGTAGTAACATCATAGCACGACATATGCAATTACACACTTACATTTAACATAAAGGTTACTGTAGATAATAAAATAAAGATGTAGTAAAGCTGAGCTTGTCAGATGTAGGAAATCCTATCCAAGTATATTAGTCCAGTGTGATGTCATGATGTCACGCACCTTATGTTGCCCGATTGCAGGACTTGTTAGAAGTGATCTATGAGCTCATTTTCAGTGTTTGTTCAAGATGGGTTTTCTCTGTAGCTCTACTTCAGGGGTGGGTTTGATGCCCAAATACATAGATTGCACCTCCTCAAAAGTGCCCTTGGCAACCACCTATCTAGCCTACCCCTCATCCTGCCCTATTAAGCCTGCATTAGACATGTGTGGTATGATGTACTTCTAATGCCAACTTCCACAGAAGGCTTCCACTAACTTACCTTCAAGGGTATTTATTAGAGATGAGCGAGTAGTGTTCGATCGAGTAGGTGTTCGATTGAATACTACAGTATTCGAAATACTCGTACTCGATCGAACACTACTAACTGTTCGAAGTTCAATGTTCGATGCAGAACCAGCGTTGATTGGCAGAATGCTATACATTCTGCCAATCAGCGCTGGTTCTTCTCTTACCTTTCCAAAGTCTTCTCTGCGTCCCCGCGTCTTCTTCCAGGTGGAATTCACTCTGCCTAGGCATCCGGCCTAGGCAGAGCCGCATGCGCAGTCGGAATCCATTCGAACAGTCGAACAGTGTGCAGCTGTTCGAATCAGATTTCAAACCTCGGACACTTTAGTGTTCGCTCATCTCTAGTATTTAACATGTGACTTCTTCCAGTAAAGGTAACTTTTGGTATTCAATGTCTGACATCCAAAGTACATAAAATGACTGTCACAAATGGTGATTATGATATAGACAGGGGTAAATTACCGCAGGGGTAAACTACATGGCAGTGTATATTGACTTGCATTTCAGTATAGTTAAACATTATACTAAGCAACCTCAACAAGGAGAAATCGGGCTGTGCTCCACAAATGTATGAAATAAACTAATAGGAAGTGAGAGGTGAAGCTGAAAGAATTTATTTAGTGTCGGCATCTAAACAGAATCAAAAAGTACAATAAAAAAATCCTCATTTATAAAGAAAAGTTTTGAAAGATTGAATTGTTCTTTGTAGGTTCATCTCTGTGAAGCAGAAGGAGTAGAGGCCTTCCTAGACAAGGATTTGATTTTGGATACCAACATTGGTCAGCCTACTCTTGTGGCTGTGAAAATGCTCAGAGCAGATGCCAACAAGAATGCCAGGTGTGTATATCAGTTCACCCTACACAGATATAGGAACTGGAATATGGACTGCCCATGTTCACTGTAATATTGCTGTAACTTAGATAAGGTTTAGTATCTTTATTAATAATATCTAGAAATATTAGGTATTTTTTATGATGTCTGCATGTATATTGTATATTGAGTGAACAAGAAAAAAATTGGCTCATTACTGCCATAGAACATCTGTTTATGCAGAGAAAGTGCTTTTTTTTCTCCAATTTCTACTTATATGGAGTATGGAGGGAGTCCTCCATTTGACACTCGAGAGTCCCCAAAATAGGGGTGCCAGAGATTGATGAAGGCCACAAAGACAGGTACTGGGGGCAGCATTTGGTCCCCAAGATGGAGGTTGTGATCCCTCATTCTAGAGCAATGCAATTCCCTGTCTGCATTACTGACCATTTTTATTAGACCATTTTTATTCATGAGTAGAGATGAGCGAACACTGTTCGGATCAGCCGATCCGAACAGCACGCACCCATAGAAATGAATGGAAGCACCTGTGACGCTGACTTTGCCGGCGGCCGGCCGGCGTCACAGGTGCTTCCATTCATTTCTATGAGTACGTGCTGTTCGGATCGGCTGATCCGAACAGTGTTCGCTCATGTCTATTCATGAGGCTTTGTTTGTTATGTCACCTTGCTTGGTCAATTTGTCAATAATTCCCTTTGTCTAGTGGATTTTTTGTTAATTTATGTGTACTATACACAATTTGCTTTGCAAAATGAAAATGATAAACCAACTCCAAGAAAACCTTTAAGAAGCAGTTTAACAATATATAAAACAATTCACCTAGTTGACATGTTTATTTGTTTCAATGCTTTGCAGAAATGATTTTCTAAAGGAGATCAAGATAATGTCCAGGTTAAAGGATCCCAATATTATTCGCCTGCTGGCGGTGTGCATTGCAGAGGACCCACTGTGCATGATAACAGAATATATGGAAAATGGAGATCTTAACCAGTTTCTTTCACGACAACAAGCAGAAAAAGAACCCCTTAGTGCCGTGTCAAATATCAAGTAAGTTTCTAGAACATCTTTTTTTTTTTAGGAAGAACTATTATTACAAATGGGTGAACCTCTGAAGATTCATTTTATTTGTTTGGGTGGTTCAGTGCCAAGATTTGTTTCAGGTCAAATACATTTGTTTCAATTCAGATTTTAGCCAAAAAACACCTAAAGGTTAAGGCCCCAGGTTATGAGCCACAGCCAAAAAGCGTTGTGGGAATAACCATGGTAGAAATGCATTGCGGTTTTTCCCGCAGCCCTTTTCACAGAAAGTCTGTAGAGTTTTCCTCTACAGACTTTCTGCTTCAATTGTACCTATAGTCCCACCATTCCTAAGCAATCAATGCTATTAGTTTTGGTGCATAATATGCCATCTTGGCAGGGGGAGGTAAGGGGTGTGATTCTGAGCTCTGCCATTACCTGCCTCTGATTGGAGTCTTGAATCATGTCCCCCTGCCTGACACTGCCCTTCTGACATTGCACAGCTTAAATAGCACATCAGTAATGGTGAACACTAGAGAAAAAATTCTAACTGTGCTGGAATGAATGGAGTGGCGCTTATTAGAGGATGCTAAGAACTGGAGTTGGTGGAGGTGGTGAGAGGTCCTCTTTAAGGACACCGCCCTATTTTTCAAAACTTTAACTTGCCCAAGTGATTTTGAGACTTTATTTGTGACACATTGTAGTGAATGCTGTTTTGTAAATCGCAGCATGTCAATTATAGCTACAGAACCAATAGTGGTTTCCATACAGGTATAATTTAAGCAGAAAAACTGTAGAGGAAACCTCTGCAAACTTTCTGTGAAAAGTGCTGTGGGAAAAACCGCAATGCTTTTCCGCTGCAAGACACTACGTGGGGCCTTAGCCTTAAGCAGGTTATCAAAGGTACAACAGTTTTTAGACTATATGTCTCTTATGCAATCTGGTCACAACATATTGCACCTAAAATGACATGTTGCTAGTAAAATTGTAATTTTCACTTTTTAGCTGTGCATTAAGTTCTGAAAATTAGCCTTAGTGTCCATTCACACGGATTCAGTGCCAAAATCCTCGTCAAAAAGCTCTGTGTGAATGGCCCCTAAAGGCTAGTTCACACGGGGCAGAATGGTCAGGTCTTTGAAGCGTAATCCGCGTCAAAATCCTGCTCAAAAAACCACCTCTCATTTAAATCAATGGGAGACAGTCATTTCCTTTTTCCACGAGCGGTTTATTCCCGCTCGCGGACAAAAGAAGCGGGCTGCCCTTTCTTCAGGCGGATTCTGACACCACCCTCCAGACTAGACCCATTCATTTCGGCCTAATCCGGAGTGGAATGCTGCGACGGGATGCCAGTGCACTGCACCGGCATCCCGTTGCGGCAGCCGTGACTTCATCATCTTGTTAAATGTCGGTGTTTATCTGTTCTTCACACGTGTAATCATCTTTTAAAAAGAAATGTCTCTGGGTCCCAAAAAATGTATGACACAGGGACGACCTTATGCGCATCACTGGGCCATGATGGCATATGAGAAACATGTGCCACCACTTGTGCTTTTGCAGCCCCATTCATTGAAGTCAGTGAGCATTGGCAGGAGTTTTGCTAGCGACTCACGGCACTATACACAAGACCTTTAAAATACATGGTCATGTGTATGGGGCCATAGAAATAAATGGGTCAGTCTGCTAGCCATAAAAAACACAGCTAGGACACTGACCATGCACACAGTAATTTCTTTGGCTTTGCAGTGATTTAAAAAGCGTGGCTTTTGCCTATAATGTAAATGACTTAGGTAACGGTGTTTTCTGTGATTTAACACTATTCTGTTTCTTCCAGTTACTCAGACCTCAGATATATGGCTGCACAGATTGCTTCTGGAATGAAATACCTCTCATCTCTAAATTTTGTGCATCGAGACCTTGCAACACGTAACTGCCTTGTTGGAAGAAATTACACCATCAAAATAGCTGATTTTGGCATGAGTCGGAATCTGTACAGTGGGGATTACTACAGAATTCAGGGTCGGGCTGTGCTTCCTATTAGGTGGATGTCTTGGGAAAGCATTTTAATGGTAAGTTTTAAAATTAAAATACATTGTTGCAGACACAAAAAAATAAAGACATTTTATCTCATTGGGCATTATGAAGAAGTAATAAATGCATATATGAAATAATTTCAAAGAATTCAATTGCTGATCCAAGTACTAATAGAACATTGATGAAATACAGATGCTTTCTGTTTTATTATATGTCCAAATTACAGATCTGTAATATAGATGTATAACTATAGGGTCAGGTGAAACAGCTCTGTGGCTAACTTTAGAGTTGTTTGAGCAGAAAAAAAAATTATGTCTCAGTATCTGGTTTTATTTAATATAACCAGACAGATTTAACGCTAGGTTTCCTGGCGGTCTGAGGTAGTAAAAAGGAGAATGCCCCTTTCCCTCAGTTCGGGTAGTGAAGGACTTGATACACAGTGGTGATATAATTCACTTCCCCAGGTTCTAGTATTGTTGGACCTGTTTATGCAGTGAGATTCCCCATCCCTGCCATGCATCTAATCTTCCATTAGTTATCCATTTCTATGATGACCTAAAGCACTTCAGTTAAAAATAAAGTAGAAAAAAAAACAAGATAAAAGAGGTGACACTTCCTTGTTAAGGATGCATTCACATTGGCGTTGCTTAATCCATTCTTCTTGTCTGTCGTAGGACCAGAAAAGTAGATTGAACAAACGAATCCGGAGGGAAAACTTTGACTATAATGGGGTCCATTGGGGAACTGTTATTTTCTCACCGACATAGCCAGAAAGGAAAGTGAGGCTTGCAGGAGTTTTTGTCCACAAATTCAGATGGTCTCTGCACCCCACAGTTGCCATCACGGGGGAAGGGGATTTGACTGTATCCTAAATATGACTAATCTTACTCTTTTTTTAAATACCTGGCGGTTACAGCATTTACAAAAAAATCTATCAATGTTTTTCATTCTCCAGGGCAAATTCACAACTGCCAGTGATGTGTGGGCCTTTGCTGTGACCTTATGGGAGATGTTGACTTTCTGTCAAGAACAACCATATAGTGAGATGTCTGATGAACAAGTGATTGAAAACACTGGAGAGTTTTTTCGAGATCAAGGGAAACAGGTACATATTGATAAACATGTTTAAGTTAAAAAAGAAAAAAAATATGTTTGTACCTGGAGAAATATAGACGTATAGTACAGTATTTGGGATAGCTAAGTCACTTTTTACCACTGGAAGATGTTTGAGGTTGCCTACTAGCTTGTCCTGTGAAGTTGTTCCAGCTTGTTGAATATTCTGACCTCTCATGTTTGACCTCTGCTTGATCACCTGACTTTGTACCTGTTCCACCTGCTAAGGCCTATTGCCTGTTATAACATATTTCTTGAAAACCCCCTGCCCTGACATTTAATTGTTCTTTGATCACATCTCTGCCTGTCCTCTTGGTTTCATGCATCAGTATTTCATCCCACCTGAGTCAGTCATCACTAAATCAAGACGACTCCAAGAGAGAGCGCCCTGGTGGTTCCCTGCAGCAAAGTCCAAGCCCAGGGGTGAAAGGATGAATACCAGGGGACCACTTAATCTATATTCACACAACACCGAGCAACACCTGTGTGATGTAATTTTAATTATTTTTTTTGTTTAATGGACGTCACACAGCAACATTAAATTCAATTCAAGTGAATGGGGCTATTCACATGACCATTATTTTGACGATCCATGTATGGACTGTGAATATATAGGTCATGCTCTATTTTTGTCCATTTTCACAAACCTTTCCATATACTCAAATGTGAAAATGATTGCCCCTTGGGTGCAAAAAGGCCAGGACAAATTTTTTCACGGCCATTTTGCACCTCAGTTCTCTGAATGTAGCCTTAGGTTGTCTAGTTGTCCTCAGGGGTATCCCTTGGCCAAGCCAATTCATTAGCACAGTGGTTCCACACGCACTGTGTGACATAAAATTTGCAGGTACAAAGAAGTATTTCCTCTTCACTTATCTTTAATCCTTCAGGTAGTAATAATTTGCTGTTCTTGTTTTGATATCGTTTTTTGTGTCTTGTACCGTAATGTTAATTCTCTAATTTCAGTACATACATAAGTATTTTATATTTCTATCTTACCAGGTATACCTTCCTCAGCCTACAATTTGTCCTGACAAAGTTTATAAGCTCATGTTGAGCTGTTGGCGAAGAGAGACCAAAGACCGGCCAAGCTTTCAAGAAATTTACAAACTTTTGCAACCAGACCCTGATCTAGAAAAATGATTTTTATACTCGTTAAAATGAATATCCATCAAGTCTATAAGAAATGTTCCACTGAATACAACACACCTACATGTCACCAAATTTCTTGAATCCTTTTAAGTTATTTCTTTCCTTGTGGACTTTAGGCTGAGCAAATATCCTCCTAAAACCTTGGAAAGTAATCAATTGTGAATGATCTGTTTGCAGATTTTAAATGTTACTTTTTCCATTTTTACAATGGTCAAAACGATGTACATATTATATATATATGTACAAAAATATTACAAAATATTACAAAAATATTGGCGAATATATCTTCATTTAGTGACTTGGGATAGTTTATACTGGTAGGCTGTCAGCTATGACTTTCCAAACCAAATATGTTTCATATCAACAGTGGGTAAGATGAAAATCTGCCAACAATATTTTCACAAACTTTCTTGTATCACAACATCACTTATGTAATAGGTTTGAGCTATAGCTTACCAAAGATAACCATTAAAATATCCCTATTTAAGGAAGATACAAGGAATACAGGGAAATAAATTGCTTATCTTTAATTGATGACAACTGGAGGATCCTTTGAACTTTGTTTTCTGTACATTTATAGAATGTTTAAATGTAAATATTAATTTCATATCTACATATATATGTGTGTGTATAGCTTATGGCATAACTAAAACTGCTACTTTATTTTCTTTATTTTTTCATTTTTCATTCACCCTTTCCTTCACCTTTTGCGTTGCCAAGATCCTTAGTTAGTTACCATAAAATAATACGGTACATATCTAACAATTCTTTCCCATCTATAAGCAATATACCCTACAAATGGATTCTAAAATGTACTATTTGCACAGTTCTTTGGTAAATCTAAGGTTAATCTGTTTATTGATATTATATTAAATACATTTTGTGCTATTACAGGAGCTCCACAAACACTAAATGTTTTATGTATTTGTTATATTTTGCTCTAGATGACGGTCAGATCAGGGTGTGCTTTATGGATAATAGTATATGCTTAATGAAACATACAAACAGGTGTACATTTATATTTAAGGAATTGGGAAGTCACTTTTTACAGATGATTCTAGATATATAGGCAAGCTTCTTAACAATAGTAGATATTTTTAGAGTGACAAGCTGAACCAGGATACATGTCTGCTTCACTAAGTATACTGTAAATGGTTTACCTTTTCACCACACACCAATATAGGCTACTGTGCTTTATTAGAATAATATGCTACACACTAATGCCCAATACAATTATCGCATAATGAGAGCATTAAGGCTCTCACCTCAAAGAATAGAAAGGGTGGAAAGGAAAAAGATTATTGTCCACAAATACCCTTTTTACAATTAAGAAAAAATGTTTAATTCGCAATAGAATGGTCACCATTATGGATGAGCGAAAATGTTCGGGGTTCGAAATCCGATTCGAACAGCCGCACACTGTTTGACTGTTTGAACGGATTTCGAACCCTATTATAGTCTATGAGGGGAAATGCTCGTTTCAGGGATACGCAACATTCGATCAAATTCTACTTACCAAGTCCATGAGTGAGGGTCGGGCTGGATTCTTCTCCCTGCGCACCGTCCCCGCGTCCTCTTCCGGCCTTCAATTCACTCTGCTAGGCCGATGCCTGGCAGAGTGAATTCAGAGCTGGAAGAGGACGCGGGGAAGCTGCTCAGGGAGAAGACTTCTAAAGGTAAGAGAAGAACCAGTGTTGATTGGCAATGTATAGCATTCGGCCAATCAACGCTGGTTCTGCATCGAATCTTAACTTCGAACAGCTAGTACTACTCGCTCATCTCTAGTCACCATCTGAAGCTAGAACACGGGAATTCCTCACTCCACTAGTTATTAAAGTCCATGCCACAATTCCACATTTTACAGATTTACTATAACATTGAGTAAGCCCAAAATGTGTCATATTTGTTTCTAAACCATTACAGCTTCTATTCACTTCTCTAATACTGTCCACTAAAATTCATGTAAACCGAACCTGTTCACCTCTTCACCAATGTCTGACTCAGTTTGATAAGTACTGGACTATGTGATCACCGGTAGTGGGGCAGCCTGCAATGACCTATTGTAATTTATAGGATCCTTTACATCTATTTCCTATTCACAAAAACTAAATACTTTGGATACGACGACAATCAAACTTGGCACATCTTTAGTAAGAATGTCTAATGTAAGCCTTCCTGTCTCAAAGTCCGTAATATTTTGTTTATGAAATGAATAACACAAAGAAATTGAAGATATCGGTATAATATATTGCAAAATTATTTGAAACTAATTATAACCAGGTTACATTTGAAACATTGAAATATAGGTTAACCATTACACAAGACTAGATTTTGCACTATTCACTTTACTACCAAAGAACTTTAACCTGTGCAGGAATTGAAGTAAAGCTGAGATATATGTAAGGCTACCTACAATAATATAATGAATCATATAGGCATTTGTTATTATATTCTAATCATATCTATCCAGTTTATTTTTTTCATGTTAGTCATATTTCCACTGTTAATTTTAGAGTACGCAGACAAAAATCAGAGGTCAGTATAATAGAAGAGTTGTGCAGATGTAAATATAATGGATATGTCAAAGGGAACCTTCTGTTTTGCTTGTTAACATTGTAAAGGTTTTGCTGTGTTACAAGTTTATAAACATTGTACTATACATTGAACATGTGCATAATGATGTATAAATGCTGTGCATGTCATTTTACCTGTTTTTGTTGTAGATTTGACCATGCTAAGTTAGTAGTTAAGTAATGTTGGTTTGAACAAAAATGTACAGAATAAACTAACAGAAAAAAAGTAATTTTGCATAAACTTTTAAAAGGCCTTTGAGTTGTAATTGTTGTTTAATAGGAAAACGAAAACCAGAAACAATCTAAATTATTATTTTACTTCGCTGGTTCAGAATTACCTGTACTCCAATTACTTGGGTACCTACCAAGCAGCAATTGCCGTGAAGGTCATCTTACAGTCCATGTCATATTCCCTGTGCTACATTCTCTTTCCATATATTCTTGGCTGGTTTCTCAGCGTTTTATGCTTTTGATTAACCCTTTAGTACTATCATGGTGTCTATCCTACACCACTACCATACACATATCATTAAGATAGACAACATGATAGTACTTAAGGGTTAAAGTATATTAATCTTCTTCCTCACTGCTGCACTCTTTAAATGGACGTTCCGACTCTGCTGTTGTGCAGCCAACTTCTTTACCCTTCATCCCTCCCTCTCCTGGATGATAAAAAGATGTACTCTATAAACAATATGACTGGTTGTTCAATTAGGATTGCGGATTCAAGTCCTCTAGTGTAATAAAAAAAAATGTAAAAAAAAAAGTTAAAAGCCATATATAGCTCAAAATGGTACCAGTAAAAAGCACAGCAAAAAGATGAGCTTTCAATCGACTCAAAAAATAAAAAATGGTATGCCTTTCAGTAGAGAGTGATGCAAAAACAATTGATTGCCCAAATGGATTTTTTTATTTAGCAAAATTAGTAACAAAAAAAAGTCCTATAACTTTAAGGTTTCACTGTAATTTTACTTTTCCAAATCAAAAAGACAACATTTTAATTATACCATATGGTTACTGGCAAAAAAAAAATAAAAAAATATTAACAAGCAATGCCAGAATGGATGGTTTTTTTTAACCTTCCCTGTAAGAATTGCTAGAACAATTTCCCAGTAGCTGCTGGTGAACCCTGGGAGGAGGGGCACAACAAGACAGTGAGCCCTAAGCTGAACTCTCCCCTGTCCCTGCCCACTTGCCCAACTGCCCTAGGCAACAGGAGACAACTATGCGGAAGTCCCTTCTTATGATACAAGTGATGACACAGAACACAGACAAGACAAACAACAACAAAAGGGAGGTCACCTAGCGAAAGTATAGAGATATCAAAAAGAAAGCCAGCATACACAAAAGGCAATGGCACGCACCAGGGTGAATGTGAGCAAACAAATCGAAATGAAGAACCTGTTGTAGTTACTAAAATGTGGTAATTATCTTGGTTAATAGGGAAGCAGGTAACCGTGTGTAGGAATGCAGCAAAAATCTAATGAAAAAGGGTAGGGAAAAGTGTCCCTACGCTACGGCGGCTAGCTAATCCCTGCCTATAGGTGATGGTCAGCTTACCCAGGCTAGCCCCGATCCCAACAGCTACTCTCTCTCTCTGAACACAAAGGCCTGAACAGATAGAAAGGGAAAAGGGCTACTAGATACTAGGGTCTGGAGTTCTAAATTTGGGCACCCCTAGTGAAAAGATTACTGCAAGACAAAGTGCTGGGAACTAGGTGAACTTGGCGAACTAGTAAGCCCAGCATGTCCACAAACATACAACAGAGACAAACCGCAGGAAAATGGTGAGGAAAGGTGTAACAGGAAACCACCAGGACAAACTACACACAAGAAATCTCTCAACACTACCCCCAGGCTAGAAACTGCAAAACTCTAGAATCCTCTAGAACAGGGGTGCCCAATACGTCGATCGCGATCTACCGGTTGATCGCAAAGGACGTATGGGTCGATCGCGGGATGCAGCCAGGGATCCCCGGTGTCTGCTTGTTCACAGTGCAGGCTGAGAGTCGACTCTCAGCCTGCGCTGTGAACAAGCACTCCGGACACTTGCAGGCCAGGCAGCAGCAGCTCCGGGGGATGATGCGTTCCCCGCTCTTAGGGATGGAGGGGGCCGGGGTGCTGCTTGTTCACAGCGCAGGCTGAGAGTCATCTACGGACACTGGCAGGTAGGGCTGCCCCAGCCTGCCAGTGTCCAGAGATAACTCTCAGCCTGCGCTGTGAACAAGCAGACAGCGGGGATCCCTGGGTGGCCACAGAACGCCGCTGTCTCCTGCTCTCACGCTCCGCGCCGGTCCCGCCCACATGCCCGACCCCGCCGACAGGCCTGCCCTGGCTCCGCCCACAAGAAGTGGGTAGTAGATCTTTGGACTTGGGCATGTTATAAAGTAGCTCACATGCTGAAAAAGTGTGAGCACCCCTGCTCTAGAATAAGGGTCAAGAATTAGCTGCAACTACAATAAAAACCAGCAAGGAATGAAAAGACAGCTAGCCTAAAATAGAGCCTGGCAACACCTGATAGGATGATACAAATGAACACACCTGAGGTTTACAAACTCCAGCAGACAATAAAGAAGCACATGAAACAGAGAGAGAGAGAGAGAGAGAGAGAGAGAGAGAGAGAGAGAGAGAGAGAGAGAGAGAGAGAGAGAGAGAGAGAGAGAGAGAGAGAGAGAGAGAGAGAGAGAGAGAGAAGAGAGAGAGAGAGAGGAGAGAGAGAGAGAGAGAGAGAGAGAGAGAGAGAGAGAGAGAGAGAGAGAGAGAGAGAGAGAGACTAAACACTACCTGGCAAATAGTCACGAAGGAAAGAGCCAACCAGGAAAGCCACAAGATGCCGGTTCAAATCCTGACAGTAATTTAATGGAGGTTTTTAGTGTACTATTATGCCAGGAACTCTACAAATGCATCACAGTGCCTAAAAATAATTCCAGCAGGCTCTGTCCTTCAAAGCCCACCCTGTGTATGCCCAAACAGCAGTTTACTTCCACATATGAGGTACTTCTGTGCTAGGGAGAAATTGCATAAATTGTGGGATGCACGTTCTCTGCCTATGAATTTGTTAATTTTAGGGCTAAATGAACATATTGTCGAAAATAAAAAAAAAACATTACAGATTCACAGTCAAGAAGGCTTTTTAACCTCTGGAGATTAACTTTTATTTCTCCAGATGGATGGAGTGTCCCATTTGTCTAGACTAAATGTATGTAACTCCTTTAACTGTAACTGTAACTTCCTGCCACAGGCACTTTTGGATTCTTGTTTTTGACTCCCTGCCATCCAAGTTCATAATTTTTTTTTATTTTTCTATTTACAAAGCCATATGAAGGTTTCATGTTAATGGGACAAATTGTACTTGAACTGGGAAGCGAGAAAAAAAATAGAATTGGGTGAAATTGGAGAAAAATTGCATTTGTGTGACTTTCATAGGTGCTTTGCTTATATAGCGTTCATTGTGTGGCCAAAATGATATGTCATCTGTACACTGTGCTCTGGTACAATTCAAGAGATGACAAACATATATTTTTATTTACGTTTTAACACACACACACAAAAAAAAACCAGCAAAAAAACACCAAAAAACAGCACTTCACAGAAAAAATTTTTTTTTTCTTTCAGTCACCATATTCTGACAACCAAATACCCAAACAGGTGAAAGGGAGAGTAAAAAAACACAGCCCACTCACAGTATTTCCAGCTTCTGCATAAGTCCAATTCAATTCAACGCCATCTGTTCAGGATAGCTCCGCACGGACTTGTAAAACCCCTTTGGCTGGGGCAAAAATATGTATCAAAAGGAGGAAAAAATCCAGCAAAGAGCCTGCATCCAAAAAAACTTAACTTTTATTTAATATAACATCTTCTGAAGTTAAAAGTTCATGAAAGGAAAAAACCCAGGAAAAAAAACCCATGTCCATATGCTGCGCCTGGCCGCTGCATATGGACATGTTTTTTTTTTTCTCTTTAATAAACTTTTAATTTCACAAGATGTTATATTAACTAAAAGTTACGTGCGGGCAGTGCTCGGCAAGCCCACGGACTCCATTATAGTCTATGGGGCCCGTGCACTTGAACTGCAAAGTGCTTGCAGTTGCGCTTGTATTCCGTCCGGGAGGGTCCTCATGCGGACTCCTTCCAGACGGAACACATCAGCATGTGTGAACCGGCCCTAAGGCCGCAGCCTAATGCTTGGTTCACACATCAGTATGCCATCCATCCTTTTGAATTCAGTTTGAGACTAAAAACGGACTGATGCACATACTGATTGCATACTGACACCTTTTTATGCTGATAGCAAATGCTGTCCATCCCCTAGAGGACAGATAAAGGGATTAAAAATAGATAATTGTCAACAGATTAGAGATAAGGACGTGCCAGTAGGTCAGCAGAATCTTTGATTCATGCCTCTTTAGTTGATAATACGTGGTTGTCTTATGGGAGGGTTTGGAGTGAGTGGGAGCGTTGGTTAGCTTTGCTGGGTGCGGGTTGGGGTGACTGGGAGGTGGCGCTGGTTTTATTTTTGGGGCACTATAAAGAAGCCGGGTGGTCGGTCTGTAGGATGAACGCGGGTTTGTCAGGTTTGGAATTCGGTTTTAAAAGTAGAAGGTTGAAGGACTTTACTAAGTCCTTTTTGGTCAGGGATGTGGTAAAGGGGTGGCGTTGTTTTCGGGCGGTTGCAGATGATCGGAAGCCGGATTCTTTTTCTTTCTTCGTGGATTTGGGTTTCGGTTTTGGGTGAGGTGTGTAGGGATGCTGGGGAGGAATTGTTGTTTAAGGCGGCTTTCTCCTTGGCATTTTTTGGAGCGTTCCGGCTTGGTGAATTGGTGAGTGGGTACAGGTCGCGGCCGGGGAGTCAGTTTTGGGAGGATGTTGATCTATACGAAGATAGGATTGAGGTGTGGCTGTGGCGTTCTAAGACTGATTTGGAGGGTAGGGGCTTAGGATTAACAAAGCCCGGATTAAGGTGAATCGAGAGATTGGGCATTTTATGGCACGTAATGGCGCGGTGTCTGTTCGGCATTTGGAACTCGAGTCTGGTGAGAGCGCTTTCTGGCGAAGGGTCGGGTCCATTTAAATGCGGTCGGGATTGATTTATGGTGCCTTGATTTGCAGCAGGGTATAGAGTATTGAAGATGTATAGGGTATAAGCAGGGTATAGGGTATTGAAGATGTGGTGGGACGCTCACCGATAAGGTGTTTATTGGTGTTCGTCGTGGCGGTGGGGGTCCTTGAGGCTGGAGTACCGTAAAGGTTTGTGGTGGGGAGGGCCCCAAGGTAGGGGCTGGACTCCCCGGGACATTGGGGTTGTTGGTTAATTGGTTTACTATGGTTAAAAAGAACTTAATTGGGATTTGAGGGTGTTAGTTTAAAATGAGCACCGGAAACATAATTAAACAGGTGCCCCTGAGCTGGTGTCCAATGGCTAGGGGTAATAGCTGGTACTCAGGGACTAAAATATGGTAGGGGGTTTTTGGGGCCTCAAGGACCGCCATCGTTGGGATAGGTTAAAAGGGGAAATGTTTTTTGGTTTGGCACTTTAAAATGGTTATTTATTTTGTTTAATAAATAAAAGGCTGCTGTGGCCATTTAATCCATCCTTGTGTGTCAAGTGTTTATTTCAGGTAAACACGCAAGAGGTGAGACTTGGCAATACGCTGGTCATGTGAAGCAAGTCCAGAGTATGTAGAAAAATATAATTTTAGCACATTATGTGTATCTGTAAAAAAAAAAAATCTTGGAAAACCCCTTTAAGTCCAGGGCCTCACATTGTGGAAACACAACGCTTTACATTACCTGAAAAGTGGATTGGATTCAGAGTTTCCATAGGTATAATTGACTAGCAAGAGTTATAAAAACCAAAGTGTTTTTAAATCACAGCATTTTCACAGCAGATTTTTTTCTGCAATCAGTGGACATTTTTGGTTGTGTTTGCTACGTGGGGCCTTAGCCTAAAGCAGTGATGGCGAACCTATGGTATAATCTTTTGTGGGGGCCACTGCGGGGCAGATTGTACTGTGTGGGGGCCACTTCAGGACAGGTTGTACTGTGTGGGGGCCACTGTGGAGCAGATTGTACTGTGTGTGGGGGCCACTGTGGAGCAGATTGTACTGTGTGTGGGGGCCACTGCGGAGCAGATTGTACCATGTGGGGGGGCCACTGCGGGGCAGATTGTACTGTGTGGGGGGGGCCACTGTGGGGCAGATTGTACCGTGTGTGGGGGGCACTGCGGGGCAGATTGTACTGTGTGTGTGGGGCCACTGCAGGGCAGATTGTACCGTGTGTGAGGGGCACTTCGGGGCAGATTGTACTGTGTGGAGGCCCTTCACTATTTATATAACACAGTATCTGTTTTATAGCAGACAAGATATTAGAACAGGCTATAATAACATTTCACGGTCACTATAAAACAGATCCTATGCGATGTAAATAGCAAACATTAAAGGGGTATTCCCACGTCGCATACTCACCAGTCTTCGCTGCTGTAAAATCTTCTTTCTTCCCACTTTGTTGCGTCATTGGTGGGCGGGGTTACATATGCAAAGCCAGCGGCGAGATGACGTTGCTTCTATGACATCTGCTATTCCGCTCCTCCGCCCCCCCTTCCCCCTCCGGAATAGCAGCATCGCTCCTGCCGCTGCTGGCTTCATGCTCCGGAATAGCAGCATCGCTCCTGCCGCTGCTGGCTTCATGCAGGGCAGGAGCGTAACGATGTCGCAGGCACCTGTGCTGGCGTCTAACCCTCCCCGGCATCCGCCTCTCTATTACAGCGGATGCCGGGTCTGTATTGGCGGCCCCTTCCCCCAACGTGTAAACTACCTCCCCCCCCAGGCTCGCTCCCATGCACTTAGCCCCTCCTCCCTCCCCCCTGAGAGCAGGCAGACACATCACTTGACTCATGAGCAGATATGTCATGGGCTGTGTCAACAAAGAATTGAATAAAGTAAGATAGTGGACAAACAAAGCAGTTTTGTTGAAGCAGTGTATTTAGGAAAAGTCTTACATTCACATTAACAAGCAGTATAGATAGGATTCTTGTGATGGGTCAACCCCTTTAATTGTTCAAAAGTAGCAAATACAGAGACCTTTACCTTTCAGTACAAGCTCTATAAAGCCCCATTCACACGACTGTAATTTGTGGGACCGCAATTATGGATCCACAGTTTTAAGGTTAAATTTCCATGTTGGCACTCCGCGATAGTTTATTGGGTTTTGGGTTGCAGTTTGGGGACTCAGTCTTAAAAAGGATCGCCATCAATGGTTTAAAGGGATGTTGTGCTGGAGGCTAGGAATGAAAGGGGAACCATGCTAAGAATAATAATATAAAGGGATACCATGCTGGGGACCAGGTGGAGTGACAAGGAATGACAGGAAATCTATACTGAGCACCCTGACTTAGAAAGATGTCATACTAGGGACCAAGAATGATGGGACTATCTTGAACTAGTGAATGTGCAGGTCACCAGTAGTAAAGAAATAGTTGGAGGCCCCCTATAGTTATGCATGCAGGTTGGAGTGACTAGTGTAATTTACTATGGCTGTTTTATTAATCTCCGTTGTGACCTAGTTCTTTGTAAAATGCTGATATGATACTTGGTTCTTTGTCATCTTCTGATGTGATATCTGTTTCTGTGTAATATGCTGGACCATAAAATACATGATTTTTGTCTCTCATCATTATTTGAGGCTTTTCAGTAACTCTACATTCTTGCTGACTATTCCATTAGGCATTTGTACCCTGTATTCTGTATAATTTTTTCTTTCGGAGGACCACCCCTATAAAGACTTTTTCTGTGGAAATTTGGGTGGTCGGCTCAAAGCGGTTTCACTGTACATACAGTATTTGATGAGGTTAAAAAAAAGACTCAGGCCCTTCAAGTACGACCTTTAATCCTACTGTGTTAATCCAGAAGGCAAAAACCACTAACTACCCCATATTAGAAGAAAAATTCCTTCCCAACTCCAAATAGGATAATCACATGACACGGCTGCCTGTAATGAGAGGGATCAAAATATAGGAATTCAACTAAGCTTGGATGACATACGGCAACGGGTGATTTAGTATCATATATAATAATGCCAATTGTTTATAGATTTTAAAAAAAACAGGAGGGGCGCTCCTAATGTCTCAAACACGAGCTCCAGGCTATGCAAGAAAAGACACCAAACTTCTAACCATAGGGAGTTGTACTGAACAGGTACAACACAGCAATCAGCATAAAGATCAGACAGGCAGCCTGGATGCTGCTGCTCCTTCCTCTTCATCACAGGATGGACGACTCAGGTACTTGGAGGCTCAACAGGGCGCTGCTTCTAGAGGAAATTCTTAATTCACACAGATCAACTTCATCAGGCACATAAAAACCAAACATAGATCACAAGTACACATTGGAAGGCTAAAAAAAAATCATGGATTCCAAATATATGTAACACAAATATTTAAAAACAAAAAAAAAATCAAAAATCTGCAGTAATAATTTTAAGACAATAGTGGACATACTATGTCTATAAAATACTGATAGGTCGGGCATATGTACATTATGACTAGATAATAATGGCAAAACTCATATCAACTTCTAATTTTATTAAATTAGAAGTTGATATGAGTCGTCCATCCTGTGATGAAGAGGAAGGAGCAGCAGCATCCAGGCTGCCTGTCTGATCTTTATGCTGATTGCTGTGTTGTACCTGTTCAGTACAACTCCCTATGGTTAGAAATTTGGTGTCTTTTCTTGCATGTTTGAGACATTATATTTAATTACATATATTTAATAAATATATATATCTATATAACTTGTAATATACTTTCTTTTCTCTTCTCCTCTCCTTATAAGAAATAAATAAAAAATATAAAGGATATCTCTCTTTATATACTCTACTTTGTGGTAATGCTGCTATCCAAGTGACTGGTTTCCTGGGGTGGGAAGAAAAGAACAGGTTCCACTCTATATAGAAGGACAGTCCAAGGTTTGGATTCCTTAACCACATAACTTTTTTTATTTTTCAGTTCACAGAGCCATATGAGGACTTAAAGGGATTCTACCACTAAAATGCTGTTTTGTGTGCTTTAGACGTCAGAATAGCCTTTAGAAAGGTTATTCGTCTCTTACCTTTAGACGTGGTCTCCGCCGCGCCATTCCTTAGAAATACCGTTTTTTACCGGTATGTTAATGAGTTCTCCGCAGCAATGAGGGTGGGCCCCAGCGCTCAAACGGCGATGGGGGCGTCCCCACTGCTGCCCGAGAACCCGCTCCAGCGATGCCTTCATCTTCAGCTGCATCCTCCCCTTCTCTGTCTTCTAACTTCTTCGTCAGCTCTGACGCCTGCGCAGTCTTGCCTTGCGGCCTCGAAAATATGGCCGCCGGCATGCGCAGTCGGCTCTACCAGTGTCTCACTTTTTTTATAGACAATAATGTGGTATGCTGGGTTTCTGGCAGGGCTTTTCTCTCCACTGATTCTAAGCAGAATGGGGGATGGAGTCTCAAATGGAGACTTGAATGCTAGTGTGAACCTAGAGTAAATTACCTATCTCACTATCATTGACTCGCACACTACTCCATATCTCCACAGTTGCCTTATGGTCTCCATATTTCACCAGTCACACATTGCCATGGAGCACATCTCATCAATTAAGCCAGTGCTAAAGCCGCTGTTCTCATTCCTTATAAAATACTGACACCTACTGGACAGTTTTGGAATTGCCCATCTATATAACATTAATGTATTTGATTCGTTCCCTAACCTTAAAGGGATTCTACCATTAAAAACCTTTTTTTCTGTGGCTAACATGTCGGAATAGCCTTTAGAAAGGCTATTCGTCTCCTACCTTTAGATGGGATCTCCGCCGCGCCGTTCCTTAGTAATACCGTTTTTTACCGGTATGTAAGTTAGTTCTCTGGCAGCGATGGGGGCAGGCCCCAGTGCTGAAAATGCAATGAGGGTGTCCCCACCGCTGCCCGAGAACAGGATCCTGCGTCGCCTCTATCTTCTGCTGGATCCTCCCCTTCTTTCTTCAGCAGCGTCACCTCTGTCGGCTCTTACACTAGTAGAGCCGACTGCGCATGCTCGCAATTGCGGCCTCGGAACTATGGACGCGCATGCGCAGTCGGCTCTACTAGTGTAAGAGCCGACAGAGGTGACGCTGCTGAAGAAAGAAGGGGAGGATCCAGCAGAAGATAGAGGTGACGCAGGATCCTGTTCTCGGGCAGCGGTGGGGACACCCTCATTGCATTTTCAGCACTGGGGCCCGCCCCCATCGCTGCCAGAGAACTAACTTACATACCAGTAAAAAACGGTATTACTAAGGAACGGCGCGGCGGAGATCCCATCTAAAGGTAGGAGACGAATAGCCTTTCTAAAGGCTATTCCGACGTGTTAGCCACAGAAAAAAGGTTTTTAATGGTAGAATCCCTTTAAAGGGATTCTACCACTAAAACACTTTTTTTTCTAGTTACCACGTCGGAATAGCCTTTAAAAAGGCTATTCGTCTCTTACCTGTGGAAGTGCTCTCCGCCGCGCCGTTCGTTCAAAATACCGGTTTGTACCGGTATGCTAATTAGTTCTCTCGCAGCGATGGGGGCATCCCCATCGCAGGAGCAGCGATGGGGGCGTCCCCATTGCAGCTCGAAAACCGACCGCAGCGCCGCCTCTCTGGTCTTCGGTGTCCTCCCCTTGCTTCTTCAGCGTACTGTCGGACGCCTGCGCAGTACGCTCTGTTCGGCGAAGATTGCCGAATGTACTTCGCATGCGCGAAATTGCGGTCCCAGCCAGGGTGCGGGCACCGCACTTTCGCGCATGCGCAGTACGTTCGGCAATCTTCGCCGAACAGAGAGCATACTGCGCAGGCGTCCAACAGACGTTGAAGAGGCAAGGGGAGGATACAGAAGACCAGAGAGGCGGCGCTGCGGTCGGTTTTCGAGCTGCAATGGGGACGCCCCCATCGCTGCTCCTGCGATGGGGACGCCCACATCGCTGCGAGAGAACTAATTAGCATACCGGTACAAACCGGTATTTTGAACGAACGGCGCGGCGGAGAGCACTTCCACAGGTAAGAGACGAATAGCCTTTTTAAAGGCTATTCCGACGTGGTAACTAGAAAAAAAAAGTGTTTTAGTGGTAGAATCCCTTTAAAGGGGCTCTATCAGCAAAATCATGCTTATAGAGCGCCACATATGCGTGAATAGCCTTTAAAAAAGCTATTCAGGCACCGTAAATGTTGTATTAAACTACCCCCCAGTTTTAAAATAATACCCTAAAAAAGAATGTGCTCAACTTACGCATCGTGCATGGTGGGCGGGCATTCAGGGTCCGCCGTCTTCTTCATCCACGCCTCCTCTTCCTGCAATGTCCTCGGGTCCTGTCTTCCTCCGGCGCTCGCGAACTGACATTGCTAAAAAAAAATGGCCTGGGCACATGCGCAGTAGCATGCTGCTTCTACTACGGCTACTGCGCATGCACACAGGCCAGTCCCGGGAATTGAAACCATAGTATTTTTTTTTTTTTTTTAGAAAAGGGTTTTTTAACAGGTGTACACAGGGAAGTTAAAAATTTAAAGTTGCATTGGGGAGTATTATTTATTATAGTGGGTGTAAACCAATGGCTGGTAAGGTGCTGGAGAGGGTGTAGAATAAAAATACGAACAATATAAGCAATGTCCACTGGGATGCTGCACCCCCTCCCTTATTTAACGAGATTTATAGTAATAATTAGAGATGAGCGAACACTAAAATGTTCGAGGTTCGAAATTCGATTCGAACAGCCGCTCACTGTTCGAGTGTTCGAATGGGTTTCGAACCCCATTATAGTCTATGGGGAACATAAACTCGTTATGGGGGAAACCCAAATTCGTGTCTGGAGGGTCACCAAGTCCACTATGACACCCCAGGAAATGATACCAACACCCTGGAATGACACTGGGACAGCAGGGGAAGCATGTCTGGGGGCATAAAAGTCACTTTATTTCATGGAAATCCCTGTCAGTTTGCGATTTTCGCAAGCTAACTTTTCCCCATAGAAATGCATTGGCCAGTGCTGATTGGCCAGAGTACGGAACTCGACCAATCAGCGCTGGCTCTGCTGGAGGAGGCGGAGTCTAAGATCGCTCCACACCAGTCTCCATTCAGGTCCGACCTTAGACTCCGCCTCCTCCGGCAGAGCCAGCGCTGATTGGTCGAAGGCTGGCCAATGCATTCCTATGCGAATGCAGAGACTTAGCAGTGCTGAGTCAGTTTTGCTCAACTACACATCTGATGCACACTCGGCACTGCTACATCAGATGTAGCAATCTGATGTAGCAGAGCCGAGGGTGCACTAGAACCCCTGTGCAAACTCAGTTCACGCTAATAGAATGCATTGGCCAGCGCTGATTGGCCAATGCATTCTATTAGCCCGATGAAGTAGAGCTGAATGTGTGTGCTAAGCACACACATTCAGCTCTACTTCAACGGGCTAATAGAATGCATTGGCCAGCGCTGATTGGCCAGAGTACGGAACTCGACCAATCAGCGCTGGCTCTGCTGGAGGAGGCGGAGTCTAAGATCGCTCCACACCAGTCTCCATTCAGGTCCGACCTTAGACTCCGCCTCCTCCAGCAGAGCCAGCGCTGATTGGCCGAATTCCGTACTCTGGCCAATCAGCACTGGCTAATGCATTGTATTGGCGTGATGAAGCAGTGCTGAATGTGTGTGCTTAGCACACACATTCAGCTCTACTTCATCGGGCTAATAGAATGCATTGGCCAATCAGCGCTGGCCAATGCATTCTATTAGCTTGATGAAGCAGAGTGTGCACAAGGGTTCAAGCGCACCCTCGGCTCTGATGTAGCAGAGCCGAGGGTGCACAAGGGTTCAAGCGCACCCTCGGCTCTGATGTAGCAGAGCCAAGGCTGCACAAGGGTTCAAGCGCACCCTCGGCTCTGATGTAGCAGAGCCGAGGGTGCACAAGGGTTCAAGTGCACCCTCGGCTCTGCTACATCAGAGCAGAGGGTGCGCTTGAACCCTTGTGCAGCCTCGGCTCTGCTACATCAGAGCCGAGGGTGCGCTTGAACCCTTGTGCACACTCTGCTTCATCAAGCTAATAGAATGCATTGACCAGCGCTGATTGGCCAATGCATTCTATTAGCCCGATGAAGTAGAGCTGAATGTGTGTGCTAAGCACACACATTCAGCACTGCTTCATCACGCCAATACAATGCATTAGCCAGTGCTGATTGGCCAGAGTACGGAATTCGGCCAATCAGCGCTGGCTCTACTGGAGGAGGCGGAGTCTAAGGTCGGACCTGAATGGAGACTGGTGTGGAGCGATCTTAGACTCCGCCTCCTCCAGCAGAGCCAGCGCTGATTGGTCGAGTTCCGTACTCTGGCCAATCAGCGCTGGCCAATGCATCCCTATGGGAAAAAGTTTATCTCACAAAAATCACAATTACACACCCGATAGAGCCCCAAAAAGTTATTTTTAATAACATTCCCCCCTAAATAAAGGTTATCCCTAGCTATCCCTGCCTGTACAGCTATCCCTGTCTCATAGTCACAAAGTTCACATTCTCATATGACCCGGATTTGAAATCCACTATTCGTCTAAAATGGAGGTCACCTGATTTCGGCAGCCAATGACTTTTTCCAATTTTTTTCAATGCCCCCGGTGTCGTAGTTCCTGTCCCACCTCCCCTGCGCTGTTATTGGTGCAAAAAAGGCGCCAGGGAAGGTGGGAGGGGAATCGAATTTTGGCGCACTTTACCACGCGGTGTTCGATTCGATTATGGCGAACACCCTGATATCCGATCGAACATGTGTTCGATAGAACACTGTTCGCTCATCTCTAGTAATAATGCTTTCTAAGCCAGTTCTACAGATGGCAACTATCATATAACAGGTAGCTGTTTTTATCTACAGCTTTAAAATAGTTATTTGTGATCAGTGGTTTTAAAAGTAGCAATATCCAAGAAGTCAATAGATAAAAGAAAATAATTTAGTGTAATTTGTGTGAATGGCTTATCATCAATGAGGATAGTGCTGACTACAACAGTTACATGATGAAAGGGATGTCATTGCTTCATATACAGTGGACTCCGAAACGGCAGGGACTGGAGCAGAACCTTTATGGTCATTCATACCCTCAATCGATTTCTTTTTCGGCTAGAAAATGGGAGGCTTTTTTTTTCAGCGCTGAAATTCCACACCAAATTCCTCAACATTTTCCTCCGTGTGAATGCACCCTTAGGCTGCCTTCACACGGAGTAACGGTCCGCTCATTCTGACACGTAAACACGTGTCAGAGTGAGCGGAGTAAAACAGAATCCCATTGACTTCAATGGGTTCTGTCTTACTCGCGCTACCCATTGAAGTCAATGAGAGGCTTTTTATACCTATTATACGCGCGTATCACATTGAAACCAATAGGTACAAAAGCCTCCCATTGACTTCAATGGGTAGCGCGCATAAGACAGAACCTATTGAAGTCAATGGGATTCTGTTTTACTCCGCTCACTCTGACACGTGTTTACGTGACACGCGTTACTCCATGTGAAGGCAGCCTTAGAGACATTCAAAAGGTGAGTACTCTTTTTGTACTTTAGGGTTTGGGCCCCATGTAGCGAAAGCATTTTACAGTCCCGGGAAGGTGAATAGGATTCTAGCAAATCCCATTCCCACTTTGTGGAAAAATATGTGCAGCGGATATGCAATTTTCAAAACAGCGCGGACTTGCTTTCACTATACGACACTGCAATTCTCATAAAGCATCACCTTTCAATCAAAGATATAGTGAAAGACAGACACCAAGGGGAGAGGGATATTACTCCTGTTCTTCATCTATGTATGTTAATGTCCGTGTTGGAATAGTCTCTAAAGCAGGGGTAGGGAACCTTCGGCTCTCCAGCTGCTGTCAAACTACAACTCCCAACATGCTCCATTCACTTCCATGGGAGCTCCAAGAACATCAGAGCAAGTATGGATGCTGGGAGTTGTAGTTTTGCAACAGCTGGAGAGCCAAAGGTTTCCCTACCCCTGCTCTAAGGACTCCTGGAAGGACATTGTCTGCTAGGTCAGAATGAGGCCCCAGCTCTCTGAGTGACATACACATGTGTATCTCTACTCTTCACTCTGACAGCTAAATTGTGCTTTTCTCTACTTTTTTTTTTTTCTTTGGCAGGGCAACGGCTATCCACATGCCACAGTCAGTCACGGTATTACTCTAGCATGTCTCCACCTTGGCAAAAATGTATCCACGTTAATGTATCAATAAAGTTCGGCCATTTATTATGTACAATACTGTTTTTGTGGCTTATACCATTTTATTCTAGTATATTCGAACTTTGTGTTCTAATATCCACTGAGGAACTAGCTTCTGAGTACGCTCGTCAAAATGGCTTACTTCTGTCCGAGCAACAGCTCCAGCAGCAACAACCACAAGAACAGTGTTTTCTTGTCACCCCTTGTTGCACCGAAGCAGTTAGCAGGCGATTCAAGCATATGTCAGAAAGAATACGAAGGTTTCCGTTGTAGCAAATGCCAGAAGTGGAGGGCAGCCAAAAATGCTATAATTGAAAAAGAAATTTTCGGTGCCTAACAGGATGATCAGTTGCGTTCGTTTTTTGCCACAGTCGGAGCAGACGGCAAATCTCACACCACAGTTTCAATCAAATCTGCTTTTGCCATCATTTATCTTTGGGCTAAAAATCTCTCGTAATGTGAAGTATGTCAACATCGTAAATGGCCGGCCGAACTTTTACTTCAGCATTATTAATAGGTGCCTACTGTTTATTATATAAAACAATAATGCATGTTGGCAAGGTGGAGACATGCTAGAGTAAAGGGGCTTCACTTTTGCCAAGGTGGATACATGCTAGAGTAATACCATCAGTCGCCAGCCCTCACAGACACACACACACAGCTGTTCACACTCCTTAGGGCGGGTTCACATCTGTGCGCTTTAGCATTCCTGCTGGGTTTCCATCTTCTGCCCTGAGAAACTGGACAGGGGACAGAAACCCAGCAGTCAGTTTTCAAACCCATTCAAGTGAATGGGTTTGAAAAGTGCGCACCCGTGAGCATTTTGCACTTGTCCGCAGCGAAACCTTTTTTTTTTTAATCAGACACAAAGTCCTGCATGTCTGACTTTGTGTCCGGTTAAAAAAAATGGTTTCGCCACGGACAGGTACAAAATGCTCACGGGCGCTCACTTTTCAAACCCATTCACTTGAACGGGTTTGAAAACTGACTGCTGGGTTTCTGTCCCCTGTCCAGTTTCTCGGGACAGAAGACGGAAACCCAGCTGGATTGGCTAAAGCACGCACAGGCACAGATGTGAACTCGCCCTTACAATGTAAACTGTAATACCCACACACTATACAGTCAGTCACCAATCCACACACCTGCTGTACACACTCCTTACAATGTACACTGTAATAACCAGATTATGCAGTCAGTCACCAGCCCTCACACACATACACCTTACAATGTACACTGTAATAACCAGACTATATATGAATAATACTAAATTTTATTTATATAGCGCCAACATATTCCGCAGCGCTGTACAATTTGTAGGGTTCAAATACAGACAGAAAGATACATTACAAAGAAAGTCATTTCACACAACGGGACTGAGGGCCCTGCTCGCAAGAGCTTACAATCTATGGGGTAGAGGGGGTGACACAAAAGGTAGCAGGGGCGGTATTGCTTATACAGAGGTCAGACACTTTTGTAATAGAGGTGACTGTCATTGCACAAACATAAGACTTTATGAGCCGTCAACAGTCGTGTCCTTTAACATGTGGATGGTGCATGGACCTATAAAGTTAGCATAAGATGACATCGTATCATGTGGGGAAATGTGGGAGCGGGGATAGAGGAGGGTTAAGGGTTTACATTAGGAATTGTGATAGGCCTGTCTGAAAAGATGTGTCTTTAGTTTGCGTTTGAAACTGTAGAAATTGGGAGTTAATCTGATTGTCCGGGGTAGAGCATTCCAGAGAAGTGGTGCAACTCAGGAGAAGTCTTGTATACGAGCGTGGGAGGTTCTGATAATAGAGGATGTAAGTGTTAGGTCATTGAGTGAACGGAGAGCACGGGTTGGGCAGTAGACAGAGATGAGGGAGGAAATGTAGGGAGGTGCGGCATTATGGAGAGCCTTGTGGATGACTGGTGACTGATGGCTGGTGACTATATACAGTCACCAGCCCTCACACACATACACCTTACAATGTACACTGTAATAACCAAACTGTACAGTCAGTCACCAGCCCTCACACACATACACCTCACAATGTACTACACTGTAATAACCAGACTGTATATGTAACACTCAGGACGGCCAGGGTTGGTATTACAGGTAATATATCAGATGTGGCCGGATTTCAGGGGGTCCCTGGGTCCCAATTGTGCACAAAATCTCCTTTTTGGTGTCCCTGACTACCCACCCCCACTCTGATATCTGACAATGACAACAGACAACCAGGCTTCGGGGGTAATCAGATGTGGCCGGATTTCAGGGGGTCCCTGTGTCCCAATTGTGCACAAAATCTCCTTTTTGGTGTCCCTGACTACCCACCCCCACTCTGATATCTGACAATGACAACAGACAACCAGGCTTCGGGGGTACTAGCAGGACAAAGTAATACAAATGTACATATGGAGTAATTCTTCACATACAATACAGCGATTTTTGTAGGTAGTGTCCAATTAAGCAGGTGATGGAGCTTGGAGCAGGAATGCTTTGGATAGATTAATTAGTAGTTGCTTGGGTAGTAAACTTGTATATACTTGTAAAGATGGCCTGTATCCAGGGGGTTAGTCCTCAACAACTGGCTACACGTATGTAGGAGAGCAACTAGAAGTGCCGGCAACGGGAGACCCTCGAATTCTACCAGGCTAGCTATGGGCTTCTTAAATATAGATTTGTCCCAAAGACTTACTTGAATAGAGAGATACGTGTAGACGTCCCAAATGTGTGGATAAAACAAGTCCATCAACTTTGGTGATTCTAGGCTTGGAGCTTCAGAGGAAAACACTCTCTGAGGAGAATCTTGAGGACAGAGGAAAAGCCATCTCTGTGGGAAGTACGGTCAGATTTGGCTGCCATTTTCAGCTCCCCATGTGCTGTCTCTGCTGCTGTTTCTACACAAAGGACCAAAGCACAAGGTCCCCAACCCCCTTAGAGGGGGCTGTAACCCCTCCTCCTCCAGGTCAGTCCTGAAGGTCACCTGATTATACTGGACACACCTTCACACTGACAACTCAAATTACAATGGCAAAGTATAGGCAGGTGTAGTTCACAAAAAACATCCACAAGATGGCGCATTAATAGACCCCCTGTGTGCTGGCTCTGGAAAAATAAAAGGAATGAAGGGGGAGGAAACGCTTTACCTTATATGCAAATGTCCATACCATCTCGGTCTGCACGGACTATTAAAGGGGATGAGACGAGCAGTATCGGGACATTACATATACAGTCACCAGCCCTCACACACATACACCTTACAATGTACTACACTGTAATAACCAGACTATATACAGTCACCAGTCCTCACACACATACACCTTACAATGTACTACACTGTAATAACCAGACTGTATACAGTCACCAGCCCTCACACACATACACCTTACAATGTACACTGTAATAACCAGACTATATACAGTCACCAGTCCTCACACACATACACCTTACAATGTACACTGTAATAACCAGACTATATACAGTCACCAGCCCTCACACACATACACCGTACAATGTACTACACTGTAATAACCAGACTATATACAGTCACCAGTCCTCACACACATACACCTTACAATGTACTACACTGTAATAACCAGACTATATACAGTCACCAGTCCTCACACACATACACCTTACAATGTACACTGTAATAACCAGACTATATACAGTCACCAGTCCTCACACACATACACCTTACAATGTAGACTGTAATAACCAGACTATATAGTCACCAGCCCTCACACACATACACCTTACAATGTACACTGTAATAACCAGACTATATACAGTCACCAGTCCTCACACACATACACCTTACAATGTACACTGTAATAACCAGACTATATACAGTCACCAGTCCTCACACACATACACCTTACAATGTACTACACTGTAATAACCAGACTGTATACAGTCACCAGCCCTCACACACATACACCTTACAATGTACACTGTAATAACCAGACTATATACAGTCACCAGTCCTCACACACATACACCTTACAATGTACACTGTAATAACCAGACTATATACAGTCACCAGCCCTCACACACATACACCGTACAATGTACTACACTGTAATAACCAGACTATATACAGTCACCAGTCCTCACACACATACACCTTACAATGTACTACACTGTAATAACCAGACTATATACAGTCACCAGTCCTCACACACATACACCTTACAATGTACACTGTAATAACCAGACTATATACAGTCACCAGTCCTCACACACATACACCTTACAATGTAGACTGTAATAACCAGACTATATAGTCACCAGCCCTCACACACATACACCTTACAATGTACTACACTGTAATAACCAGACTATATACAGTCACCAGTCCTCACACACATACACCTTACAATGTACACTGTAATAAGCAGACTATATACAGTCACCAGTCCTCACACACATACACCTTACAATGTACTACACTGTAATAACCAGACTGTATACAGTCACCAGTCCTCACACACATACACCTTACAATGTACACTGTAATAACCAGACTATATACAGTCACCAGCCCTCACACACATACACCTTACAATGTACACTGTAATAATCAGACTATATACAGTCAGTCGCCAGTCCTCACACACATACACCGTACAATGTACTACACTGTAATAACCAGACTATATACAGTCACCAGTCCTCACACACATACACCTTACAATGTACTACACTGTAATAACCAGACTATATACAGTCACCAGTCCTCACACACATACACCTTACAATGTACACTGTAATAACCAGACTATATACAGTCACCAGTCCTCACACACATACACCTTACAATGTAGACTGTAATAACCAGACTATATACAGTCACCAGCCCTCACACACATACACCTTACAATGTACACTGTAATAACCAGACTATATACAGTCACCAGTCCTCACACACATACATCTTACAATGTACACTGTAATAACCAGACTATATACAGTCACCAGCCCTCACACACATACACCTTACAATGTACACTGTAATAACCAGACTATATACAGTCAGTCACCAGTCCTCACACACATACACCTTACAATGTACTACACTGTAATAACCAGACTATATACAGTCACCAGTCCTCACACACATACACCTTACAATGTAGACTGTAATAACCAGACTATATACAGTCACCAGCCCTCACACACATACACCTTACAATGTACACTGTAATAACCAGACTATATACAGTCACCAGTCCTCACACACATACACCTTACAATGTACACTGTAATAACCAGACTATATACAGTCACCAGTCCTCACACACATACACCTTACAATGTACTACACTGTAATAACCAGACTATATACAGTCACCAGCCCTCACACACATACACCTTACAATGTACACTGTAATAATCAGACTATATACAGTCACCAGCCCTCACACACATACACCTTACAATGTACACTGTAATAACCAGACTATATACAGTCAGTCACCAGTCCTCCCACACATACACCGTACAATGTACTACACTGTAATAACCAGACTATACAGTCACCAGTCCTCACACACATACACCTTACAATGTACACTGTAATAACCAGACTATATACAGTCACCAGTCCTCACACACATACACCTTACAATGTACACTGTAATAACCAGACTATATACAGTCACCAGTCCTCACACACATACACCTTACAATGTACACTGTAATAACCAGACTATATACAGTCACCAGTCCTCACACACATACACCTTACAATGTACACTGTAATAACCAGACTATATACAGTCACCAGTCCTCACACACATACACCTTACAATGTACACTGTAATAAGCAGACTATATACAGTCACCAGTCCTCACACACATACACCTTACAATGTACTACACTGTAATAACCAGACTGTATACAGTCACCAGTCCTCACACACATACACCTTACAATGTACACTGTAATAACCAGACTATATACAGTCACCAGCCCTCACACACATACACCTTACAATGTACACTGTAATAATCAGACTATATACAGTCAGTCGCCAGTCCTCACACACATACACCGTACAATGTACTACACTGTAATAACCAGACTATATACAGTCAACAGTCCTCACACACATACACCTTACAATGTACTACACTGTAATAACCAGACTATATACAGTCACCAGTCCTCACACACATACACCTTACAATGTACACTGTAATAACCAGACTATATACAGTCACCAGTCCTCACACACATACACCTTACAATGTAGACTGTAATAACCAGACTATATACAGTCACCAGCCCTCACACACATACACCTTACAATGTACACTGTAATAACCAGACTATATACAGTCACCAGTCCTCACACACATACATCTTACAATGTACACTGTAATAACCAGACTATATACAGTCACCAGCCCTCACACACATACACCTTACAATGTACACTGTAATAACCAGACTATATACAGTCAGTCACCAGTCCTCACACACATACACCTTACAATGTACTACACTGTAATAACCAGACTATATACAGTCACCAGTCCTCACACACATACACCTTACAATGTAGACTGTAATAACCAGACTATATACAGTCACCAGCCCTCACACACATACACCTTACAATGTACACTGTAATAACCAGACTATATACAGTCACCAGTCCTCACACACATACACCTTACAATGTACACTGTAATAACCAGACTATATACAGTCACCAGTCCTCACACACATACACCTTACAATGTACTACACTGTAATAACCAGACTATATACAGTCACCAGCCCTCACACACATACACCTTACAATGTACACTGTAATAATCAGACTATATACAGTCACCAGCCCTCACACACATACACCTTACAATGTACACTGTAATAACCAGACTATATACAGTCAGTCACCAGTCCTCCCACACATACACCGTACAATGTACTACACTGTAATAACCAGACTATACAGTCACCAGTCCTCACACACATACACCTTACAATGTACACTGTAATAACCAGACTATATACAGTCACCAGTCCTCACACACATACACCTTACAATGTACACTGTAATAACCAGACTATATACAGTCACCAGTCCTCACACACATACACCTTACAATGTACACTGTAATAACCAGACTATATACAGTCACCAGTCCTCACACACATACACCTTACAATGTACACTGTAATAACCAGACTATATACAGTCACCAGTCCTCACACACATACACCTTACAATGTAGACTGTAATAACCAGACTATATACAGTCACCAGCCCTCACACACATACACCTTACAATGTACACTGTAATAACCAGACTATATACAGTCACCAGTCCTCACACACATACATCTTACAATGTACACTGTAATAACCAGACTATATACAGTCACCAGCCCTCACACACATACACCTTACAATGTACACTGTAATAACCAGACTATATACAGTCAGTCACCAGTCCTCCCACACATACACCGTACAATGTACTACACTGTAATAACCAGACTATACAGTCACCAGTCCTCACACACATACACCTTACAATGTACACTGTAATAACCAGACTATATACAGTCACCAGTCCTCACACACATACACCTTACAATGTACACTGTAATAACCAGACTATATACAGTCACCAGTCCTCACACACATACACCTTACAATGTACACTGTAATAACCAGACTATATACAGTCACCAGTCCTCACACACATACACCTTACAATGTACACTGTAATAACCAGACTATATACAGTCACCAGTCCTCACACACATACACCTTACAATGTAGACTGTAATAACCAGACTATATACAGTCACCAGCCCTCACACACATACACCTTACAATGTACACTGTAATAACCAGACTATATACAGTCACCAGTCCTCACACACATACATCTTACAATGTACACTGTAATAACCAGACTATATACAGTCACCAGCCCTCACACACATACACCTTACAATGTACACTGTAATAACCAGACTATATACAGTCAGTCACCAGTCCTCACACACATACACCTTACAATGTACTACACTGTAATAACCAGACTATATACAGTCACCAGTCCTCACACACATACACCTTACAATGTACACTGTAATAACCAGACTATATACAGTCACCAGTCCTCATACACATACACCTTACAATGTACACTGTAATAACCAGACTATATACAGTCACCAGTCCTCACACACATACACCTTACAATGTACACTGTAATAACCAGACTATATACAGTCACCAGTCCTCACACACATACACCTTACAATGTAGACGGTAATAGCCAGACTATATACAGTCACCAGTCCTCACACACATACACCTTACAATGTACACTGTAATAACCAGACTATATACAGTCACCAGTCCTCACACACATACACCTTACAATGTAGACGGTAATAACCAGACTACATACAGTCACCAGTCCTCACACACATACACCTTACAATGTACACTGTACAGTCACCAGTCCTCACACACATATACCTTACAATGTAGACTGTAATAACCAGACTATATACAGTCACCAGTCCTCACACACATCTACCTTACAATGTAGACTGTAATAACCAGACTATATACAGTCACCAGTCCTCACACACATATACCTTACAATGTACACTGCAATAACCAGACTATATACAGTCACCAGTCCTCACACACATATACCTTACAATGTACACTGCAATAACCAGACTATATACAGTCACCAGCCCTCACACACATATACCTTACAATGTACACTGTAATAACCAGACTATATACAGTCACCAGTCCTCACACACATACACCTTACAATGTACACTGTAATAACCAGACTATATACAGTCACCAGCCCTCACACACCGGCTGTACACACTTGCAGTTCGGTTGACAATACACAGCAGCTCCGCCCCTCAGAGTCGGACGACGCCTCACCATCGTGAGTCGTAGCTGATTGGCTGCGTCTATTGTGAGCCCCGCCCATCGTGTGATCCTCACATCATACCTGCAGTAGAGCTGTAGGACGCGATCCCTCCCGTTTCCCCTGTGTCTCGGCCTCTATAGGGCAGTGGGCAGTGCTATGGCTGCCGGAGTTTGGTTGCGAGGCCCGCCTCTTGTGTGCCTGTGTGTGGTCGCTTCCTGACAGTGTAGTGTAAGAGGAAGCGCCGCTATGAGGAAAGTCGTGGTGGTCACCGGAGCCAACAGGTGAGAGGAGGCTGCAGCAGGCGCCTGTGCAGGACGGCAGTAATTGCTTCTGTGTGTCCGCTGCGCTCTGGGTGTCTCATGCCATTCGGGGTTAAGCACAAAGTCCCATAAGGCACATCTGTTTGTGTACGACTAATCCACAGGCTGGTGAATATGTGACAGATTGGGGGTGTCTGACCCAGAGATCGGGGTGGTCGCGCATGTTCCATTCATTTCTATGGACTGCTGGGTATAGAGCTACTTTGGCTGTCTCTGGCAGTCCTATACAAATGAATGGAGAGCCAGCTCATCCTCAGTACATGGCAATAATAATCCGATGTGTATTCCATGGCTGCGTCCTGGGTCTCTGGTGCTGAAACTGCAGAATAGTTCTAGTACGCTTTTGTTGTAGTGTGGCATCTTAGACGGGTGATCCAGGAAAAACTTTTTTTTTTTTTTGATCTGGAGACCGGGGAAGGGGAAATAAAAACTTATACCCACCTGCCCCTGCCACCATCCGGTCCTGTGGCATCTTCCAATGGAAGTCTCCACCACATGTGACCACAGAGGCCATTCAGCAGCCTGAGGAAAGAACATGGGACCTCATATTTTCTACTGTGATTAAGACTGGTCACTGGCATAAATATAGCATATCTAGTCTGGCCTAACATTATTCAATAGGCTAGACCTGTGATTGCCAGAAAAAGGGGTGTGGCTTAAGTGTGTCACAATGCTCCCAAATAGTGTAAAAAATTCTGGCTCAAAGTAAGTCCTCTAAAAGTTGGTATAAACATAGTATAGACGATGTAAAGTTACGCTACATATATATTCCAACATCAGCCGCTGTGAAAATGCTTCATATTTTTAGACTGTCTTTCACACTAGCGTTTGGTTTTATGTTCTTCGGGTCTGCTTGGGGACCCAAAAAATGGAAAGCTAATGCGCTTAAATAGCAGTTACCTGTGGGAATCCACCCCCCCCCCCCCCCCCCCCGGATTATAATGGGGTTCACTGAATTAACGCCCAAAAAAGGCGGAGAGAAAACTCCTGTTTTTTTTCAAGCGAATTCGGGATGGGGACCCAGAACATAGAGCAGTTGTGAATCTAACCTGTCTAAACTTACACGGTCTAACTATTATTACATCTTGGCTAGTGTGTTTTAACATTATATAACATGGATGACATCACTGTGCAATATGTAAAGTGGTGAATGGCCTTGCAGTCATGAACACAACCTGTAAGGACTTTAGCAACACATGTGCAAAGTCCTTGGCCTGTGTATGAGTGTAGTTACATGGTGGTAGCGGCACTATATATGTCTATATAGTACTGGTGATGTAACAAGAAGCTTTGAAATTAAAGGGATCCTATCATTCAGATGGCATTTTTTTGTGCCTAACATGTCGGAATAGCCTTAAGAAAGGCTATTTATATATAATATATAGGCTATTTATTATAAATTCGTCTCCTACCTTTAGATGTCTTCTCCGCAGAGCCGACTGTGCATGCCCACAGGCCTCAAGAAAATGGCCGCTTACTTACTGTGTAAGCGGCCATTTTCTTGTGGCCTGTGGGCATGCGCAGTCGGCTCTGCCCCAGGCCTACAAGTTTCACCAATTTCGCCAGAAGAAGACACAGGATGATTATGTTCCTGAAGAAGATGGAGGCAGCCCTGGAGAGTTCGATTGCAGCATTGGGGACGCCCCCCAGTGCCATTTCATTGCTGGGGCCCGCCCCCAGAGCTGCGAGAGAACCATTTGCACACCAGCGGAAAACCGGTATTTCTACGGAACAGCGGCGCGGAGAAGACAACTAAAGGTAGGAGACGAATACCCTTTCTTAAAGGGGCTCTATCAGCAAAATCATGCTGCTAGAGCCCCACATATGCGTGCATAGCCTTTAAAAAGGCTATTCAGGCACTGTAAAAGTTAAATTAAACTACCCCCCCGTTTTAAAATGATAACTTAAAAAAGAATGTTCTCTACTTACGGAACGTGCACCCTGGGCGGGCATTCAGGGTGTGTCTTCATCTTCTTCCCCGCCTCTTCTTCCTCCGATGTCTTCGGGTCCCATCCTCCTCCGGCGCTTGCTCGCAGACACTGATAAAAAAAAAATAGCCCGGGCGCATGCGCAGTAGCTGTAGTAGAAGCCGCGTGCTACTGCGCATGCGCCCGGGCTATTTTTTTTTATCAGTGTCCGCGTGCAAGCGCCGGAGGAGGACGGCACCCGAAGACGTCAGAGGAAGAAGAGGCGGGGAAGAAGAAGACGGCGCACCCTGAATGCCCGCCCAGGGTGCACGTTCCGTAAGTAGAGCACATTATTTTTTAAGTTATTATTTTAAAACGGGGGGGGTAGTTTAATTTAACTTTTACAGTGCCTGAATAGCCTTTTTAAAGGCTATGCACGCATATGTGGGGCTCTATCAGCATGATTTTGCTGATAGAGCCCCTTTAAGGCTATTCTGACGTGTTAGACACAAAAAATGCCATCTGAATGATAGGATCCCTTTAACTTCTAGGACTGTGTTTTGTGCCCTCTCAGCAGTGATTATTTTAGTGCTTGTATTGTTCTACATTTCAGTGGAATTGGTTTGGCTCTTTGTGAGAGGCTTCTTTCTCAAGATGCACAGATCCGTTTATGCTTGGCCTGCCGAAATATGCAGCGAGCTAAAGCTGCCCGTTCTGCTCTGCTATCATCTCACCCATCGGCTGATGTCGGCATCGTCCAAATTGATGTTGGTAGCGTAAAATCAGTGTTACAAGGAGCAAAAATACTGCGAGAAAGGCAAGTATGAAAGGCTGAATAGGTTTCCATGCATATTATGTTTCCATGTATTTCAAGCTTCCATGCCTCATGTTCATTCAGTATCCTTCAGTTGAGTATTACCTACTTCTGTAGTCTGGTACATTTGTCCAGGGTCCAGTTCCTAAAACCCCTGGCCTACAACTGATTTTGTTTGGAGAATTTGCTGTTATCAAGGGATTGCTACAGTGTAATAGTGTTACATGAAAGGGAATAGCAACCACATAGAGTGAAAGCAGCTACTTGTTGGTGGCACCTCCACTCTGTGTTTATATAGTATATATAGTCAGTATTTAACATTTTTATAATAGCCATGGAGGACAATACTTGGTATTGGCTTGGCATGAACATTATGGTTTTCTCTGCATAACCTAAAGATAAAGACTTTGATAACAGCTATTTAGACTGAGTTTCTATGGTACACAAAATACACTTGTCTTAACTAGTATCACTTAATACCTTAGTTTACTGATAAGGCTTGGCAATTAATCGAACAATAACTAAAAACAAAAGTCCGCTCCATTTATTGGTGTAAATTTACTCACATTGATCATTTCAATTATTATTCATCCATGTCATTCTGTCTCACACTGTCATAGACTAAAGATATGTCTAAAATCTACACTATCCAGTCAGCATTGCCAATATGTGAATAACCAAAATTATAATTCAATGGTATGACATATATAGGTGTTGTAGCATATAAAAAGAGAAGTGTACTAAAATTGTTCTTTTACTTAAAGAGGACCTTTCATCAGATCGGGCACATGCGGTTTTATATACCGCTAAAAAGCCGACAGTGCGCTGAGTTCAGCGCACTATCGGCTTTCACGATCTGTGCCCCAGGTCAGGAACGCCCTTCCTCACAGCAGCGCCTATAGTGCTGTACTGTGAGAGCTCCCCCAGTACTCGTCTATGGACGAGTGCTATCAGGAGGGGAGGGAGGCGTTCCTCACCTCTCTCACAGTACAGCGCTATAGGCGCTGCTGTGAGGAAGGACGTTCCTGACTGACTGTCATTATAGTCTATGGGGTCTATGTGGTTTCTTAGCTAACCGCTTTTTAATGCATATAGGTTAGGTTATAGAAGTTAGTGATATATACATATGTATGTATATGGTTTAGTAAGTACAAATAGTTTCTCAAATGTATTTTTCTTCCCTCATAGGTATAAACAGATTGACTATTTATATCTGAATGCTGGTATAATGCCAAATCCTCAAATAAGCCTCAAAGCCTTTGTGAAAGGTCTTTTTTCAAGGTAAAGTAGAAACCAAAATGTTGTTTTGCACATTTTAATGTCCTGTTATGGTGTTCAGTGTACGGGATAAATATTGTTAGTAGAATTTATTTAGTTTAATATTTTTGGACATTTTTAGATGTCGTGAAACCATTTTTTTTTTTTTTTTTTTTTTTTTTTTAAGTTTAAAATTGAAAGGGGGAAGGGGGTTGAATTATTTAAAATTTTTGGGGAAAATATTTTCTTAAGTTTTTATAGCCTTTATATTAATCCCTCTATGGGGTTGATCATTCATACATTATACTGCAGTACTTCTGCAATGTAATACAGTATATTCCACAATATTCACCATTCTCCCATCTTATATGCCCTAATGTACCTGACTGAGGAAATTGGGTCCAAGATGGTTGTGACCATGTGCTGCAGTTACAGTTGCCCATTGGATCTAAGGTTAGCAACTGTGATTGGTGCTGGACCTGTTCACAGCTGTCACTGGCGGGTGCCTTCGCTATATACAGAAGTGGGCTCATCTCTTCAACCCCTTCAGTTTTCACTGACATAATAATGTATGTGCACATCAAATGTCACGAAGGGATTAAACCACACTATATATTCTGCAGTATGCTCAATTTGTTGTGGATTCCATGCAGAAAGACTATGAATTTAAAGGGGTTTTCTATGAATTTCAAGACTCAGGAAGGAAGCCAGGGAAGGAAAAAAACAAAACAAACAAACAAAAAATCCTTCTCGCCTATTCCTAAAGCTTCGGTGTCTGCCACTGCTGTTTGGTATAGCGTATATCGTGTCTTTGTCACTGCATGTGACCGCTGAGGCCAATCAACAGTCTCAGCGGCTACAGGAAAGGATCTGGTGATAGCACGTCACATGCTGGGCCAAAAAAATCACTAGCAGACACAATACAAGTAAGTATCTTTGTTTTTCACCTTCCCCGGCCCCCTCCCTAAGTCCTGAAATTCGTAGACAACCCCCTTTAAACTGATAGTCTTTCTGTACGGAATCCACGTCCATGAATTTCAGGAGGCCAGAGAAGGTGGAAAAAACAAAACAAAAAACCATACCTTTCTGGTGTCGGCCTGATACAGTGATACAGTTTCTTTAACTCCTATAGAAAGGCATGGGAGTTCTGGAAACCGTAACACAGCCACCTCAGCCCGCAGTGTACAGATGGGTGTTCTTATCTTATCTGAATCTTATTTTGTTTCCATGGATTTGGGTTCACCTCTTGTATGTACATTCACTCTTTGTTACTACTTTTGTAAAGTGTTGAAATAATCACATTTCTGAACCTTTTCACGAAAAATTAGAATCATTTGCCCCAGAAGAAACCTCTTCTGTCAGCTTGTAACGCTATATATATATATATATGAGGTTTCTTTTGTTTCAATACAGAAAAGCTATCAGCATGTTTGCAACTGGAGAAGGACTTTTGACCCAGGAGGACAGTGTTACAGAAGATGGCTTGCAAGAAGTTTTCGAGACCAACGTGTTTGGCCATTTTATACTGGTAACAATAGACGTTTTGGCATCTCTGGTATATTTGCTCACCTTTAGGACATGTAGTGACTTGTTCTAGAAAGTAAATACCACATACTATTGCTTCTCAGGAAATATCTGCTTACACAAATATTATTTCTAATGACCTTTATGTCTATGACAAGCCACAATATTAATGTATAGAATCTCCCATAAAATAGTGCAAAAAAAAAAAAAAAGTTCTAAATCACTCCTTTCCCTACAATACTTACAAAAGAAGAAAATTCCTGTGAAACACATACACATTAGGGATCCCTGTGTCTGAAAGTGCCCGGTCTACTGAATATAGGGTATCTACAGTGCTCCTTTTCCGTCGGGAAGGGGTTAATAAGAGCACTGCAGATACCCTATATTCAGCCAGACTGAATTCCAAGTGGGGGGAAGAAAAAACCCAATCCTCAAGCTCAGGGAAAGGGCAGACAGACAACCAAAACACCCCCTCCCCTTCCCCAGCACCCAGCATCTACTACACCCAAAAACACCGACTAATTAAATTTTTGAAATTTTCTGGTCACTGCTGCATCCCCCCCCCCCCTTCCCTAGGCTTATACTCAAATCAATAAGTTTTCCCAGTTTATTTGTGGTAAAATTAGGGGGGTCAGCTTATACTCAGGTCGGCTTATACTCGAGTATATACGGTACATCTCATCCAAGTCGTGCCATTCTGAATGTGTGTCTTCTAGTAGTTATCATCCTTCTTCATAATGTTTTGAGCTGGTCTGATGACAAAATCTGGGTGGAATCCTTATTGAAGAGATTAAAGAGATAAATTCATCTGTCAGGTTTGTAATTGCCAATGTTGAAGCTCCATGCACGTGCTAGCCGTTTTTTTCATGGCTAGCACATTGATGCATTTATTTCTATGGCCATATATACATGCCTGTTTATGTAACAGTGAGCCCAAAGCAAAACTCAAAGGTTTAATACCTGTCTGTTTTGTGCCTCAAGCTCACTGATAGCAGTAAATGTGAATGGGGATGTGGATGCAAGTGCAAAACACATGTGCTAGTTTAATCCCAGCCTGGCTACATGCACACGGTCGTGTGCATGTAGACTAAGGTTGTGGCCTCGCAAACTTTGCTGCTGCTTTTCTTAGGCCAAAACCAAAAGATATTTTGCAGAAAAGTTGCTTTATTTGTTCCAAGTTTTGATGCACTTTTTTTGAGCCAGTGACCAAAATGGTCCTGCTTGCAGTACTATTCTCTCCGCATGATTCGTGTGGACACCATGCCGAAAACACACAGACCCCATTATAGTCTATGGAGTCCGTGTGGTTTCTTGGCTAACTGCTTTTTAATGTGTTCAGTATTCTGTTCAGGTGGTCCCCAAGCAGACTCCCTGAACGGAATACCTAACGTAGATGTGAACCCAGCCTAAGACAAAGTCCCTCTCTGATGTTCATTGGAGCTTATTCATATGATTGTGATTCTTGGTTGTTTGGTGTCCACGGACCCATGACAAATATAGGATATGCTCTATTTTTTTCACAGATCTGACACACAGGTCCATTTTCACAGACCCATCTTGCTAAATGAAGTATATGGGTACACAAAAAAATGATCTCACACAGCAACGAAAACCATGACTGAGAATCAGAATGGTGGTGTGAACATAGTCTTAGACAGAGGGAAGGGTTTCCATCTGTCAGACCCTTGCCTCATCCTTCATGACGCAATCTCTGGGTAGCAGGTGATTGCTATGTCAGCTATAGGCCACAGTATTGTGTGGAAGCCTATTGGGTCTAATGGATTGGCTGCAGTTTATTGTAGAAGAGATCAATCTATTGTATGTTCAAGTCTCCTTGTGGGACAAATTAAAAGAAAAATGCAGATAAAAGTTTGATAAAGTATTAAAACAGTCAACAACAATTTTGACTTTGGGTTGTTTCAGATTTGGCATTATTATTTAACTTGCACAAAGAATGACATTAAGGCTGAGGCATCACGTAGCAGACCACAGAAAAAATGCAGAAGCAGAATTCCAATAATTCCTATCCACACTGCAGAAAAAACAAATCTCCATCATGTCACACAGCATTTCAGGGTTTTTTTGCTGCATATTCATCTCCATGTTTTTTTTCACCTTTGCAATGCCACAGTGGGATGTCCGTGGCAGCCTTCACACAGCCAGCCTGACAAGTGTTGGCTTAGCCTTAAGGGAGAAACTCCCTTATGGGAGTTTTTAAACATTTTATTTTGTGTATTTTCTGTAGAAATCAATATCCTTTTTAGACATGTTATATTAAAGGGGTTGTTCAGTGGTTAATATGGCGGCCCTATACTAATGATGGCTGTTGTTAAATATCTTGTATTTGCGGGTGAGACTTGTGTCACTTGTTGTAGGCCTAATCACGATGGGAGGAGTCAGCTTGTTATAAAAATGTAGAGTTTAATTAAACATCTTGAAGGAAAACACAGGAACAGGGAAAATGTCCAAATAACACATATCAGTCAATTGTCAATAGCTTACATCTTCAGATAAGTTAGGTTTCTATCTGGAAATCTTGTAGTTACAGCTTGGTTCATGCTTGATCATCTGCTCTGGTCATCTGGGATATTCACGACATCTTGTCCAGGATGACAGAGAGGGATAGCAGACAGACCTGCCATAGATTCCCCATGGATCCCCCTCATGGATGACGACCCCGACGTGTGTGTCTGTCACTCATTTATGTTCATGAGAGTGGGTGTTACCCATTATTCTGTGCTTGTTTCTTCTATATTAGGATAACTCTAAAATAGTGTACCCTTATCAGACCCATGTTCCCAGAATATAGCAGTATGTGATGTCAGTAAAGTATTAACCCCATGTCTGCTAGAGAATATTGTAAATATAATATTTATCAGCTGTTCAGATTGGTGAGGGAATATGTTGGCGCTATATAAATAAAATGTATTATTATTATTATTATTATTTCCATTAACCCCTTCCCGACATCCGCCGTAATAGTACGGCGCTGCCGGGAAGGACTTCCCGCAAGCCGCGGGAAAGCATTCCAAAATTATTGCCACATAAAGTGACACATGTCAGTTTTGAAAAATCGAGCTTGGTCAGGAAGTCAAAAAGTGCCTCGGCGGGAAGGGGTTAATCACCTGCTTGGAGTGCCACGTATGGCGCTGTCTCCTTTTAGCTCTGCACACTGTGCTCTGAACAGCTGTTTGGTAAGGATGCGAGTTGCCAGACCCTCACCAATCTGATATTAATAACCTATGTTAAGGATAAGTGATCAGTATTAACTCTTGGAGAACCCCTTTAAGTGCCCTGAATTGTTTTTTTGTTTTTTTATGCGTTGCAGATTAAAGAACTTGAACCTCTTTTATGCCATACGAATAATCCTTCCCAACTTGTTTGGACATCATCCAGCAATGCCAGAAGGTCCGCGTTCAGTCTCTCAGACTACCAGCATTCTCAAGGGCAGGAATCTTACAGCTCTTCTAAATATGCCACAGACCTGCTTAGTGTGTCTTTAAATAGGCACTACAATAAGAAGGTTAGTTCATGTTCTTAATTTACATTACTCTTATTTTCGTTGTATAAATTCTTTAAATTCAAAGTCTTTCTAATAAGTTAGTGTACCCTAATACTTAAAGACACTATGCGTAAGCAAAACTAGGCAAGACATGTATATGTATTGAATTCTCCTTATTTGCTGGCTATTAGCTGTAAAATGACTTTTCACGGTAACAGTAGTAGTAGTTTATGTATTTACAGGGGTTGTCCAGGATATCAGAGTCCAGGATAGGTAATAAATATCTGATGGATGGAGGGACAACAGCTACTGTGCTACACAGCAATGTGTTACTCCCTGGAAGCCGTATGCTCTGTGCCCTGTATAGTGGCCTGGTACTGCGTCTCCTCTCCTACTTAAGTAAATGGCAGTCATTTCCGTCATTTAAAAAAAAAATAGAAGTAGACACAACTGAATAATAAAATTTATTACAAAAGCCACTTTAGATAACTTCTTGCCATTAAAAGAAGAAAAGGAAAGCACTTTCACCAAAGAGATGTGACAAATCACCAGTATGTTAAAAAATGTATTCTTTTTTTTTTCTTTTCCCCTTCTACAGGGTTTGTATTCCAGTGTGGTATGTCCAGGTCTTGTTATGACAAATCTTACATATGGGATCTTACCATCCTTCTTCTGGACATTAATAATGCCAATTATGTGGTTGGTAAGTACATATTTAATGTCGTTGACCAAGGTCAGCTATATTTAAATTATCAAAGCAGATATTTTAATTTTGTATGTTTTACATAGGGAAACTGAGCAGATATAAAAAAAAAAACCAGCTTTTTTTCTTTCACATTGTTACATAATGTAGTTAGTGTAACCAAATTTACACCAAAGATAATCCTCTTATTTAATTTGTAATGATTGCTGTTGGGTACTGAATCGCTGGACAATATAGTAGCAGCACTGTATAGTATCACTTCTTTGTCCCATATTAGTAAACGGAAGGTAAGCCCTCAATATGTATATTATAGGATAGGCTTTCAATATTTTGAACCCAGCAAATCTCTTTAATTAGGGGTGACCAAAAACACTGCACACTGTTAATAATTAAAGGATACCAGAGTTTTCATGAAAAGTTGAAATATGTGCAGGGACTTACTGGGCTGTCTGTTCTATAACTTTATAAACCTTGATACACATTGTCCTTAGTTTTTCTGCTGCTAGTATCCCCATTATAGCTGAAGCACATTTGCTTAAGTCTCTCAGACTGAGCAGTTTGTTCTCCTACCCTATCCATTACCAATAGTATTGGTTTCTTAAAATGTAATTCTGCCAGGAGTAACCGTACAATAGCAAATACATAGCTGAGAAAAACCCAACTGACTATGATATAGGAGATGTAGGAACACTGAACTGTAAATACAGGGTATATACATGGATATTTTATGCAGCTAAAACACAGAGAAAAAGCAATCTATAAGTACAGGCAGTAAAGCTGCTTGCTGTTTGTGAATAATATCCCATCTATAGTAAAACAAGCATCCGGGAGTAGATACAAATACATAGAAAGCTTTTCTTACATTGTAGGGTGCGTTTTGCAGAATGTTCAGTCCTTTTCACAGAGCAAGCAGTTTGCAGACGTGTGTGGAGGCTGTGAGGAGTAATGGCTCCTCTCCTTTCCATTCACTGTGTGAAAACAGAACTTCCCCCTCCACTCACTGTGAAGAAGTATTGTTTGTGGATGATATCTATGGATGGGCCTTCCCTAGCAACAGGATAGGGAACAACAAATTAACAAGAAGGGAGACACCTAATAGCAGCAATGCAATGCAGTCAGACAGAAGTGAATTAAGCAAAAGGTAGAAGTATAAGTACTCCCTATATATTTCTCATTCAATTTGTAGCCATTCTTGGCTCTACCTCACAGCAACCTCAGAAAAATCTGCAACAAAAAAGCTGTGTTTCTGCAACGTGGGTCCTCAGCCTTAGGCTAAACCACACACTACAGGAACATAGCTAAAAAACAGTTTTACAGTACCAGCAAAGTAAATGAGATTCTGGCTAATCCCATCCAAACATGTCAATTATACCTGCGGAAATGCTCACGGTTTCCTTATAGTTATAATAAGAGAAGAAAATCAGCAGTGGATACTCAGCAAAAAAATGTACTGAAAAACATTGCAGAAAAAATGTGGTTCGTTTCTGCTGCATTTTTTTTTCGGCAGTTTTTTTTTTTTTTTTTTTTAGCTGTGTTCTGTCATGTAGTTTTTGATAGGTTATTCAGGTTAAAAACTTCAACATTTTTAATTGGGGTTCATTAGATTTTGGTTCACAATCACATGCTGTATTAAATGAAACTAAGTTGTCTGAAAAGGCTAGTGTTCATTTAATAGTTTGGTCACTTACCAGTGTTGCAATATAAATTGCTTAAATTATTTTTTATAGATGTTCAGTTTTAATACTTGTGGTTTTTTATGTTTTTAAAACTATATTTACTTATTTAGTCTTGAACTTGAAGATCAAACACTGGTACAATACACAGCATACAATATGTCATTGTTTCATTATAAATATATTAATATATGAATCTTTTTCATTTATCATGCAGATCCGTGTATTTACAAACTCTTTTACTATTTCTCCTTATAATGGTGCAGAAGCATTGGTAAGTTGTTTAGCTGAATATTTGTATACAATGGGGTTTTTATATTAGAACAGATTATTTCCCTTCAAGAAATTTGAATACTAGACTGGAGATTCCCAGGGCTGAATGAGCTTATTAAGAAATGTTAGGAAAATGTTCCTTTTTGTCTTCAGAGACAAAATTGATAGATAGCTGTATGCCATACTAGAGTTCATCTGACAGCTGTCTAAAATGTACTGTATATAACCATGGGAAAAATATGAAAATCTGTTTTCCAGGATGTAATTAGGAAAACAGTGCCTCTGTTTTCTGCCCTCTAGGGACAGCCCAGATCCTGGTCTATAGTCTCCCACTCCACCAAACTAGTATCCCTACGCTGTGATGAACAGATCCAACAGATCGAAACAGCACTGTCCACAGCTGGGAATCTGTTCCTTTTGGAATACAAATACTAGATTTGGCAATAATCCCCGCATTATGTTATTAGGCTTTTTAAAAAAAAGTCATGCATGATGTTAAGGGGACTGCCCCTAGAGGGCAGCAAACAAAGGCACTGCTCTCCTAACTACATCCTGGAGAACAGATTTGCATATTTTTCTCATAATCCCCCAGTAGAGCGAAAATGACTTGTAAGTCTCCATACGCCTGTGAATGTGCACACTCTCCCTAAGGAGTGTTATTATCCACTGATCCTGTATATAACCATGACATTTGTATTTCTTCTCTCCTAGCACAATAATAAAGTAGATCTGTTTGGAAACCACCAGAGTAGGGATAGTATGCTTCTTTGCTCCACAACATTTGATGAGAAGTTTTGCGTAAAAATATGGATTTCTTTTCTCGTGGAAGAAGTGGTTGTAAAGCAAGGCCAATACCAAAGTTATAAGTTGACACATTTGATTCCTTATAGCAATAGGGCAGTTCTTTTGGAGCTGCTACTGATTGAATCTTGTGTCTATCATCTAGATGTAGATGAGATTTTGATGGCGTATTGTAGTCTTCTTCCTTTGTGTCAGGTCATGTGTAGCTTAGAGTCCCATCTTTTATATAGAGCAGCTTCATCAAAATGTCAGGGTTTTTCTGGAGACATCATAATGGCTAAGGTAGTGATGATTCTTGTGGATATCCGCTACTAGGCAGTCTAAAGGCAATGCCTACTGAAAAAAAGTGATAATGGTAGATCTGCTGTCATCCATAACATCGTGGAGGCTGGAGGACCTTCATTACTAGAGATGAGCGAGTAGTACTCGATTGAGTAGGTATTTAATCGAATACTATGGTATTCTAAATACTTGTACTCGATCGAGTACCACTCGCTATTCGAATGTAAAAGTTCGATGCAGAACCAGCATTGATTGGCCGAATGCTATACAGTCGGCCAATCAACGCTGGTTCTTCTCCTACCTTTAGAAGTCTTCTCCGTGCAGCTTCCCCGCGGCGTCTTCCGGCTCTTCATTCACTCTGCCAGGCATCGGGCTTGTAGTGCGGGCATGCGCAGTCGGCTCTGCCCAGGCCCGATGCCTGGCAGAGTGAATGAAGAGCCGGAAGATGCCGCGGGGACACTGCAAGGAGAAGACTGTTCGGAGGATCCAGGCCAACCCTCACTCGTGGACTTGGTAAGTATAATTTGATCGAACGTTGCCTACCCCTGAAACGAGCATTTTCCCCCCATAGACTATAATAGGGTTCGATATTCGATTCGAGTAGTCGAATATTGAGGGGCTACTCGAAATGAATATCGAACCTCGAATATTTTACTGTTCACTCAACTCTATTCATTACGTCACTCAGCTTCCTCCATAGTATCATACTGCACTCCAGGAAAAGAACACAGGCACAGCAGATGAGGCCAAGTCACCATGTTATCAGGAGATCTGTCCACAGAAGACAGGGGGCGGACTATCCAAATGAGTAAAGTTTATTTAAAATGGCTAACCCATTTTAATGAACATTCAGTGCTCAAGTTTTTCTGTCTCGCTATATACATGCTAAAATTGGTGGAACAGAAGTACAACAAACTCCATTATAAAGAATAGGATCTTTTGTACTCCATTGGTGTCACTTTAAGCAGCCATTATTTCTGCTGCTCTGCTCCTATAATTGTGAAGCACAAAAGTGATACTGATGTGAGCGTAGCTATAAAGCGTAGCTATAAAGTACATTTCCTGCTTTATACAACCCTATTGTTTTATGTTCCCTGTAAGGAGTGGAGAGATTGATTAATAGAAATAGTGATATTCTAAAAGCTGAAAAGTCCTATCTATAATGTTAATAAATAATGTGATTTCTTTTTAGCTATGGTTTTTTAATCAAAAGCCGGAATATCTCGATCCATTGGCAAAATATCACAGCTGCACGTCAGGATTAGGGAACAATTATGTAAAGCCACTAAAGGTTGGTATATGGCACTTGTTCAATGTGTATAGTTGAAGGATGTCTACAAAATTAGAGATTGTTGACTACTTTTGTGCATGAGCTGTATCTGGTATTGTTGTTCAGCTCTTTATTCACATAAATGTGGCTGGTCTGTAATAGTTGACAATCTGATGACATTAGTGGTGTTATTTCCAGATAAGAGAAATGCTGTTATAAATTATATAGCTGAAAGACGGGCCATATTTACTTGATATTAGGTATAGCTATAGTTCATTGCAGAATGCAGACAGGCCCAAGGGCTATATGGTGGAGTCTGTACAAGTGCAGAATACTGATGACACACCCATTCACACCTATATAACAAAGGTGTATTACAATTACATGCTCATAAAGCTAATGGTAGGCGATGTGTCACCAGGGTATCACCTCCTAGGTATCACAGACATCACTTCAACCACAGTCATGCAAACATCATAAGCGCAATCTACCAAGCTTGCACTAGGATGCACTTAAGAGTCTGTAGTTTTGTAAAGGTTTGTTCCTGAGTTGTTCTTGAAATCTTAATACCCCTGTGTCTATAACAATACGCCTCCTGTGTGTGAGCCAGAAGCGAAGACCAGACGTAGCACAGGTTCAGTGTTCTGACCAGTAGTTATATGAGGCATTTTGGTCTAGGCAAGTATTGTTTCTATAAAGCCATTTTTTTTATAACTGGACACAAAGTCCTGCATGTCCAACTTTGTGTCTGGTTAAAGAAACCGGTCTCGCCGCAGACAGGTACAAAACGCTCATGGGCTTACAACTGACTGCCGAGTTTCCGTCCCCTGTCGAGTTTCTCGGGGTAGAAGACGGACACCCAGCTGGATTGCCTAAAGTGGACACAAGTGCAGGTGTGAACTCTCCCTGAGGAGGATTTTTGCGGTTTTGGAAAAAAATGTAGTGTGCCTTTTCAGTGGGGTTTACACACATAGGTACTGGATATCCCATCTGAAGTATTAGTGTCACTAGTAAAGTGCACCTTATCTGACTGTCACATTATCTATGCACACTTGTAATACTAGGCATCCAACCTTCCTATGGGTTGTAGGTGTGTGAGAGGATGTGTTATTAGCTTTTTGCACCTATGCAGCCTCCACTATATACCGCTTAGGCCTGTGATGAACCATTGCTTCACATATAACATCAAGAAAATATGGTGTTTTCAGTGATCAGTTTCTGTTAGAAAAATAAGACATTTTTCTAATCTTGCATTAGTGGAAAACTAATGAAAGATTTTATTTGTGAAATTTTCTAAAGCAAAATGTGCCAGTATTCTGCCAGTGATCGCATCAAAAGAGTGGAGGTAATGGAGTACGGCAAATTTATTAAGCTTTTTAGGTGTAATCAGGTTTTATTGAGATTTTTGCAATAAGGAATGAAACAAATGCAAAACACCGGAATCAAAAAAAAAAAAAAAAAAAAAAAAGGGGAGGGGGGGAAACAGAACTTATAAACTAATAAAGCGGCCACGCAGGGCCGAGCAACAAAGCAAGAGAAAACGTGGGGAATACCCCATCACAATAAGCATGAACCAGAAAAGAAAGGACAGAGAAAGAAAAAAAAAAAAAAAAAACATCCAAAAAACCTTTAGTCACAATATCGGAAACAAGAGAGACCAGGGGGGAGGGAAGGACAAGACGAGGACACCAGACACAGAAGGAAAATGGGACAGACAAACAGCACTTTATTAAGCTTTTTAAACAGGCACTACATTTGAAAATCGCGTGAGCTTTTTCTGGGTGACTATTACTTTAAGGTATTTTCCCCACGTAGTGAAATGCTGTGGGGAAAAAAAACGCACCAAAAATAAAATACAATTTGTGTTGGTTTTTTTTTTTTTTTTGGGGGGGGGGAGGGGGTTATAGTATTTTTGTTCATTTAATTTTTGTTTCATTTAATTTCATTTTTGTTGGATATTTCTCTGCTGTTTTCCTTCCCTAATTAAATCTATAGGTCAATAGGTCTGTGATTTTGCAGCTAAAATTAACATGCTTAATTTTTTTTTTTCTCCGTGTGTGGATGAGATTAACTAAAATTTCATTCACTTGCTGGTACTGTAAAAAATGTTCTGTTTTTATCTGCTGTTTTTGCAACATGGGGCCTTGGCCCAGCCCCAAATCGCCACTTATCGCCATACAGGATAGGTCCTCAGTATGAAAGAGTTGTGGGGCTGGAAAACTCCCTTAAGTACACCACGCTAAATTTTGTTTTTGTACAGTTTTTATCAGAATCACACCTGACTTCACCCAGTGACAGACAAGCTAAAGGGTTCTCTATGGAGTGTCATATATCATATAATTCTTGGTCCCTCACGTGTGTCATGTGCTCCCTTTTTAAGAAATTCAATGACTGTTATATTAATAACATTGTGAACTAACCTGTGCATGGCACCTATATGAGTGACTAAGAAAGGTACATGGCTCACTCTTTACACTTGAGTGGATTTTTCCAGCCCCAAATGGAGTTTTCAAACTGATGACTTACCCATTAGCATCGGTATTCGAGATGAGCGAGTACTGTTCGGATCAGCCGAACATAGAAATGAATGGATGCACCTGGTACTTCCGCTTTGATGGCGGCCGGCCGCTTAACCCCCCCGCGTGCCGGCTACGTCCATTCATTTCTATGCGTGCGTGCTGTTCGGATTGGCTGATCCAAACAGTACTCACTCATCTCTAATCGGTATGTGACCTGCGGGTTTCCATCACCCAAACCCTGCACAGATCCACTGTTGCAACAGCCTTCAAGTGCTTGAAGCTGGTGCAGTGGATGGGGAGTGCATGCAGGCTGCTCATATTCAAGTAATAGGAGCGGTGCTGCAGTTTCTTTGTACCACTGCTATGAATTAGATGGGGCTGTTTTGCCACTCCTATTACTTGAAACTGGTGCAGTAGACTGTATATGGTCCTTGTCCACTGCACCACTTTCTGGCACATGGAGGCTATATGAACTTTTGAAGTGTACAGGGTTCTGGTGTAGAGAAAGCTGTATAGCCACTTGTGTGTGACAACATTTCATACTGCCTGGACCGAAAATAAATATTACATATTAACATTTCATAGTGGTTTCCAGTACTATTATTTATGATGATGGTCTCTCGGCTTCCCAGCATCTTTGCCAATTAACTGTATGAAGGACCAGTGTCTACCAGATACAGTGTCATACATGTTGTAGTGATTGTTTCTGGTACCGTAGCTACTTTATTGTACTTAACCACAATGAAATGTAAAACACTGCGGGCCATGTAATGAAGGGGTCCTCAGGTGAGTGGCAGATGTATTATAGTTGTGGAAAAGTCCTTTAAGGCTGTTCTATACAATGGGGTGGGCATCTTTTCTACACCGCTCGTTTTTAACTTTGCACAAATACTGTATATTTTGACATTTCTATCTGTTTTCTTGTTCAGATGGATCTAGATGACGAAATTAGTCAATGTTTTTATGAAAAGATATTGGACCTTGAAAAGCAGGTGCGGAAGAGAGTTGTGCCTGGGAATTGATGGAAAAAACAATCAAGGACTCTTTTTTTAAAAAAAAAAAAATTAATTTTATGTATATTTAATTGTCACTGAATCACATCATGTACTACTAATAATTTTTATGTTTCTGTCTTTTGACTTTATTCAAATCATGGAAATAAAACCGATATTCAGATAAATAGTTGCTGCTTTGTTTTTCATGTGTTGTGTTTTTGTTTTCTTGGCTTCATAGAAACACAAGTCTAGCAGCCATGTAGTGTTTTGTTTTTTTTCTAAACTAGGATTAGCCTTTGTCTCATATCAGTATGTCTTAATGGTAAACTGCTGGTCTGCCTAGTCTGTGACTAAGAGATGAGTTATAATAGTATGTAGCTATTTGCTGATCTATTAAATTATTCACAGAATTTTGAGAATGGAGATCCAAAGACATCTATGTCCATTTCTAGATCAGTAGGGGTTCTAGTGATTGAACCTTTACCAACCATATACTTATTCCATATCCTGTGAATAGGGCATAGGTATATCATAAGACAACCCACAATCAGCGCCTGGTCGAGTGCTGCAGCCTCTGCATTAGCAGGAATAAACTGTCTGCTTGTTATTTACAGCAGGGTAATAACTGAGGCAAAGCTGCTACAAGTATGGGTATCCTAAGGGTGTGTTCACATGGCGAAAATAGAAGACAAATTTCAGGCAGTCTTCCACATCCAGCTTCACTTGCTAATTAGGCTTAGATGAATAATAGGCCAAATCAACAGAGTGCCCACTCTGCCAGTTCTGCGGCTAAATCACATGCAGAATCCATGGCAAAAATAATCCTGCTTAAATCTCTGCCTCCCTTTTAAAACAATAGAGGGCAGACTTGAGACAAAGTAAGGGTATGTTCACACATCAGTATGCCATCCGTCCGTTTGAATCCACTTTGACACTTCAAAACGGACTGATGCACATACTGATTGTATACTGACACCTTTTTATGCTGATAGCAAACGTTCTCTGTCCCCTAGAGGACAGATAAGGGGATTAAAAGTAGCTATTGTAAACAGAGTAGAGATAAGGAGGTATAATAAATATCCTTATGTCCTCCTCTGTTTACAATTGCTACTTTTAATCCCCTTATCTGTCCTCTAGGGGGGTGCACAGCATTTGCTATCAGCATAAAAAGGTTACAGTATACAATCAGTATGTGCATCAGTCCGTTTTGAAGTGTCAAACTGAATTCAAACGGACGGATGGCATACTGATGTGTGAACACAACATAAGCCACTGATTGAGGTAAAATACAGAACATACCCTAAGGCTTAGTTCACACGTGAATAGGGGGTGGTGGAATTTGGCACTGAAAAAAAAAAAACGCTTCAGGAATTAGAAAGCGTTTTTTGGACACTGAGGCGTTTTTTGGTGCGTTTTCTGGAACAGTTTTTACCGCCTCAAAAACCAGGCGTTTTTTCCCTCCAGCACAGTGAAAGAACCTTGATAAAAACGCCTGGCGGTTTTTTGAGATGGTTGTTGCCAAAAAAAACGCAACACGGTTTCCATCTCCCATTCACTTTTATTGATTTCCTGAGGCAGAATCCGCCTCAAGAAAGGTCATGTTGCTTCTTTTTTCTTCTTGCGGCAAAAAATGCTAGCGGAAAAGCAAACGCTAGCGGTCTACATAGACCACTATTGTATGGAGGCAAATTCCGCCCCACTGGCCCCGTGTGAACAAGCCCTAAGGGTGCATTCACACAAAGGAAAATGGCGCTGAATTTGGTGTGTAATCCGCGTGAGATTCAGCGCTGAAAAAAAAGCCTCCCATTGACGTCAAAGGGAGGCGCTTTTTTTTTAGCGCTGAATCTAATGCAGAATTCCACACCAAATTCAACGCCATTTTCCTCCATGTGAATGCATCCTAACAATAACTGAAATCGATTACCTTGATATATTTCAACACCCTTAAATACACCCTTTACATTGGTTGAGATTCCAATAAAAGGTATATATCCAAATCTGAGCCTTGTATTATTGTAATTGCTTTCCTTGTGTAAACAATCTGAGTTTCTTGGTTCATGAGAAAACTGTATGCACTTCATCAAGCAAGAAAACTAGAAAAAGTATTTGAGGAAGACTCAAATTTCATCAGAAAACAAAAATGCAGTAAATGTGCTTTAACCTGTAATAAATGACTCAAGACGTACTGAGTTATTACATATCCTGAATTAGTGGTTATGTATGGAAAAGTGTGGGAGGCTGAAGCCAGTGGTGAACCTAGCCTCTCTGCTGCCTGAGGCGGACGACAGAAAGACGCCCTAACCCCCACCTGGGGGGGGGGTGCTAGTGGTAACATTACAGTGATTCAGCACACTGTCGGATCACAGTGCGCAGGACGTCTCCTGCGTCTCAGCGTAGGAGGTGCATGACGTCATCACATTGCGCCTCCCACACAGAGAAGCAGACGTGTTCTCTGTCTTCTCTGTGTCTACAGCAACACGGAGTTAGCTTTAGATAGATCGGTGTCTTGCAGACGCCAATCTATTTAACAGCGCAGCCACTATCAGGAGGGGCGGCATATAATAAAGTTTTGGAGCAAATCACGCAGACCAACGCTCCTCCATGCCGCCCCCCCTGATAATACCGGCTCATTAGAGGTGCGACCCTGGCTGAGGCCCAAAGTTGCTAAAAAAAAAAAAAAAAAAAAACAGCTTAATTTTGTTGCAGATTCTGTTGCGTTTTTTTTTTTTTTTTTTGAGCACAAGCAGAAGTATAAGGGTATGTTCACATGGCGGAAACCAAATTCCGCTGTGTGATCTTCCATGCGGCTAGCCGCGCCAGGATGCCAATGCAGTGTGTCATCATTCTGTCCCAGCATCCCGCTCCTGATTAGGCCTGAATGAATGGGCCTAAACTGGAGCGTGTCTCGAGCCACGGTTGACTCAGCTGCAGAATCCGTGGCAAGATACGCTTGAACGCATTGCGGTTCTTCCCGCAGCGCTTTGAACAGAAAGTTCACAAAGTTTTCAAAGAAAATCACTGGTGTTTCCGTAGATATAATTGACATGGTGCGATTTTCAAAACAGCAACGGTTTTGGAAATCGCAGCGCGGACACTTTTTTTTCCCGGCAAAGTGGGCATGGGATTCGCATGAATCCCATCCACTTTGCAAGTACTGTACAATGCTGCCTTAGTCTCTTCCAAATCTTTAAAGCACGATATCTAAATCTGTGTAGCACGAAACTTCTGTGAAAAGCAGATTTTTTAAGTTTTTTTAGTTTCCATTTTGTATATTTTGTATTTCTCAGACCAATTTAAAAAAAAAAAAGACCTTTTTTTCATAGACTTTCATTGATGTGATGCATTAGAATCCTTTATTAAAAAAAAAAAAAAAATCTGAATAAACACATTAAAACTTACACTTGTATACTGAGATGTTACTTGACCCTCCACCCCCCACTGGGGTGAGACTGGAGTGACCATTTCTACAATCTACTTTTCAGTGGAGCAAGTAGTGTAGTTTTTTTTTTTTCTGTTTTTTTTTAACCTTTAGACCCCATGCACATGACAGAGTAGGATGACACTCTGATATGAGTGCATTCGGTGACACTTACGTCTGAGGGGGCTTCCCATACTTTCTGTTCTGATGAAACGGAGCAGGATAGGACCTGCTCTATTTTCAACGGAACGGACGTTCAGATGCCACATTGGATGGCACACCTGGACGTGTGCATGGAACCTTACAATTTCTGGACTACAGAAAGTCCACATTATAAAGCTGTCCCCTGCTGGTTTGTCAGACCTTCTGAATTAAGGCACTGTACATATTTAGAAGTAGTAAATGTTATACATTTATGTAAATAATCCAGATAGAGATGAATTACAATAGAATACATAAGTACACCTTGAGGAGATTGCAGTGATCTCACAAGTTACCAGCGTCCTTTGGGTATTAGTACAGAATTTGATGTAGGTGATATGGAGGTTCTTCACTGTAGTGTTGTAGTGAGGATGGAGGTCTTCTGGAATAAGTCCACTATGAGATGGTTACTCTTGTAGATCAGAACACTTTATTCCATGCTCCATCATGGCTCCCTGTCTAACAACTCCTCCCCCTAAGCTCAGCTCCTCCTCCCTTACTACCTCACTGTTGCTAGGCAGACAAAGCAGAATAAGTAAGCAGAACAGAACATACAGAACTTACTTATAACAACATCACATCTCTCCCCTTCTTATAAAAAAAAATAAAATAAAATGCAAACATTATGAATGGACAATAAATAAAAGGTCCGAACTGAAAAGAAAATTTTACTGCAGAACATAGTCCCTGAGGTGCGTTGGTGGCCTTCGATTTATCCTTGTCGGGTAGCGTTGAGACATCTCGTTATTAGAAACAGTCTGTGAATTTTCGGAGGTATCTCTTGTTGGTGTTGCTGAACCAGCTGTACCTGGTGAAATGTCCTCATCATCTGTCTCCTCTGCACTTGCTCCTGAATTGTAGTCACGAAGCTTTTTAAAATGGGAGATATTTCGTGTCACTTGATGACCCTGGCGTTGAGCAGTAACCATGGTACCTTTGACGTGTGTGACTTGAAAGGGTTCTGGATGATAAGGGGATGATAACTTGTCACTGGGTCTCAGCCTTTTAACAAGGACCCAGTCTCCCACATCCAGCTGTTTGAAGCGACAACTTCTCTTATCTGCATATCTTTTCATCCTGCCTTTGGCAAGGGAATCATTGAGGACCAATGGAGTCTGGACGTGAACTACTGGGATGTTTGGAAGCTTAATGCGCAAAGGCCTGCCGAAAAGTGCAGTCGCTGGCGGAGTTCCTGTAGTAGAGTGTGGGGTGGCTCTGTACTGTCTAAGGAACCTGTACAATTCTTGCTGCAAATCCTTGTGTTCCATGGTAGCAATCCGAAGAGTTTTGTTGATTGATTGTATGAAGCGCTCCACTTCACCATTGGCTTGAGGCCAGTAAGGAGTTATTTTTCTGTGGTTAAAACCAAGATAAGTTGCAAAAGACTGAAAATCTGCACTATTGAAAGGTGGCCCATTGTCAGTCTTCACTGTTTCAGGTATGCCATATGCAGAAAAGATTTTGTCCAGTTTTGGTATGACAGCTCTTGCAGAGGTGGTGGAAACGGGTTCAATGACTGGAAACCTAGAAAAATCATCTATGACAACCAGTAAATAGGAATGATCTGGCAAAGTGCAGAAATCAACACTCACAGCAGTCCATGGATTGTCTGGCAGAGGTGTCATTTGTACTGGTGCTCGGCTATGGTCCACCGTAGTTGCTTGGCAAGGTATACATGTGGCAATAAGTGCTTCCACTTGTTTATCTAGTCCAGGAAACCATACTTTCTCCCTGAGTAATTGCTTTGTTTTAACTATACCTTGATGGGCCTCATGGGCCAGATCGATCACTCTACTCTGAAGTTTCTGAGGAATGACCAGGCGGTTGTCACGTAGTAGTATGTTTGAGTCAGATACAGAAAGAGAGTGTCTTGCATTAAAGAAGGCCTGCAAATATGCTGTTTGGCCCTGCGGTTGAAGACGAGTCTCAGCTAGAAAAGAGTTCCAGTTCTTAGACCGAACAGTGTCAATTACCAACTGAAGTTGGGGATCAGAATCCACCGCATGTTTAATTTCTTCGAGGGTCATTGCTCTTGGCGCAGAGTGTGTAACAATGAAATTTACATGCTCCTCAGCTAAGACAGTGGCAGGCAAGTCATCTTTGGTAGACTGTGGTGAAGGGTGTCTTGAAAAATAGTCTGCAGGGTTCCCAGCTCCTGCCTCATATCTCAAGTGAAAGCGATAGTTCTGCAGGCGGAGTAGCCAGCGTTCAAGTCGTGGGGGTGGCTTTGATGAATGTTTATTGAAGATTGGAATGAGTGGTTTATGATCACTGACCACTGTGAATGGACGACCAAAGAGGTAAAGATGAAAATGAAGGCATCCCCATACAACTGCGAGAGCTTCCCTCTCAGTTTGAGAATAGCGCTGTTCCGTTTCTGTTAAAGCCTTGCTTGCATAGGAGACTGTAGAGATACTGCCAGTTTTAGACACCTGAGTTAAAATTGCACCAAGGCCTACAGGACTGGCATCCACAATGAGCTCAGTAGACTTTAGTGGGTCAAAATAGGCCATGACCGTGTCACTAGAAAGACTGGACTTAAGTGTATCAAATGCTGATTGATGTTCAACTGTCCATGACCAAGGAGTATCCTTTTTAGTGAGTTGTCGTAGGGGTTCAGAAACAGTAGCCAGATCAGGTATGAATCGTCCACAGTATGTGACCAGACCAAGAAAACTTCGAACATCTGAGACATTTTGTGGCTGGCTAGCAGAGGTTATGGCTGCTACTTTCTCAGGGTCTGCAGAAACACCATTTTCAGAAAAAATGTAGCCAAAAAAATTCAATGACGTCTTGTTGAACTTGCATTTTGATGGATTAACAGTTAAATTGCAGGTTTGCAGTCTCTGAAAAACTTGTTCTAGGTGATTGTCATGTTCCTCTTGGGTTGTGCCAAAGATAAGGATGTCATCACTAACATTGAGGACTCCAGGTATTCCTGAAAGAACCTGCCTGATAACATTCTGAAAGATTTCTGCAGCCGATGAAATGCCAAAATTCAGCCTCTTGAACCTCCTTAGACCGACATGAGTGCTAAAAGTTGTGATATATCTGGAGTCTGGATGCAATTCAAGCTGATGATAACCAGATTTTAGATCAATTTTTGAGAATACTTTTGCACCATTTAGATCTGTGAGAATATCATCAATGGTAGGCGTAATGTGCCTTTCTCTTTGAATGGCTCGATTAGCATGTCGCATATCCACACATAACCTGATTTTACCAGGCTGCTTAGGTTTAGACGCAACAACAATTGGTGAGACCCAGGGAGTTGGGCCCTCGACACGTTCAATAACATCATCTGTCTCAAGGTCTTGTAGCTCTTTCTCCACTAGCTTGCGGACATGGAATGGGATGCGCCTGTGAGGTTGAACTGACGGCTGGACTGACTGGTCAATGTGTAATTTCACTTGAAAGTCTTTCAGCTTTCCTATGCCTTGAAAGAGTTGAGGATATTTCTGCATAATAGTTTGGACAGAGGAGTGTGTTACGCTGTTTGCCAGTTTCACTAGGCCCAGAGATACCGCACTATTGCAGCTGAGAAGAGTGTCTGCAGAACACTCCACTACATAGAAAGTGTCCGTGATGGATTTCCCTTCAGCCGTTAGTAATGCCTGAAATTTGCCACATAGGGGTAATGCAGTAGCTGAACCATAAGGATATATCTGCAGGTTAGTACATTGCAAAGCAGGTTTGTTCTTTAGCTGGCTATAAGTGGCATGACTAATAACATTGACAGACGCCCCTGTATCTACCAGTGTCTCCACCGGATTGCCATGTATTAAGATGACTTGTTTAGGATTAGACATTGCATGCACATTGCGAGACCCCTCAGTCACTGAGAATAAGTAGGTGCTGCTGGGCTCATCCGCAGGGGACACTGACTGCACTGCCTGGACTTTCTGTGGCATCACTTGTTTAGCAGAGAGAGAAGATTGTGATTTTGATCTGCAGACTTTTGCAAAGTGATTTTGTTTCCCACAGTTACGACAAGTTACTCCCTTTGCTGGGCATGGTTTCTGATGAGGATAAGGACCTCCACAGTTGTAGCAGGCTGCAGCCTGTGTGTGAGGCACATGTGGCTTCTGAGTGAGCTTTGCTACAGAAGATGGCTGCTCTGGTATATAGTCTGTGTTCTCTATAAGTTTAGCTTGATTCTCTGCTGCATCATGAATACGTGCAACGTCCAGTAGCTTTGCTAAAGTCATGGTGGGATCTCTGAGTGCTTGTCTCCTTAACTTAGAGGACACACAACCTTGTATGATTTGCATCAGAATTTCCTTGTCTATATCTGCAAATTCACAGTAAGCTGCAAGTTGTCTTAAGCGGACATGATATTCATCAATGGTTTCTGTTGCTGACTGTTTTGACTGTCTAAACTTGAAAATTTCAAAAGCTGCATTTATGTATGGAGAGAAATGCTTAGTTAGCGCTGCTTTGCATAACTCATAGTCACTGTCCTCCCCTGTATTGGGCAGAGTTGTGAAGATATCATAGACTTGCTCCCCTGCATAGTGCAATAACATGGCTTTCTTTCTTGCATTGTCAGTAATGTTCATTGCTTGCAGGAATATCTCAAAGCGTTTCAGCCATTTATTCCAGCATGCTGCTAAGTTTGCTTGGGGCTGGTGCACATCAAATACAGCAAAGGAGGGTAAGCAGGCCATGGCTGGTGCTAGGATTGCAGTCTTGCAAACAGTTTTCTGTAGCAGTAAAATACCTTTAGCTGATTATTTTTAATCCTCGTCGCCAATTGTAGTGTTGTAGTGAGGATGGAGGTCTTCTGGAATAAGTCCACTATGAGATGGTTACTCTTGTAGATCAGAACACTTTATTCCATGCTCCATCATGGCTCCCTGTCTAACAACTCCTCCCCCTAAGCTCAGCTCCTCCTCCCTTACTACCTCACTGTTGCTAGGCAGACAAAGCAGAATAAGTAAGCAGAACAGAACATACAGAACTTACTTATAACAACATCACATTCACTATACTGGAACCCTCTGATTCAGACGCTATGCACAGTTGTAGCAACGACTATTATAATAGTTACAATAACTGCCAGCCAGCAAATCATAGACAGGGCATAGTAATGCTTACACAAAGCTGTTTCCTGCATTGTAGGGCAAGTACAAACAAAACACTTCAGGTAGTCTGCACATTCCATCAACGAAGACTTTGCTGATGCCTGGCTTGGTTTTATCTGTAAAGGGATTTTGGACTGATGTCTTGAAACTGGACAGGGCTGGTCATCTCCACTTTGTTTGTAAACTGAGTTCTGATATGGAACTGAAAATACCCGGACAGTCAATGTTTGGCAAGAAGGGCAGAGAGGTACTCCAATGTTTTTTTCATTCTAAAGAAAAATATAAAAAATGTGTAAAATTAAAACCTTTATTTCACCATTCTACCCTAATTCAGGTTTATGTCAAATACAAGTAATCTAATACGCATAAACTGGAGGCAGTCGCTGAGTTTCATGAAATATAATTCAAGGGGACAATAAGTCTGAGGCCACATGTTGCAGAAAATAATACTTCTTTCCTATTCCATTTGAAATCACTCTTGGCTTTGGCTTCAGCAAAACTGCAAAAAGAAAATTTCACAGTTCCCAGGTTCTTTATCTTTATGGCTGTCTTAGTTCAGTGATTTGTATTATGTGTGATTTGATTCACTGTGTGTGTGATTTGATTCACTGAACTAAGACAGCCATAAAGATAAAGAACCTGGGAACTGTGAATTGTTTATATTTATATGTATATAGTAATAAGCCTCTTCCCCCTCCCTCCTGAAATCCTATCCCTGTGTGTCCAGTTGTACATAAATATGCAGCCTTTAGAAAGTGTTTTTAGATATATCTGAAGAAGAAGCCGAGAGCTTCGAAACGTTATATTCTGTCATCATTATGAGTTAGCCATTAAAAAAGTATCACCTACTAAGACTCGCAAGTCTTTTGTTTTTTAAAAGGCTCTGTGCATAGACACAGAAGAAAGAGCTACTGAGCCATGAATGTCCAACCTATATGAATGTTACAACTTGTAATTCCATGATATTCTTTAGGATATACTGTATTTGTACTGCTAAAAATTTAACTTACAAGTATTTACTTTTATATTAAATGTTATATATATATATATATATATATATATATATATATATATATTATGATATATATATATATATATATATATATATATATATATATATTAAGTGTTATATTAAATGTTATATTAAAATTTGACATGTATTAGTACCTTTCTGTGGTCTTCTTTCTTTTCATGTGATGGGTATTCAGGAGTCCATTGCTCACCTTACATATAAAAGAAATACAATGATATGGAAATAATAGCACATTGCAAATATAAAGTGAAGAAAAATGTGTTCTTTACTTATAGAATCTCTAGATACAGTTTTCAGTCGCTAAACAAGTTAAGAATGCCAATGAATGAAACAAAGCAATATTGTACATGATTGGTGGATTGGATATGTATGTAAATATATAAGTCTGTATAGAGAGATATACAGTGTTGGCCAAAAGTATTGGCACCCCTGCAATTCTGTCAGATAATACTCATTTTCTTCCAGATAATTATTGCAAGCACAAACTCTTAGGTATTAATATCTTCATTTATTTTGGTTGCAATGAAAAAAAAAAAAAAAAAACACAAAAGAAAAGTGTGTTTTGGGTCATTGTCCTGCTGGAAGACCCATGACCTCTGAGGGAGACCCAGCTTTCTCACACTGGGCCCTACATTATGCTGCAAAATTTGTTGGTAGTCTTCAGACTTCATAATGCCATGCACACGGTCAAGCAGTCCAGTGCCAGAGGCAGCAAAGCAACCCCAAAACATCAGGGAACCTCCGCCATGTTTGACTCTAGGGACCGTGTTCTTTTCTTTGAAGGCCTCTTTTTTTTTTCCTGTAAACTCTTTGTTGATGCCTTTTTCCCAAAAGCTCTACTTTTGTCTCATCTGACCAGAGAACATTCTTCCAAAACGTTTTTGGCTTTCTTAGATAGGTTTTGGCAAACTCCAGCCTGGCTTTTTTATGTCTCTGGGTAAGAAGTGGGGTCTTCCTGGGTATCCTACCATACAGTCCCTTTTCATTCAGATGCCGACGGATAGTACGGGTTGACACTGTTGTACCCTCGGACTGCAGGGCAGCTTGAACTTGTTTGGATGTTAGTCGAGGTTCTTTATCCACCATCCGCACAATCTTGCGTTGAAATCTCTCGTCAATTTTTCTTTTCCGTCCACATCTAGGGAGGTTAGCCACAGTGCCATGGGCTTTAAACTTCTTGATGACACTGCGCACGGTAGACACAGGTGATGGATTTTTAGCCTTGAGATTGCTCATGCTTCCTCACAATTTTGCTTCTCAAGTCCTCAGACAGTTCTTTGGTCTTCTTTTTTTCCTCCATGCTCAATGTGGTACACACAAGGACACAGGACAGAGGTTGAGTCAACTTTAATCCATTTCAACTGGCTGCAAGTGTGATTTAGTTATTGCCACCACCTGTTAAGTGCCTCAGGTAAGTAACAGGTGCTGTTAATTACACAAATTAGAGAAGCATCACATGATTTTTCAAACAGTGCCAATACTTTTTTCCACCCCTTTTTTTACGTTTGGTGTGGAATTATATCCAATTTGCCTTTTTGACAATTCTTTTTGTGGTTTTCCATTGAATACAAATTAAATGAAGATAATAATACCAAAGAATTTGTGATTGCAATCATTTTCTGGAAGAAAATAAGTATTATCTGACAGAATTGCAGGGGTGCCAATACTTTTGGCCAACACTGTAAATAGAAAGATAGAGATCAGTTTGCTTGAATTTGCACTGCCTTTTAAAAAAATAAAATAAAAAACAAACATTCTTGACATCCTCTTTTGACCTTTTGTTGACTGAAATTAAATGTTTCTCTATTGTTTTCTATTATCTTTACAATATTTTTACTTAAAGGGCTTGTCCAAGTAACCCCCAAACATTCACAATAAAATTGCTAAAATCCAAAAAAAAAATTCTTAAATTGCAGATTTTGAATTTATGGCACATACCTCTGATGCTTTGATGGATTTGCCCAGAATAAATGGAAATCCCTACACTAATCTAAACACCTTCCCCTGCCTACTTTCTAATTAACATAATTAATCAAAAATATATATTTACCTATATCTCTGGGGCAGCCATGTAACCGCCCCAGGAATATTTGTTGGTTACCCTGTGACGATCTGTTTCCTTATTTCCGTGTTTCTGGAAACAGAACATCACTACTACTCCATCTCCCCTCTCCATCCACTCCATCATACTTACCTTCCAAGCTTCTTCCTGCGGGATGGTTCCTCCTTCTTTTCTGACTGCCGGCGCTTGTCCCAGCGCTGCTGTGCGTTCTGCTGCTGATAGTCCACCTCTACTGCGCAGCTCCCACACCTGCGCAGTAGAGGTGGAACATCACTGCAGAGCACAGAGCAGCACTAGGACAAGAGCATGTGATGGCAGCCAGAAATGAGGGATTGGCCGTCCCGCAGGAAGAAGCCTGGAAAGAAGGAAGAGGGGTAAGTATATAATGAGGTTGGGGCTTTGGCTGAGTAGGTTGGGAAGAGCCCGTGGTGGGTGGCATAGCTAGAGAGACAGGGAGGGGAGTATATGGGAGGGAGAGAGAGAGGAAGGGGCGGGGAATGAAGTGAGAGGGATTAGTGTGGAAGTTACATAGCAGGGAGCTGAATCATGTAAGCAAATGCAGAAGATACTAGAAGCTGCCAGAGATACTTAGAAATAACTGAAAACAAAGCTAAACATATATAGGTGCATTTATTAACCCATTAATAACACTAGCAGACCTTTTTAAAAATAAGAACATTTTTTTCTCGCAAAGCACCTTTAAAGGGGCTGTCTCATCTCGAGGATCCTATCTATATTGGTAACTTATGTAAATTGAAGATTCCTAAATATATTGCTTTAGACATGCTGCTTTGTTTGCCTGCTATGTTAACTTCTTCCTCCGCTCCAGGTTTGTGTGGGCCCAGAGGCTCCTTTTGGAGTAACTCATACACCCTGCAGCAAAAAAAACAATCGAAGTTGGGTGTTCTTTTTGCTGAGGGAGATGTATGGAATGGACTGTACTCCACTCCAGTAGAAGTAGATACAAACTGTTCGGACATCGGAAAGTAAAGAGGAATTTGAGGTGGACATCTGCCTTTATTTTCTGCTCACGGTGTAGAACATCAGCATTCTGTTGCGGTTTTCCACCACTTATTAGACACTTTTTTTTTTCCAGCTTCCGGCTCCAATTAGTTTCAATAGGAGGCAGAATGGGGGAGGAATATGCTGCCAATTTAGGGGCGAAATCTGCTGCAAAATCAGTGCTAGATTCCACCGTGAGCAGGGCCTGATACTGTTAATAATTCCACTTCACGGTGGCCCCCAATCAGCATTATATGCCCACAGTGGCCCCCACACCGCACTATGTGCTCTGCAGTGGCCCCCATACAGTATTATATTCTCACAGTGCCCCCTTCCCACAGACTTGGTGCCATTATTATACCTAAACCCCAGAGTATAATAATTAGAGGCCGTGGGGAAGGTATTAAAAATAACAAACACTTATACTCACCTTACCTCACCTCTCCTGGAAATCCTCACTCCTTCCCCTCTCCTTTTCTTCCTTGCAACTTAGATCCCCTGACATCACTGCTGGGGCCTGCTATCTGCGGTCACATGGGATGAGATGACGTCATTACGCCAGCATGCTCCATGTGACCGCTGGGGCTCAATCACAGACCCCAGAAGTGAGGCCTGGGGAGCAGAACAGTCACTGGCAGAAGAGCTCTGGACTGGATTCTGAGTGCAGGACAGGTGCGTATAAGTATTTTTTTTATTTTTAATCACCTCTCCTGGGCATCTAAAGGAAAGGGCTCCAGCAATCGCCAGGCCCCCTCTCCATTAGTAGTATTGTATGGTGGTCCAGGTCCCAGGCCATTTCCATGGTACCCGTACCTTATGCCACTGCCAAGTGGGCCCCCTTAGGAGCTTGCAGCCCCAGCATTTGCCCAGGTACGCTGAGTGCTAATACCGGACCTGAAGATGTGAATAGTAGACCAATTTCCCCCTTTCTTTTTCTTTTTTGTATTACAGGAGCCCGCCATCAAATAAAACTTATCCCATATCCGTATTACTAGTACAAATTGACTGCTGACTGTAGAACTGAGTCTACGTTCATACTAGCACTTAGTCTCCACCTGTTCCCCATTCTGCTTTAAAAATGTGGAGAAAAAGTCCTGCAATTAGGGCAGAAACTGGCAGACTCCATTATAGTCTATGGGGTCTGCGGGTTTCTGAGGGTAGCAGTTTTTTAGATGAATAGTTTTCTGTTTGAGGGGTCCCCAAGCAGACTCCCCCCCACCCCCTTCCCAAAGGAAGCCTGAACACAGGTTTGAACCTAGAGTAAGTGAATTAGGAATGAGCAGCCAGTGACTGTGATATTTACTATGGTCAGTTACATAGCATACAGTAGCATACACTATTTCTCACTGTCAGCCTTGCAGCCAAAATCTGGCAGCAGAGAAGTGCGTATAAGAAAGTCCCTTTGTAAATCAGAATTCAGGGGTGAAATGTCTATGTTAGAGTATTAATAATGTCTTTTATGTACAAGTACAAGTGAAATGTAACATTTATTTCATAGACGGACATGATTATTTTACCATAAAGTAGCTCTTACCTCTTTGATGAACCACCATCATGTGTTGTGGTTGCCTCAAGATCCCGTTTTGTGCTGTAGGTAACCCATGGCATGGAAATGGAATGATATCAGCTGCTGCGACCCTTGAATCTGTTTCTAAAGTATCATCATGTTTGGTACAATGAAGACATGTTCCTGATAGTTCTGCATATGGTTTGTCCACATCTCCAGAACACTGGGTAAATGGATGACTCTTTCCTTTGCAGTTCTGTTCATGGTGGGAGAAGTCTTTAATCTGCAGCCTATCATTTCTTTCGTCACATAGTATTCCTGTTTCCAGATGGTGACAATGCTTCTCTATGATACCTGGAAATGATGATTTGCTAATTTGTTCTTCCCCAAGAATCTCATTCTTCTCAGATGTCTGTTGACATGTGCCAGGGAACAATGGAGCTACACGGTTTCCTTTTATATGTCTCATTTTAAAGGCTTTGTCACAGACCATTCCTTAGGCTTATCTGTTCTAACGTATGCACAATAAACTCTCTTGTTTTCCTTAGTGTCCCCATAGCCTTCAGTCTCCATGTATGAGTTTCTAATTAATATTTGATTGAGACTTCTCATTTAACTAACAGGCTGTGCTGTGACGGTAACAACATCTCGCTGCTTGTTGGAATTGTGAATTTTTGCAACAGTTGTCATTAAAATTAAACAACATGACTAAAAAAAATGTATTAGCCAATGATGTATAGTAAATATAATAGACACTACAGAAAGTCACAAGTACGCCATGTATTACCTTCAAAGGAGTTTTTTTATCAAAAGTTAAAATATAAGCAGGGCCTCTCTGGGCAGTCTGTTCTCTGGCTGTAAAACCCTCAATATGTGATGACCTATTGGTTTTTCTGCAGCTAATATCACTGTTATGGACATTTTGGATTTATGTTTGAGGCAGTGGGAGTATACAATGCAGAGTAGTCTGCCTCCGTGCATTGTTATACTTCTAGTTTCTTAATCCCCTTCCCGTCTCTGGCATTTTTTGATTTTGGACTCCCAAACTTCCAAACCACATAACTTTTTTATTTTTTCATTCACAGAGCCATATGAGGGCTTAATGTTATTTGCTAACAAATCACTGAGAGTTAACCAATACAGGGTGAGTCCTATAACTGTACTACTTCACAGGAGAGATCCCTATCCCGCACACTATATAGTAATAATAAACCGTAACCTTTAACTCCTTCCCACCAGTGATATTTTTTGATTTTCGATTTTGACTCCCTGCCTTCCAAACTCCATAACCTTTTTTTTATTTTTCCATTCACAGAGCCATGTGAGGGCATAATCACTTCAAGACCAGGCCCAAAGGTGCATTAAGGACCAGGCCTCATTTTTCAAAACTGACATGTGTCACTTTATATGGCAATAACTTTGAGACGCTGTAACTTATACTACTTATTTTGAGATTGCTTTTTCAGGACACATTGTACTTCGTATTAGTGGGAAAAACTATTCAATATTTTTGTATTTATTTATTTAAAAAAAATAGGAAATTTGATGGAACTGTGTAAAAAAAAATCTCAATTTTCAAAATGTGAAATGCTCATATCACACAAATACTGTACATAATAAATATTATCTACCATATCTCTGCTTTATATCAGCATCATCTTTTAATCGACATTTAATGTATTTTGGACATTATAAAGCTTACCAGTGTAACAACGATTTTCCAGAGTTACAAGAAAATATCCCTAACAAATTTTTTTAGGGACCACTTCAGTTCTGAAAGGGATTCTAAAGACTTATATATGAGAAACTTCCATGAATCACCCCATTTTCAAAACTGCACCATTAAAATAATTCAAAACAGCATTTGGGAAGTTTGTTATACCTTTAAACATTTCACGGAAATGAAAACAATATGGAGGTGAAATTTAAACATTTCTTTTTTTTTTCAATAATCCATACTGTGAGGGTGTGAAACTAGAGGGCGCAGTAGAGCAAACTAAACAGGGTTGAAAAGGACGTTGACCACACCCACACCTGAGAAAGGGGCTCAATTCTAGTGGGAGTGCACACAGTAGGAGAGTTCTGCTGGTGGCCTGCAGGAGCAAGTGCACTGTGGACCATTGGAGACAGACAGGTGGTCCATCCCAAGAAGACTCGATTCCAGAAGGGACTTGGATAGGCTCAATGTGAGCCAGACTGCTGAGAAGAACTCTCAGGAAAGTATCTTGCCCTCGATAGATTAGTCAGGGTTCAAGAAATGAAGTATTGCCTTGTGTGTGGGCTTGGCAGTTTGCTATTTTAGTTCCTGTTATCACTTACCAACTTAATAAAGCCACTTATTTTGGATTGCATTACCTGATCTGCTGTTTATTTGGCACCAAGCGCCACCATCACCTCTGTTAAGTCCAGGAAACCACTACCTTTGATGCTAAACTACCCCCAATTGTCATAGTATAATTAAAATAAACACACTCACAAAAGTTAAAGGAGAAAATGCATCTTACAGTTTGATATTAAGTTTCTCCCGAGCACAGAAATACCCCAAATGTGAGTGTAAACTGATGTGTGGACACACGGCAGCAAACGGAAGGGAAGGAGCAACACTGGGTGTTTGAAAAGCAGATTTTGCTGAAACTGTTTTCGCTGCCATGTCTCATTTGCAGAGCCCAATACAAAGGAAACCCTCAAAAACTACACCCCTCTCAGAATTTATCAAGGGTTATAATGAGCATTTTGACCCAATAGCGGTTTCACAGATTTTATTAACATTTGGACGTGTAAATGAAAAATTACTAAAATGTCACTTTATCCCCAAAGTTTTCATTTTCACAAGTGTTGCATTTGCAGAGCAGCCATAGTACCAATACAATGGAAGCCCACAAAAGTGACCAAAGGATTATGTAGATAATCTTGTTTCCCTTAGTCCTAACAGCGGCACAATGTGGGGTATTTCGTGCCCCTGTGTGCTGGTAGGACAGGCGGAATTTTAATTAGCCATGTATTAATTTCACATGGCTTGTTCCCTTTAAGAGGGCACAGATACCTCCCCCCTGTGCGTAAATAACAAGTAATAATACATACATTCCAAAATAAACAACAATAGGGGGGGAATCCTTGTGCCGCTGTTAGGACTAAGGGAAACAAGATTATCTACATAATCCTTTGTTCCCTGTCGTCCCTACCAGCGGCACAATGTGGGGAAATAGCAAGTAATCCCCATAAGGGTGGGAGATTAAACACAAGCAGAATGTAATACAGTGCGCCCGAAGGCAGTAGCTTCTGAGCCATACCGATCAAGTCGGTAGTGCTTCACAAAAGTCAATTCTGAAGACCAGGATGCTGCTGCACAAATCTGGTCCAAGGTGAGAGCCTTGACCTCTGCCCAAGAGGTCGATACTGCCCGCGTCGAATGGGCCCTTAGGACGGTCGGCGGAGGTAAGTTCTGACTCACAAACGCCAACTTGATTGCTTCCTTCACCCAGCGAGAGATGGTGGCCTTAGAAGCCTTGCGGCCTTTATGGCCCCCTACATAATTTATTAACAAGTTCTCAGATCTCCTGAAAGCGCGTGTGCGCTGAAGGTAAATCTGCAGGTTCCGGACTAAATCTAGGGTATGCCACTTCTCCTCCTCAGGGGAAGTGGGTACGGGAAAAAAGGTTGGCAAGCAAATGAGCTGACTCACATTCGCCCTAGAAGAAACTTTCGGCCTGAATCCTGGCAGAAATCTCAACTGAACACGGTCTTCAAAGAAGGCAATGTAAGGAGCTTCCGATGAGAGTGCTTGAAGCTCCCCTACCCTTTTTGCCGAGGTGATAGCGAGGAGAAAAGATACCTTATAGGTCAGCCACTTTAGATCCACCTCCTCCAGAGGTTCGAATGGAGCAACACAAAGTGCCGTTAGGACCTTGCTGAGGTCCCATTGGTGGACAGGAGCAGAAACTGCTGGTCTCAGCCTAGTTGCCCCTTTGATAAAGGTGCTCACTAAAGGATCCTGAGACAACCGCCTCCCCAGATAGGCGGACAAAGCGGCTACATGTACCTTCAGGGTAGAAGCTGCAAGCCCTCTGTCTAGGCCGTCCTGAAGGAAATCCAGGATCGCCCTCACAGGGGGATCGGAGGAGTCCACTTCGTGTTCCGTGCACCAAGCCTGGAAAATATTACCGATCCTACGGTAATTCTTATTGGTCGAGGTGGCTCTGGCGCTGGCTAAAGTCCTTAGGACGCCTTGAGACAGTCCTCTATTCCTTAATAGGGACTGGTCAACCTCCAGGCTGTCAGATTGAATCTCCTCAGATCGTGGTGTCTCAGCTCTCCTTGTGTCACCAGATCTGGGAGGGGGGGAAGCCTCCAATACCTGCCTTGACTCATCCACATGAGCTGGGCAAACCAAGTCCTTTTCGGCCAGAACGGGATTATGGCAATTCCCGAGACTTGGTCCTGTCTGATTTTCATCAATACCTTGGGTATGATGGAAACTGGAGGGAAGATGTATATCAGCCTGAACCTCCATGGGATGGACAGGGCATCCACTGCCAAGGCATTGACCTCCTGGTACAGAGAGCAGAAGGTTTCCACCTTGGCGTTGAGTCGGGTTGCCATGAGGTCGACATCCGGAAGGCCCCATGTTTGGACAATCTGATGGAATATGTCTTGATTGAGAGACCATTCTCCTGATACAGGGATACCCCGACTCAACTGATCCGCTACTATGTTCAGGGAGCCCTTGATGTGAACAGCGGATAGGTGGGTCAGATTCTTCTCTGCCCACGTGAAGATCAAGTTCGCCTCTCTCAGTAGGGCTGGAACCCTGGTGCCGCCCTGTTTGTTCAAGTATATTACCGTCGTCATATTGTCTGACCGGACCTTGACTGCCTTCCCTTCGAGAAAGGGGGCGAAGTACTTCAGCGCCAGATAAACTGCTTTTAGCTCCTTCAGGTTGGAGGTTCCTACCTCTGGATTCCTCCACAGACCCTGGACAGTCCTGCCGTCCAGGTGGGCTCCCCATCCCGAATGGGACGCATCTGTTGTCAACAGGGTCCAACGAGGTTGAACCGAGGACCTTCCGTCTTTCAGGTGTCTCCACCATCTGAGGGAAAGACGGGTACCGGGAGAAAGGCAGATCTTCCTGTGCAGTCCCCGTGGAGATCCGTTCCAGGCTCTCAACACTTCCATCTGAAGGGGACGCAAGTGCCATAAAGCCCAAGGGACCGCCTTGGCTGAAGAAGACATCAGGCCTAGGACCCGCATGGCGGTGCGAATGCCAGCGATCCAGTTGGGAGGGATCAATCGGATATACTGCTTTGAAAGCTCTGGTGGTGACGTAAGCCTTCTCCGGCTGCTTCCATTCTTGTTCCATTAGGCTGGCCATGGAGGCGTCCACTTGGAAAACCCTCCGCTTCCCAGAGGTGGACGCAGAGGCTTCCCCCTCGCCAACCTGGTCCCACGACCGGATGGCCTTCAGCAGTTTATTAGTCTTCTCCCGATGGAAAATTGGTCTGCTGGTACAGGAGGACTGATCGTCCGATGATATGGACACCTCCTCCACCTGGAGGCGCTCCAGGGAGGGCAGTGAAGCAGAACGCCTCTCCACGCGCTGCTTCTTGGTGAGCTGAGCCAGTGAAGTACGGATATCCTTTAAAGAATCATCCTGCAAAAAACACAAGGATACTTAGAAGCCGGGGGGACCCTTCCCCTCTTTGCGGCAACCGTACTCACCATGTACTCCTTGACCCATGCTACCATATCACTGGTAACGGGTTCCTCCCGCAGAGGTCCCCTGCATTGCTGGCAGCGTGACCAGTCATAGCCTAAAGGCAAAACAATGACATTCAGGATACTCCCACCATTGGGAGAATTAGCAGACAAAAAAAACCGCACCTACCATCAGGTAGTGGAACGTCACAATCAATGCAAGCCAGGTGTCTCCTTTTAGAAGACTTCTTCCGTCTCACTTGATCCCCGGAGGGGGTAGAAGAGGAAGACATGACAAATAGAAACTAGTTTTCAGCGATACCTAAGCATGGAATATGAAACATCAGAGGAGTACATTCAAGGAACCATATGAGGAGACTCACCCAGCTTCTGCAGGCCACTTACCAAACTTCAGCAGAGTTTGCAGTAGAATAAATGCAGTTTTGAAGCGGAAACCACAAGCCACAGCGCAGAAACCAGCTAGGGATTAGACTAGCAGGCAATGAGGGATGCAACCTGCCTCCTTTTACAGCCCCATATCCGGAAGGGGCGTGGCCTTAGTCAAAAGAGCTCCGTTCCTTTTGCCCTTCATAAGACTCCTAGCCCCTCAAGTCACGCTCCCCCTTTGAGCCAACTACTTTGGCACGTACCTTAAGCTCCTGAGGACCTCCAGTGTCCAACGCTGCTGTTCGCGTGGTCCCGGAGCGGCGAAAGCCAAACCGGAAGTTGCCGGTGTTACATTACCAAACGACCGGCCGGAACCCTCCTACGCAGAGGAAAGGTTCCGCGAAACCGGAAGTTCCCCTCATGGAGCCGCGCGAACACGCCGGCTGGCTGCGCGCGGCTCCCGAAGCCCAGCAGGACTGGATGTCGGGGAAAGGTAGTAGGATCGCGTGAGGGAGGTGGGTAAAATAGGTAACCTTAATCTTACCTATTATCTTTGCAGGACCGACACAGAAGTCCAAAGGGGCAGAGTGCATCATTGAAGACACCTGAACAGGTCTGAACAGGTAAGTACCTGAAACTTTCTTCTTTACTCTTTCTCTTTAGGAGGACACAGAGTCCTCCCCACCTGTCCGATCCTTTACACAGGACAGAAAAAAACGCACAGGGGGGAGGTATCTGTGCCCTCTTAAAGGGAACAAGCCATGTGAAATTAATACATGGCTAATTAAAATTCCGCCTGTCCTACCAGCACACAGGGGCACGAAATACCCCACATTGTGCCGCTGGTAGGGACGACAGGGAACCCATATTTTCACAAGAAGATAAAGGATAAAAATCTCCCCAAGGTTTGTTACATAATTTCTCCTGAACACGTTAATACCCCATATGTGGTCATAATCTGCTGGGTGGGTACATGGCGGGGCTTGGAATGGAAAGAGCGCTATTTGGCTTTTGGAGGGCAGATTTTGCTTGGAATAGTTTTCAGGTGCCATGTCGGATTTGCAAAGCCCTTAAAGTATCAATACAATGGAAACCCCCAAAAAGTGACCACATGACTGTGGCATCCAAGGAGTTTAAACTCCGATTGCAGCTCAGCTCTGATCGAGGGTTAAGGAGCAGGGTGTTGGCTGTCAATTACAGCTAACATCCACTCCCGATGCCGCCCGCATTCAGTGTCACTAACAAAGTTAAGATGCCACGGTTGCTAATGACCATGGCATCTTTAGGGTTAAACAGCAGGAACCAAAAAATATCTACACAAACAGTATGGTACCAATAAAAATTGATAAACAAAAAAATACAGCCCACTCAGATGATAGAGAATGTCTGGTGGTCATATTCTTCCCATGTACGGTTATATCCTCAGATGTGGAATGTATCATCAAACAGGTAAGTAAAAATAAAGAAATTCTACTACCAGAGAAAAGATGTAAACAAAACGTAACGTTTACTTAAAAAATAGATACCATAAAATGATGTCACATACAAACAAACACAAAGGCGGTTACATGTTTCGAGACGGTTACCTCTTAGGCCTGGTTCACATCTGCGTTCGGTATTTCGTTCAGGGAGTCCGCTTGGGGACCCCCTGAACGGAAATCTATACGTATTAAAAAGTGATTAGCTAAGAAACCAACACGGACCCCATAGACTATAATGAGGTCCAAGTAGTTTCCACACGAAACATGCAAAGAGAAAAGTACTGCTTGAAGTAAAACACTAAACAAAAATAGTATCTATTAATAATAGCCCTCTCATAAATAATAGTTACTCTTATAAATAATAGTCCCCATTATCACCAATACCCCCTTTATAAATAAACTCACTTCTCAATTATTCCCCACTTATAAATAGTTCCCCTCATAAATAATAGCCCCCTCCTTATAATAGATGCCTTATATATAATAGTTTTCCCACACTCGTATACAAGACTTTTCCCGAGTTGCACCACTTCTCTGGAATGCTCTACCCCGGACAATTAGATTAACTTCCAATTTCTACAGCTTGAAGAGCAAAATAAAGACACATCTTTTCAGACAGGCCTATCACAATTCCTAATGTAAACCTTTCCGTACCGTAATTAGAATCCCTAAAACAAACCCTCCTCTGTTCCAGCTCCCACATTACCCCATATGATACGATGCCGTTTCAGGCTAACTTTATGTGTCGAGGCACCATCTGCACATTAAAGGACACGACTTGTGACGGCTCATACAGTTTTATGTTCGTGTAATGACAGTAACCCCTATTACAACATTGTCTGACCTCTGTATAAGCAATGCCGCCCCTGCTACCTCTTGTGTCACCCCCTCTACCTCATAGATTGTAAGCTCTTCCGAGCAGGGCCTTCAGTCCCATTGTGTGAAGTGACTATTTCTATATAATGTACCTTTTGTCTGTATTTGAACCCTGCAAATTGTACAGTACTGCACAATATGTTGGCGCCATATAAATAAAATGTATTATTATTATTTCCCCCTTTTTTTAGGCCTCTTATAAATACTTCCTCCCTTATAAATAATATCCTGTCTTATAAATATTAATAGCCCCCTGTATATATAATTTCCCTTTGTAATAGCCCCATTATATGCCTAGTGTCTCCACACAGTATAACAAATGTGTATGTATTTCAATAGTAATATTTTTGTTTCATGTGTATTCTAGGGATATGGGGGTTATTTGAACTATATAAATTTTGATTGCAAGTCCCATACACTGCAATACAATTGCATTGCAGTCTATGGCAACCGCTCTGCAGGAGTGGCCGCCATCTTTAAGACCTGACTAAGGTTGAGCCGATCTTGAAATTTCAGGTTGGTTTTTAAAATCTGATTTCCGATCATCTTCCATTGTAACCCGATGCCGATCCCAAGTCTGATCCCAATGCAAGTCAATGGGATTTTTTAAATAATCGGAGATCGGATTTTAAAAACGATCCTATTCACTACACAGCATGTAGTCCAAAATTTTTTGGACCCCACGCTGTGTAGTGATTAACGTACCCCCCACCGCTGTCCATGTACCTGCACAGCTGTAGCTCCCAGTTCTTCTTGGTCCGTTCTGGTCCTCTGTCCTTCACATGTCTTCAGAGCGCCCTGCGCCCCCCCCCCTCCCGCCTCCCTAGACTAGTATTGTAGGGAGTAGGTGGGGCTTGGTGCGGCTGGAGAGTGTGGGCGGGGAGACGTGAGCGCATCAGGTAAGTTGAGCGAAGTTCACGAGTAGATAGATATTACTGTACATTGACTTGTCTAGTAGATAGACAAGTCAATGTACAGTAGTATCTATATACCCGTGAACTTGCCTCGTCGTTCTCACAGCAGCGCAGCACACAGTGCTGCATTCGGACTATAAGACACCCCCATTTTCCTCCTATATTTGGAGGGAAAAAAAGTGCGTTTTATAGTCTGAAAAAATTTGTATTTTAAATACTCCCAAACACTGCCATTTGGACCCTGCATATAAATCCCTTCCTGCTTCAACCACAACTCCAACTCTGCTTACTGTTATTAGCAATCCATTCTTTGGTATGATCTTATCCACTTGTCACATTGAAAACATTTTTTCTTTTTCTTTTTTCCTTTCTTTTATATATTGTGTGTTATATATATTGCATATCTATTATGTAAGTGTGATTGTATATTCACACCAGTAGGGTTTCTTTTTAATCCATGTGTTTACAATCAAGACCCAATTATGGGGTTAATTAGTGGGAGTATATATCCCAGCATGGGAGATCATTTCAACATCGCCATGAGTAAGATGCATACGCATCGAAACACGTAGGCTTTTCCCAACCTGGTGCTCTACACAATCGCATATCATGGAAACCATGTGAGTTTTTTTCTCTGCCTAAATCTCAATTTTTGCATCTGGTGATTTTTTTCTCTTTTGTTTTATGAACATGAATTAAAAGTTACATTTTATTCAAATTGAAGGCTTTATTGTGCTGACATTTTTATTGAATTTACCTTAATAATACCTGCTCGTCTGAGCCACTAGCTAAACAGTAGGTTAACCTAACTATACGTGTGGCTTACTTCCAGCCGTATGACCAAACAAGTGCAATTTTTTCTCACCAGACTCAGGGTTACAGGACAAAACCATCCACCTCCTTTCACCTTTCAATCTTTCAATCTTTTTTGTAGAGTTGGAAGGGACCTCAAGGGCCATCAGGTCCAACCCCCTGCGAGTGCAGGTTTTCCTAAATCATCCCAGCATATGTTTATCCAGATTCCGCTTGAAGATTTCCATTGATGGAGCACCCACTACCTCCCGTGGCAGCCTATTCCACTCTCTCACTACCCTCACTGTCAAAAAGTTTTTCCTAATGTCTAATCTGTATCTCTTTCCCTTTAGTTTCATCCCATTGCTTCTTGTACTTCCTTGTGCTAATGAGAATAGGGGAGATCCCTCTGCACTGTGACTACCTTTCAGATATTTGTAGACTGCTATTAAATCTCCCCTCAGCCTTCTCTTTTGCAAACTAAACAATCCCAATTCTTTTAGCCGCTCCTCATAGGACATGGTTTGCAGACCTTCCACCATTTTGGTTGCTTTTCTCTGGACTTGCTCCAATATATCGATGTCTTTCATGAATTGAGGCGCCCAGAACTGTACACAGTATTCCAGATGTGGTCTGACCAGGGAAGAGTACAGCGGAATAATGACCTCTCTTGATCTAGATTCAATACTTGTCTTAATACATCCCAGAATTTTATTAGCCTTTTTTGCAGCAGCACCGCACTGTTGGCTCATGTTGAATTTGTGATCTACTATTATGCCCAAGTCATTTTCCCCTATGCTATCACTAAGTTCTATTCCTCCCATACTATATATGTTTTTTACATTTCTGTTACCCAGATGTAGAACTTTGCATTTGTCCCTGTTAAATACCATTTTGTTCGCCTCAGCCCATTGTTCCAGTGTGTCTAAGTCCTTTTGAATACACTCTCTCTCCTCTCTAGTGTTGGCTATTCCTCCTATCTTCGTATCATCTGCAAATTTTATGAGTTCCCCAATAATTCCATCGTCCAGATCATTTATAAAGATATTAAAAAGTACTGGGCCCAGAACAGAGCCCTGTGGCACCCCGCTTTTGACTTTCTTCCAGTTCGATGTGTAGCCATTTAGTATTACTCGTTGTGCCCGATCATTAAGCCAGTTGTGAATCCACCTAACTGATTTTTTGTCAAAGCCATACTTAATCATTTTTTCAATAAGAAGGTTATGTGATACTTTATCAAATGCCTTACTGAAGTCAAGATATACTATGTCCACGGCATTCCCTTGGTCCAACCATTCAGTGATTTTGTTGTAGAAGGAAATCAGGTTAGTCTGACAAGATTTATTGGTCATAAAGCCGTGCTGGCTCTGGTTAATTAATGCCTTCCCATCCAGGTACCGAAGTAAATGTTCCTTGACAATTTGCTCAAAGATTTTTCCTGCTATCGAGGTCAGACTTACCGGCCTGTAATTTCCTGGATCGTCCCTTTTCCCCTTTTTGTAGATGGGGACAACATTTGCCCTTTTCCAATCTAAAGGGACCACTCCTGTTTCCCATGACTTACCGAAGATTATAGCAAGGGGTTCTGTTATTTCCTCTGCTATCTCTTTCAGGACTCTAGGGTGTAAATCATCTGGTCCTGGGGACTTGGTTTCCTGTAACTTGGCTAAGTGCTCTCTTACCAGACCTTCGCTTATAGTCAGCTTGGAGTCCTCCTTCCCCTCATCTCCATCACCATTAATGTCGATATTTCCGGATACAAAATATGAATTTAGTAGCTCCACCTGCTGTTCCACCATGTTAACTGTTTCTCCTTTGTCATTCTTCAGGACTCCAATGGTCTCCTTCACTTTTCTTTTGCTTTTAACATATCCCCAAAATCCTTTTACCTTACTCTTTGCCTCTTTTGCAAGCTTCAATTCGTGTTCAGCCTTAGCTCCTTTGATGCTTGTCTTGCAGAGTCTGCAGACTGCTGTGTACTCTTCCTTAGGTATAGTTCCCATCTTCCACTTTTTGTATGCTTCCTTTTTCCTTTTTAGCAGGTTATGTAATTTTTTGGTCATCCATCCTGATATTTTTAGGTGCTTCCCATTTTTCTTCCTTCTAGGTATTGTTAGTTCCTGTGCTTTAATGATTTCCCTACGGAAGATTTCCCACCTTTCATGTGGATTTTTGTGCTTAAGAATTTTGCACCATGGAATTCTGCTAACCCTTGCCTTCAGGCTCTTGAAGTCTGCCCTGCTAAAGTCGAGCCTTGAAGTCTGTGTCTTCTCAGGTCTTCTTCTTCTTGCAACCCCAAACTCAAGTATAGCATGATCGCTGAATCCCAGTGTCCCTGCTACCCGTAGCCCCTCAACCATGTGCTCTTTGTTGGTTAGGACTAGGTCCAAAATGGATGTTCCTCTCGTGTTTTCTTCTACTAGCTGGGCAATGAAGTTGTCTGCTAGAGAGGATAAAAATTTGATGGAGCCTTTACTCTTGGCTGTGTGGGTTTCCCAATGAATGTCAGGGTAATTGAAGTCTCCCATGATCACTATTTCATGTTTCTTTGAGAGCGTGGTCATTTGCTGTGAAAAAAACTCATCCATGTCTTCTGTCTGTCCTGGTGGTCTGTAATAAACACCTAGTATGATGTCCTTATCATTGTTTTTCCCTTGAATTACTACCCAAATAATTTCCAGTAGATTATCATTCTGTAAAACTGTCATTTCTGTGGAGATGTGTTCTTTTTTAACATACAATGCAACTCCACCCCCTCTTTTATTAGTTCTATTCTTTTTGAATAAGTTGTATCCTTCCATCTGTATGTTCCAATCATGCATGTCGTTCCACCAGGTTTCTGTGATGCCGATGACGTCATAGTTTTCCTTGTGTATCATCAGCTCTAGTTCTCCTTGTTTGTTTCCCATGCTTTGTGCGTTTGTGTAAAAACATTTCAGATTGTGCTCTGCTGCAACTGCCGTGAGCTGCAGGCTCTGCAGCCTTTTATGGATCAGTAATGAGCCAAGGTTGTACACCTGTGCTGAGGCCTACTCCAGATCTCTTATTCATAGCCTTGTGAATGCCCTGAACAAATGAAGCTACCCACTCCCTATATATACTACAGAAATAAACTTTTTAGATATTACTTTAAAAGGAGTAGTTGAGGAAGAAAAAGTTGTCACAGTTTTTTTCAATAATCTTCCTAATCTCCTTGAATTCTGGGCTGTACGGTGTAGAAAAAACTATTTTTTGTTTATCATCTTTGGTGTGATGGTCAAGGAATAAGGACTCCCTATCCTTTTTTTCAACAAAATCCACTGCCCTCTCGATCATCCAATTGGGATGTTTCAATCTCTCTGTAAGTTTTTTAGCTTGTATAACATAATCCTCATTGTTGTTGCATGCCCTTTTAGTGCGTATTAATTCCCCCACGGGGATGCTCCTGACAGTGGCATCTGGATGACAGCTGTTGGCTCTTAAAAGGCTGTTACCAGCTGATGGTTTTCTATATAGCACTGTGACAACTTTTTCTTCCTCAACTACTCCTTTTAAAGTAATATCTAAAAAGTTTATTTCTGTAGTTTGATGTTCAACTGTAAATTTCAAACCGAAATTATTACTGTTCAAAAAACTAATGAACCCTGAAATGGGCGCTACACTTCCGACCCACACGATAAGTAGGTCGTCTATGTCGCGCCCATACCAGTGTAAATAACTCAAAAAAGGATTATGGATGGAAAACAAAAATTTCTCTTCCCAGTATGATAAAAATATCGGGGGCTTCGAAGCACTTTGCTTCAGTACATAATGGGTCAGTCTCTACCTTTAAATTCTGGGGGATTGATAAGATCTATGAATCCCCTAGAGGAGGTAATATCAAGGAATCTCTCTTTAAAAAAGAAGCCCTTTGGATCCTGCGGTTTGGCAGTCGCCAACCGCAGGGTCTTAATATGAGATCCGACCTATCTTTAATTTATTGACTGCTACATTGTATCAATTTCTATATGCTCAGGCACTTCTCCATACCTTGGTACAGTTGATCTGTATAATTACGCTTATATCTTCTATATCATTCATTTATATAGTTTCAATCTTTTATGAGAAGAGATCATTTTAATGATAACTCGATATACGGCCCCACTTTGTAATATATAGATTCTAATATTAAGTTTACATATACTTACTTGATTGTAACAACTTGGTATTGCCTGTTCTTCATCTGAATCTATATATTATGATTGGTAGCCCAAACCACGTGATCGGAGGTAATTCTTGAATGAGATGTTAGTAACAATAGTATGAATAAGCTTATTACATTGTGCCACCACTAGAGGTCGTTTGTTTCCTTACAAGCTCCATAGCAAAACATTTTGATTGGCCACTCAGGTCACGTGACCCTAGAAAATTTATGAATAGGGAGTTCATATCGATTGCATGAACAAGTTCATTGTGACAGGTTATATATAGTAGTTGTGTATCCTCGTAAGTGTAAAAAGTATTATATGAAGGCAATTAAAGGATATAAATAATTCAAGGATATCCCCTGAATGTTACTGTTTTAAGTTTAAATTGAGCGTGTTTGCTTTTACGCACGGTTTCATATCATCTTCATGAAAGGAGAATATGTCGGAAGTTTTTTAGTCATTGTGAAGGTATCTATATGAAAATGAAAATTTGAGTTAACATGTTGAAATATGTATTTTACAATGTATTTATTTTCCGTAATTACTTTATTATGACATTAGAATCCTTTATTGTGGTTTATTGCGTTGTGTATATTTATATATTTATCCATGGATTTTAGAATCATGAAGTTGTACAATATGTTTAAAGAAAACTTTATTAACGTAGTGAACAACGGAATGGCTGCATATATCCCAGAGTAGGAAGTTCAACCTATTTCACCTGTGTTTGATGAGGTATATAGGGAGTGGGTAGCTTCATTTGTTCAGGGCATTCACAAGGCTATGAATAAGAGACCTTTTTTTGTCTCGAAACGCGTCAGCCAGCCAAACATGTAACATCTGCAGTTTTTTTATTTTCACTTTCATGTTTTTTCCAGTCTTTTTTTCACCTGTATGTCATGGTGTCTTTACCATTTTTAATATGAAGCAATAAAAGTTATTTTTTACCACGAACAAGAGCTGCGGATCTGACCTTTCTACATTTGTTCATGGATTCTTTTCTCCTTTAAAGTCCGGGAGAACCTAGATCGTGCACCTTGTGTCGGGATACGGTGAGCTTATATAACCAAAACTTTTCTTGTTGTCTACTCCAGATCTGCCCTGGACCACACATATGGAGTTTCTTCACATAAAATCTAGGGCACTTTGCTTAGAATCCTTAAGTAATCCTCAGGCTTTTGGAAGGACATTACCCATCAGTAGAACAGTCCAGAGAAGACCAGAGCACATGTCTTCTGCAGTCTTAGTGGATGGTCTCCATAAGGAAAGAGATTACAGTCCAGGTGTGGCACCTTTAGGCACCTACAGTTCCCAGGGTAACAGAGCACACAGCAACATCACAGAACACATAACAGACCACATGTCCCCCTCAAACGAGACAATATATCTCTCTTCAGCCCCCTCCCACAATAAAGTCACCAGGGAGAGAAGCTCAGCCCCCCCATCCTGCAACAAAATACGTATGAACCATCATAATTCCTCATCAGATGCACCTACTGTCAAGCTAGCGGCATGATAGGGTTCATAGCGAGGTTGCCCTCAGGTAGACACCAAGGATGACACCCCAATCCACTTTGGGTCATGAGTTCAGTGTCTGGGCCTTTCTCTTGCCCCCAATTGTGCAGTGCTTGGACTTGGAACATGCACCTTCACATGGCGTATCTGAGGAATTTATTGGGATAGTTGTAACATATTCTCCTGGGCAATATTATCATAAAACCCATATCTCTTTGAAGAGGGCTGGCTCCGCATTGTCTGGAGCTGTCAGCATAGGTTTCCTGCTTCCCAGGAAACCTCCTAGGGGAATAACGAAGTTAGCACAGGTATGATAACAACGTTGGCCTGGACTTAACAAAAGGGCCCTGATCAAAGCTGTTCAGCCATTTCCCTTAATTAATTAGGTTTGACCATCCAACACCCATCCCCACACCCTGTGATCAAGAAGGGTGGATTAATATGAGCATGCGATAAAACACATGCGACATATACATGACTGAAACAACACATAACTCAGGGTCGGTTCATCACATGGCCCTTCTTTCAGTTATCCCAGGCAGAATTTCTGCAGAAGAAGGACATCCTGAGACACTTTCTCACGGCTGCCAAAACTGTCATTCCCAGGCACTGGCCGAGCACTGTTGTGTTCTCCATGGTTGAATTCCTAATAAAGAGAAATTAGGATTCCCCTAACCCCTCCAAATTTGTCGCTCTCTGGCAGCCTGAGGTGGTGTTCCAGGAATTGACTGAATTCTCATCTTCCTTCTCTTGAGTAAACACAGAAATACCGGTCTACCTTGATATCCTTTTTCCCCCTTCCTTTGGAGGAGGTTGCTGGTCGTTCTACCCTCCCTCTGTTGCCCCCACCTTCCTTTCCCGTACGTGTTTTCCTGGCTGTAGTTTCCGTTGTGTGTTTTTCTTGTCCACTGGTTCACCCCCACTTCCTTATTGATGTTGTTTTTTTGGTCCTATACCTCTGGGCCTTCCATCCCTTTATCATATTATGGTCCATAGTGCTGGGTAGCGTCTTACCCCGTCCACCTGCGTGCCATTGCGCCATCTGTTTGTGTGAATTTTTCTTGTCTTTTTTCTGTTATACTTGAAAAACTTTGAATAAAATCTGATTACACATGTATCTCTTATATATATAAAAATGAGTTTCTGTCTGTCTGTTGTTTATGCACGACCATACGACTGGACCAATCTTCACCAAATTTGGCACACAGATACACCAGGTGTCCGGAAAGGTTTTAGACCGGGCCTCAACTCTCTCAAACGTTCCGTTCCTGAGATACAGTATTCCCAAAACAATGACCTGCATTAGCCAATACAAACCTGCAAGTCTTTCACTCATATTCCAACTGCCAAACACATGGTCACTCCACATGCACATAGCATTACTCCAGGTGTATCCAACACTGATATCCAACCACTGATATCCAAACTGAAATACACACGTCAGAGGATTAGATACACGGTTCAGCACACAGTATCACACATCAGAGGATTAGATGCACACAGCACACGGTATCACACGACATGCAAAATACACCAGTGCAAAACTGGACAATTATTATGGGTCCACTACACAAACGAATTATACCCGTGCGAAGCCCGGTCCTCCTGTTAGTATATATATATATATATATATATATATATATATATATATATACAGTCCTATGAAAAAGTTTGGGCACCCCTATTAATCTTAATCATTTTTAGTTCTAAATATTTTGGTGTTTATAACAGCCATTTCAGTTTGATATATCTAATAACTGATGGACACAGTAATATTTCAGGATTGAAATGAGGTTTATTGTACTAACAGAAAATGTGCAATATGCATTAAACCAAAATTTGACCGGTGCAAAAGTATGGGCACCTCAACAGAAAAGTGACATTAATATTTAGTAGATCCTCCTTTTGCAAAGATAACAGCCTCTAGTCGCTTCCTGTAGCTTTTAATCAGTTCCTGGATCCTGGATAAAGGTATTTTGGACAAACAATTCAAGTTCAGTTAAGTTAGATGGTCGCCGAGCATGGACAGCCCGCTTCAAATCATCCCACAGATGTTCAATGATATTCAGGTCTGGGGACTGGGATGGCCATTCCAGAACATTGTACTTGTTCCTCTGCATGAATGCCTGAGGATTTGGAGCGGTGTTTTGGATCATTGTCTTGCTGAAATATCCATCCCCGGCGTAACTTCAACTTCGTCACTGATTCTTGAACATCATTCTCAAGAATCTGCTGATACTGAGTGGAATCCATGCGACTCTCAACTTTAACAAGATTCCCGGTGCCGGCATTGGCCACACAGCCCCAAAGCATGATGGAACCTCCACCAAATTTTACAGTGGTAACATGTGTTTTTCTTGGAATGCTGTTTCTTTTTGGACGCCATGCATAACGCCTTTTTTTATAACCAAACAACTCAATTTTTGTTTCCAAAATGAAGCTGCCTTGTCCAAATGTGCTTTTTCATACCTCAGGCAACTCTATTTGTGGCGTACGTGCAGAAACGGCTTCTTTCTCATCACTCTCCCATACAGCTTCTATTTGTGCAAAGTGCGCTGTATAGTTGACCGATGCACAGTGACACCATCTGCAGCAAGATGATGCTGCAGCTCTTTGGAGGTGGTCTGTGGATTGTCCTTGACTGTTCTCACCATTCTTCTTCTCTGCCTTTCTGATATTTTTCTTGGCCTGCCACTTCTGGGCTTAACAAGAACTGTCCCTGTGGTCTTCCATTTCCTTACTATGTTCCTCACAGTGGAAACTGACAGGTTAAATCTCTGAGACAACTTTTTGTATCCTTCCCCTGAACAACTATGTTGAACAATCTTTGTTTTCAGATCATTTGAGAGTTGTTTTGAGTAGCCCATGATGCCACTCTTCAGAGGAGATTCAAATAGGAGATCAACTTGCAATTGGCCACCTTAAATACCTTTTCTTATGATTGGATACATCTGGCTATGAAGTTCAAAGCTCACTGAGGTTACAAAACCAATTTTGTGCTTCAGTAAGTCAGTAAAAAGTAGTTAGGGGAATTCAAATCAATAAAATGATAAGGGTGCCCATACTTTTGCACCAGTCAAATTTTGGTTTAATGCATATTGCACATTTTCTGTTAGTACAATAAACCTCATTTCAATCCTGAAATATTACTGTGTCCATCAGTTATTAGATATATCAAACTGAAATGGCTGTTGCAAACACCAAAATATTTAGAACAAAAAATGATTAAGATTATAGGGGTGCCCAAACTTTTTCATAGGACTGTATATATATATATATATATATATATATATATTGCCAAGGACTAGAGATGAGCGAACACTAAAATGTTCGAGGTTCGAAATTCGATTCGAACAGCCGCTCACTGTTCGAGTGTTCGAATGGGTTTCGAACCCCATTATAGTCTATGGGGAACATAAACTCGTTAAGGGGGAAACCCAAATTCGTGTCTGGAGGGTCACCAAGTCCACTATGACACCCCAGGAAATGATACCAACACCCTGGAATGACACTGGGACAGCAGGGGAAGCATGTCTGGGGGCATAAAAGTCACTTTATTTCATGGAAATCCCTGTCAGTTTGCGATTTTCGCAAGCTAACTTTTCCCCATAGAAATGCATTGGCCAGTGCTGATTGGCCAGAGTACGGAACTCGACCAATCAGCGCTGGCTCTGCTGGAGGAGGCGGAGTCTAAGATCGCTCCACACCAGTCTCCATTCAGGTCCGACCTTAGACTCCGCCTCCTCCGGCAGAGCCAGCGCTGATTGGCCGAAGGCTGGCCAATGCATTCCTATGCGAATGCAGAGACTTAGCAGTGCTGAGTCAGTTTTGCTCAACTACACATCTGATGCACACTCGGCACTGCTACATCAGATGTAGCAATCTGATGTAGCAGAGCCGAGGGTGCACTAGAACCCCTGTGCAAACTCAGTTCACGCTAATAGAATGCATTGGCCAGCGCTGATTGGCCAATGCATTCTATTAGCCCGATGAAGTAGAGCTGAATGTGTGTGCTAAGCACACTCATTCAGCACTGCTTCATCACGCCAATACAATGCATTAGCCAGTGCTGATTGGCCAGAGTACGGAATTCGGCCAATCAGCGCTGGCCAATGCATTCTATTAGCCCGATGAAGTAGAGCTGAATGTGTGTGCTAAGCACACACATTCAGCACTGCTTCATCACGCCAATACAATGCATTAGCCAGTGCTGATTGGCCAGAGTACGGAAATCTGAGCCTTGTATTATTGTAATTGCTTTCCTTGTGTAAACAATCTGAGTTTCTTGGTTCATGAGAAAACTGTATGCACTTCATCAAGCAAGAAAACTAGAAAAAGTATTTGAGGAAGACTCAAATTTCATCAGAAAACAAAAATGCAGTAAATGTGCTTTAACCTGTAATAAATGACTCAAGACGTACTGAGTTATTACATATCCTGAATTAGTGGTTATGTATGGAAAAGTGTGGGAGGCTGAAGCCAGTGGTGAACCTAGCCTCTCTGCTGCCTGAGGCGGACGACAGAAAGACGCCCTAACCCCCACCTGGGGGGGGGGTGCTAGTGGTAACATTACAGTGATTCAGCACACTGTCGGATCACAGTGCGCAGGACGTCTCCTGCGTCTCAGCGTAGGAGGTGCATGACGTCATCACATTGCGCCTCCCACACAGAGAAGCAGACGTGTTCTCTGTCTTCTCTGTGTCTACAGCAACACGGAGTTAGCTTTAGATAGATCGGTGTCTTGCAGACGCCAATCTATTTAACAGCGCAGCCACTATCAGGAGGGGCGGCATATAATAAAGTTTTGGAGCAAATCACGCAGACCAACGCTCCTCCATGCCGCCCCCCCTGATAATACCGGCTCATTAGAGGTGCGACCCTGGCTGAGGCCCAAAGTTGCTAAAAAAAAAAAAAAAAAAAAACAGCTTAATTTTGTTGCAGATTCTGTTGCGTTTTTTTTTTTTTTTTTTGAGCACAAGCAGAAGTATAAGGGTATGTTCACATGGCGGAAACCAAATTCCGCTGTGTGATCTTCCATGCGGCTAGCCGCGCCAGGATGCCAATGCAGTGTGTCATCATTCTGTCCCAGCATCCCGCTCCTGATTAGGCCTGAATGAATGGGCCTAAACTGGAGCGTGTCTCGAGCCACGGTTGACTCAGCTGCAGAATCCGTGGCAAGATACGCTTGAACGCATTGCGGTTCTTCCCGCAGCGCTTTGAACAGAAAGTTCACAAAGTTTTCAAAGAAAATCACTGGTGTTTCCGTAGATATAATTGACATGGTGCGATTTTCAAAACAGCAACGGTTTTGGAAATCGCAGCGCGGACACTTTTTTTTCCCGGCAAAGTGGGCATGGGATTCGCATGAATCCCATCCACTTTGCAAGTACTGTACAATGCTGCCTTAGTCTCTTCCAAATCTTTAAAGCACGATATCTAAATCTGTGTAGCACGAAACTTCTGTGAAAAGCAGATTTTTTAAGTTTTTTTAGTTTCCATTTTGTATATTTTGTATTTCTCAGACCAATTTAAAAAAAAAAAAGACCTTTTTTTCATAGACTTTCATTGATGTGATGCATTAGAATCCTTTATTAAAAAAAAAAAAAAATCTGAATAAACACATTAAAACTTACACTTGTATACTGAGATGTTACTTGACCCTCCACCCCCCACTGGGGTGAGACTGGAGTGACCATTTCTACAATCTACTTTTCAGTGGAGCAAGTAGTGTAGTTTTTTTTTTTTCTGTTTTTTTTTAACCTTTAGACCCCATGCACATGACAGAGTAGGATGACACTCTGATATGAGTGCATTCGGTGACACTTACGTCTGAGGGGGCTTCCCATACTTTCTGTTCTGATGAAACGGAGCAGGATAGGACCTGCTCTATTTTCAACGGAACGGACGTTCAGATGCCACATTGGATGGCACACCTGGACGTGTGCATGGAACCTTACAATTTCTGGACTACAGAAAGTCCACATTATAAAGCTGTCCCCTGCTGGTTTGTCAGACCTTCTGAATTAAGGCACTGTACATATTTAGAAGTAGTAAATGTTATACATTTATGTAAATAATCCAGATAGAGATGAATTACAATAGAATACATAAGTACACCTTGAGGAGATTGCAGTGATCTCACAAGTTACCAGCGTCCTTTGGGTATTAGTACAGAATTTGATGTAGGTGATATGGAGGTTCTTCACTGTAGTGTTGTAGTGAGGATGGAGGTCTTCTGGAATAAGTCCACTATGAGATGGTTACTCTTGTAGATCAGAACACTTTATTCCATGCTCCATCATGGCTCCCTGTCTAACAACTCCTCCCCCTAAGCTCAGCTCCTCCTCCCTTACTACCTCACTGTTGCTAGGCAGACAAAGCAGAATAAGTAAGCAGAACAGAACATACAGAACTTACTTATAACAACATCACATCTCTCCCCTTCTTATAAAAAAAAATAAAATAAAATGCAAACATTATGAATGGACAATAAATAAAAGGTCCGAACTGAAAAGAAAATTTTACTGCAGAACATAGTCCCTGAGGTGCGTTGGTGGCCTTCGATTTATCCTTGTCGGGTAGCGTTGAGACATCTCGTTATTAGAAACAGTCTGTGAATTTTCGGAGGTATCTCTTGTTGGTGTTGCTGAACCAGCTGTACCTGGTGAAATGTCCTCATCATCTGTCTCCTCTGCACTTGCTCCTGAATTGTAGTCACGAAGCTTTTTAAAATGGGAGATATTTCGTGTCACTTGATGACCCTGGCGTTGAGCAGTAACCATGGTACCTTTGACGTGTGTGACTTGAAAGGGTTCTGGATGATAAGGGGATGATAACTTGTCACTGGGTCTCAGCCTTTTAACAAGGACCCAGTCTCCCACATCCAGCTGTTTGAAGCGACAACTTCTCTTATCTGCATATCTTTTCATCCTGCCTTTGGCAAGGGAATCATTGAGGACCAATGGAGTCTGGACGTGAACTACTGGGATGTTTGGAAGCTTAATGCGCAAAGGCCTGCCGAAAAGTGCAGTCGCTGGCGGAGTTCCTGTAGTAGAGTGTGGGGTGGCTCTGTACTGTCTAAGGAACCTGTACAATTCTTGCTGCAAATCCTTGTGTTCCATGGTAGCAATCCGAAGAGTTTTGTTGATTGATTGTATGAAGCGCTCCACTTCACCATTGGCTTGAGGCCAGTAAGGAGTTATTTTTCTGTGGTTAAAACCAAGATAAGTTGCAAAAGACTGAAAATCTGCACTATTGAAAGGTGGCCCATTGTCAGTCTTCACTGTTTCAGGTATGCCATATGCAGAAAAGATTTTGTCCAGTTTTGGTATGACAGCTCTTGCAGAGGTGGTGGAAACGGGTTCAATGACTGGAAACCTAGAAAAATCATCTATGACAACCAGTAAATAGGAATGATCTGGCAAAGTGCAGAAATCAACACTCACAGCAGTCCATGGATTGTCTGGCAGAGGTGTCATTTGTACTGGTGCTCGGCTATGGTCCACCGTAGTTGCTTGGCAAGGTATACATGTGGCAATAAGTGCTTCCACTTGTTTATCTAGTCCAGGAAACCATACTTTCTCCCTGAGTAATTGCTTTGTTTTAACTATACCTTGATGGGCCTCATGGGCCAGATCGATCACTCTACTCTGAAGTTTCTGAGGAATGACCAGGCGGTTGTCACGTAGTAGTATGTTTGAGTCAGATACAGAAAGAGAGTGTCTTGCATTAAAGAAGGCCTGCAAATATGCTGTTTGGCCCTGCGGTTGAAGACGAGTCTCAGCTAGAAAAGAGTTCCAGTTCTTAGACCGAACAGTGTCAATTACCAACTGAAGTTGGGGATCAGAATCCACCGCATGTTTAATTTCTTCGAGGGTCATTGCTCTTGGCGCAGAGTGTGTAACAATGAAATTTACATGCTCCTCAGCTAAGACAGTGGCAGGCAAGTCATCTTTGGTAGACTGTGGTGAAGGGTGTCTTGAAAAATAGTCTGCAGGGTTCCCAGCTCCTGCCTCATATCTCAAGTGAAAGCGATAGTTCTGCAGGCGGAGTAGCCAGCGTTCAAGTCGTGGGGGTGGCTTTGATGAATGTTTATTGAAGATTGGAATGAGTGGTTTATGATCACTGACCACTGTGAATGGACGACCAAAGAGGTAAAGATGAAAATGAAGGCATCCCCATACAACTGCGAGAGCTTCCCTCTCAGTTTGAGAATAGCGCTGTTCCGTTTCTGTTAAAGCCTTGCTTGCATAGGAGACTGTAGAGATACTGCCAGTTTTAGACACCTGAGTTAAAATTGCACCAAGGCCTACAGGACTGGCATCCACAATGAGCTCAGTAGACTTTAGTGGGTCAAAATAGGCCATGACCGTGTCACTAGAAAGACTGGACTTAAGTGTATCAAATGCTGATTGATGTTCAACTGTCCATGACCAAGGAGTATCCTTTTTAGTGAGTTGTCGTAGGGGTTCAGAAACAGTAGCCAGATCAGGTATGAATCGTCCACAGTATGTGACCAGACCAAGAAAACTTCGAACATCTGAGACATTTTGTGGCTGGCTAGCAGAGGTTATGGCTGCTACTTTCTCAGGGTCTGCAGAAACACCATTTTCAGAAAAAATGTAGCCAAAAAAATTCAATGACGTCTTGTTGAACTTGCATTTTGATGGATTAACAGTTAAATTGCAGGTTTGCAGTCTCTGAAAAACTTGTTCTAGGTGATTGTCATGTTCCTCTTGGGTTGTGCCAAAGATAAGGATGTCATCACTAACATTGAGGACTCCAGGTATTCCTGAAAGAACCTGCCTGATAACATTCTGAAAGATTTCTGCAGCCGATGAAATGCCAAAATTCAGCCTCTTGAACCTCCTTAGACCGACATGAGTGCTAAAAGTTGTGATATATCTGGAGTCTGGATGCAATTCAAGCTGATGATAACCAGATTTTAGATCAATTTTTGAGAATACTTTTGCACCATTTAGATCTGTGAGAATATCATCAATGGTAGGCGTAATGTGCCTTTCTCTTTGAATGGCTCGATTAGCATGTCGCATATCCACACATAACCTGATTTTACCAGGCTGCTTAGGTTTAGACGCAACAACAATTGGTGAGACCCAGGGAGTTGGGCCCTCGACACGTTCAATAACATCATCTGTCTCAAGGTCTTGTAGCTCTTTCTCCACTAGCTTGCGGACATGGAATGGGATGCGCCTGTGAGGTTGAACTGACGGCTGGACTGACTGGTCAATGTGTAATTTCACTTGAAAGTCTTTCAGCTTTCCTATGCCTTGAAAGAGTTGAGGATATTTCTGCATAATAGTTTGGACAGAGGAGTGTGTTACGCTGTTTGCCAGTTTCACTAGGCCCAGAGATACCGCACTATTGCAGCTGAGAAGAGTGTCTGCAGAACACTCCACTACATAGAAAGTGTCCGTGATGGATTTCCCTTCAGCCGTTAGTAATGCCTGAAATTTGCCACATAGGGGTAATGCAGTAGCTGAACCATAAGGATATATCTGCAGGTTAGTACATTGCAAAGCAGGTTTGTTCTTTAGCTGGCTATAAGTGGCATGACTAATAACATTGACAGACGCCCCTGTATCTACCAGTGTCTCCACCGGATTGCCATGTATTAAGATGACTTGTTTAGGATTAGACATTGCATGCACATTGCGAGACCCCTCAGTCACTGAGAATAAGTAGGTGCTGCTGGGCTCATCCGCAGGGGACACTGACTGCACTGCCTGGACTTTCTGTGGCATCACTTGTTTAGCAGAGAGAGAAGATTGTGATTTTGATCTGCAGACTTTTGCAAAGTGATTTTGTTTCCCACAGTTATGACAAGTTACTCCCTTTGCTGGGCATGGTTTCTGATGAGGATAAGGACCTCCACAGTTGTAGCAGGCTGCAGCCTGTGTGTGAGGCACATGTGGCTTCTGAGTGAGCTTTGCTACAGAAGATGGCTGCTCTGGTATACAGTCTGTGTTCTCTATAAGTTTAGCTTGATTCTCTGCTGCATCATGAATACGTGCAACGTCCAGTAGCTTTGCTAAAGTCATGGTGGGATCTCTGAGTGCTTGTCTCCTTAACTTAGAGGACACACAACCTTGTATGATTTGCATCAGAATTTCCTTGTCTATATCTGCAAATTCACAGTAAGCTGCAAGTTGTCTTAAGCGGACATGATATTCATCAATGGTTTCTGTTGCTGACTGTTTTGACTGTCTAAACTTGAAAATTTCAAAAGCTGCATTTATGTATGGAGAGAAATGCTTAGTTAGCGCTGCTTTGCATAACTCATAGTCACTGTCCTCCCCTGTATTGGGCAGAGTTGTGAAGATATCATAGACTTGCTCCCCTGCATAGTGCAATAACATGGCTTTCTTTCTTGCATTGTCAGTAATGTTCATTGCTTGCAGGAATATCTCAAAGCGTTTCAGCCATTTATTCCAGCATGCTGCTAAGTTTGCTTGGGGCTGGTGCACATCAAATACAGCAAAGGAGGGTAAGCAGGCCATGGCTGGTGCTAGGATTGCAGTCTTGCAAACAGTTTTCTGTAGCAGTAAAATACCTTTAGCTGATTATTTTTAATCCTCGTCGCCAATTGTAGTGTTGTAGTGAGGATGGAGGTCTTCTGGAATAAGTCCACTATGAGATGGTTACTCTTGTAGATCAGAACACTTTATTCCATGCTCCATCATGGCTCCCTGTCTAACAACTCCTCCCCCTAAGCTCAGCTCCTCCTCCCTTACTACCTCACTGTTGCTAGGCAGACAAAGCAGAATAAGTAAGCAGAACAGAACATACAGAACTTACTTATAACAACATCACATTCACTATACTGGAACCCTCTGATTCAGACGCTATGCACAGTTGTAGCAACGACTATTATAATAGTTACAATAACTGCCAGCCAGCAAATCATAGACAGGGCATAGTAATGCTTACACAAAGCTGTTTCCTGCATTGTAGGGCAAGTACAAACAAAACACTTCAGGTAGTCTGCACATTCCATCAACGAAGACTTTGCTGATGCCTGGCTTGGTTTTATCTGTAAAGGGATTTTGGACTGATGTCTTGAAACTGGACAGGGCTGGTCATCTCCACTTTGTTTGTAAACTGAGTTCTGATATGGAACTGAAAATACCCGGACAGTCAATGTTTGGCAAGAAGGGCAGAGAGGTACTCCAATGTTTTTTTCATTCTAAAGAAAAATATAAAAAATGTGTAAAATTAAAACCTTTATTTCACCATTCTACCCTAATTCAGGTTTATGTCAAATACAAGTAATCTAATACGCATAAACTGGAGGCAGTCGCTGAGTTTCATGAAATATAATTCAAGGGGACAATAAGTCTGAGGCCACATGTTGCAGAAAATAATACTTCTTTCCTATTCCATTTGAAATCACTCTTGGCTTTGGCTTCAGCAAAACTGCAAAAAGAAAATTTCACAGTTCCCAGGTTCTTTATCTTTATGGCTGTCTTAGTTCAGTGATTTGTATTATGTGTGATTTGATTCACTGTGTGTGTGATTTGATTCACTGAACTAAGACAGCCATAAAGATAAAGAACCTGGGAACTGTGAATTGTTTATATTTATATGTATATAGTAATAAGCCTCTTCCCCCTCCCTCCTGAAATCCTATCCCTGTGTGTCCAGTTGTACATAAATATGCAGCCTTTAGAAAGTGTTTTTAGATATATCTGAAGAAGAAGCCGAGAGCTTCGAAACGTTATATTCTGTCATCATTATGAGTTAGCCATTAAAAAAGTATCACCTACTAAGACTCGCAAGTCTTTTGTTTTTTAAAAGGCTCTGTGCATAGACACAGAAGAAAGAGCTACTGAGCCATGAATGTCCAACCTATATGAATGTTACAACTTGTAATTCCATGATATTCTTTAGGATATACTGTATTTGTACTGCTAAAAATTTAACTTACAAGTATTTACTTTTATATTAAATGTTATATATATATATATATATATATATATATATATATATTATGATATATATATATATATATATATATATATATATATATATATATATATATATTAAGTGTTATATTAAATGTTATATTAAAATTTGACATGTATTAGTACCTTTCTGTGGTCTTCTTTCTTTTCATGTGATGGGTATTCAGGAGTCCATTGCTCACCTTACATATAAAAGAAATACAATGATATGGAAATAATAGCACATTGCAAATATAAAGTGAAGAAAAATGTGTTCTTTACTTATAGAATCTCTAGATACAGTTTTCAGTCGCTAAACAAGTTAAGAATGCCAATGAATGAAACAAAGCAATATTGTACATGATTGGTGGATTGGATATGTATGTAAATATATAAGTCTGTATAGAGAGATATACAGTGTTGGCCAAAAGTATTGGCACCCCTGCAATTCTGTCAGATAATACTCATTTTCTTCCAGATAATTATTGCAAGCACAAACTCTTAGGTATTAATATCTTCATTTATTTTGGTTGCAATGAAAAAAAAAAAAAAAAAACACAAAAGAAAAGTGTGTTTTGGGTCATTGTCCTGCTGGAAGACCCATGACCTCTGAGGGAGACCCAGCTTTCTCACACTGGGCCCTACATTATGCTGCAAAATTTGTTGGTAGTCTTCAGACTTCATAATGCCATGCACACGGTCAAGCAGTCCAGTGCCAGAGGCAGCAAAGCAACCCCAAAACATCAGGGAACCTCCGCCATGTTTGACTCTAGGGACCGTGTTCTTTTCTTTGAAGGCCTCTTTTTTTTTTCCTGTAAACTCTTTGTTGATGCCTTTTTCCCAAAAGCTCTACTTTTGTCTCATCTGACCAGAGAACATTCTTCCAAAACGTTTTTGGCTTTCTTAGATAGGTTTTGGCAAACTCCAGCCTGGCTTTTTTATGTCTCTGGGTAAGAAGTGGGGTCTTCCTGGGTATCCTACCATACAGTCCCTTTTCATTCAGATGCCGACGGATAGTACGGGTTGACACTGTTGTACCCTCGGACTGCAGGGCAGCTTGAACTTGTTTGGATGTTAGTCGAGGTTCTTTATCCACCATCCGCACAATCTTGCGTTGAAATCTCTCGTCAATTTTTCTTTTCCGTCCACATCTAGGGAGGTTAGCCACAGTGCCATGGGCTTTAAACTTCTTGATGACACTGCGCACGGTAGACACAGGTGATGGATTTTTAGCCTTGAGATTGCTCATGCTTCCTCACAATTTTGCTTCTCAAGTCCTCAGACAGTTCTTTGGTCTTCTTTTTTTCCTCCATGCTCAATGTGGTACACACAAGGACACAGGACAGAGGTTGAGTCAACTTTAATCCATTTCAACTGGCTGCAAGTGTGATTTAGTTATTGCCACCACCTGTTAAGTGCCTCAGGTAAGTAACAGGTGCTGTTAATTACACAAATTAGAGAAGCATCACATGATTTTTCAAACAGTGCCAATACTTTTTTCCACCCCTTTTTTTACGTTTGGTGTGGAATTATATCCAATTTGCCTTTTTGACAATTCTTTTTGTGGTTTTCCATTGAATACAAATTAAATGAAGATAATAATACCAAAGAATTTGTGATTGCAATCATTTTCTGGAAGAAAATAAGTATTATCTGACAGAATTGCAGGGGTGCCAATACTTTTGGCCAACACTGTAAATAGAAAGATAGAGATCAGTTTGCTTGAATTTGCACTGCCTTTTAAAAAAATAAAATAAAAAACAAACATTCTTGACATCCTCTTTTGACCTTTTGTTGACTGAAATTAAATGTTTCTCTATTGTTTTCTATTATCTTTACAATATTTTTACTTAAAGGGCTTGTCCAAGTAACCCCCAAACATTCACAATAAAATTGCTAAAATCCAAAAAAAAAATTCTTAAATTGCAGATTTTGAATTTATGGCACATACCTCTGATGCTTTGATGGATTTGCCCAGAATAAATGGAAATCCCTACACTAATCTAAACACCTTCCCCTGCCTACTTTCTAATTAACATAATTAATCAAAAATATATATTTACCTATATCTCTGGGGCAGCCATGTAACCGCCCCAGGAATATTTGTTGGTTACCCTGTGACGATCTGTTTCCTTATTTCCGTGTTTCTGGAAACAGAACATCACTACTACTCCATCTCCCCTCTCCATCCACTCCATCATACTTACCTTCCAAGCTTCTTCCTGCGGGATGGTTCCTCCTTCTTTTCTGACTGCCGGCGCTTGTCCCAGCGCTGCTGTGCGTTCTGCTGCTGATAGTCCACCTCTACTGCGCAGCTCCCACACCTGCGCAGTAGAGGTGGAACATCACTGCAGAGCACAGAGCAGCACTAGGACAAGAGCATGTGATGGCAGCCAGAAATGAGGGATTGGCCGTCCCGCAGGAAGAAGCCTGGAAAGAAGGAAGAGGGGTAAGTATATAATGAGGTTGGGGCTTTGGCTGAGTAGGTTGGGAAGAGCCCGTGGTGGGTGGCATAGCTAGAGAGACAGGGAGGGGAGTATATGGGAGGGAGAGAGAGAGGAAGGGGCGGGGAATGAAGTGAGAGGGATTAGTGTGGAAGTTACATAGCAGGGAGCTGAATCATGTAAGCAAATGCAGAAGATACTAGAAGCTGCCAGAGATACTTAGAAATAACTGAAAACAAAGCTAAACATATATAGGTGCATTTATTAACCCATTAATAACACTAGCAGACCTTTTTAAAAATAAGAACATTTTTTTCTCGCAAAGCACCTTTAAAGGGGCTGTCTCATCTCGAGGATCCTATCTATATTGGTAACTTATGTAAATTGAAGATTCCTAAATATATTGCTTTAGACATGCTGCTTTGTTTGCCTGCTATGTTAACTTCTTCCTCCGCTCCAGGTTTGTGTGGGCCCAGAGGCTCCTTTTGGAGTAACTCATACACCCTGCAGCAAAAAAAACAATCGAAGTTGGGTGTTCTTTTTGCTGAGGGAGATGTATGGAATGGACTGTACTCCACTCCAGTAGAAGTAGATACAAACTGTTCGGACATCGGAAAGTAAAGAGGAATTTGAGGTGGACATCTGCCTTTATTTTCTGCTCACGGTGTAGAACATCAGCATTCTGTTGCGGTTTTCCACCACTTATTAGACACTTTTTTTTTTCCAGCTTCCGGCTCCAATTAGTTTCAATAGGAGGCAGAATGGGGGAGGAATATGCTGCCAATTTAGGGGCGAAATCTGCTGCAAAATCAGTGCTAGATTCCACCGTGAGCAGGGCCTGATACTGTTAATAATTCCACTTCACGGTGGCCCCCAATCAGCATTATATGCCCACAGTGGCCCCCACACCGCACTATGTGCTCTGCAGTGGCCCCCATACAGTATTATATTCTCACAGTGCCCCCTTCCCACAGACTTGGTGCCATTATTATACCTAAACCCCAGAGTATAATAATTAGAGGCCGTGGGGAAGGTATTAAAAATAACAAACACTTATACTCACCTTACCTCACCTCTCCTGGAAATCCTCACTCCTTCCCCTCTCCTTTTCTTCCTTGCAACTTAGATCCCCTGACATCACTGCTGGGGCCTGCTATCTGCGGTCACATGGGATGAGATGACGTCATTACGCCAGCATGCTCCATGTGACCGCTGGGGCTCAATCACAGACCCCAGAAGTGAGGCCTGGGGAGCAGAACAGTCACTGGCAGAAGAGCTCTGGACTGGATTCTGAGTGCAGGACAGGTGCGTATAAGTATTTTTTTTATTTTTAATCACCTCTCCTGGGCATCTAAAGGAAAGGGCTCCAGCAATCGCCAGGCCCCCTCTCCATTAGTAGTATTGTATGGTGGTCCAGGTCCCAGGCCATTTCCATGGTACCCGTACCTTATGCCACTGCCAAGTGGGCCCCCTTAGGAGCTTGCAGCCCCAGCATTTGCCCAGGTACGCTGAGTGCTAATACCGGACCTGAAGATGTGAATAGTAGACCAATTTCCCCCTTTCTTTTTCTTTTTTGTATTACAGGAGCCCGCCATCAAATAAAACTTATCCCATATCCGTATTACTAGTACAAATTGACTGCTGACTGTAGAACTGAGTCTACGTTCATACTAGCACTTAGTCTCCACCTGTTCCCCATTCTGCTTTAAAAATGTGGAGAAAAAGTCCTGCAATTAGGGCAGAAACTGGCAGACTCCATTATAGTCTATGGGGTCTGCGGGTTTCTGAGGGTAGCAGTTTTTTAGATGAATAGTTTTCTGTTTGAGGGGTCCCCAAGCAGACTCCCCCCCACCCCCTTCCCAAAGGAAGCCTGAACACAGGTTTGAACCTAGAGTAAGTGAATTAGGAATGAGCAGCCAGTGACTGTGATATTTACTATGGTCAGTTACATAGCATACAGTAGCATACACTATTTCTCACTGTCAGCCTTGCAGCCAAAATCTGGCAGCAGAGAAGTGCGTATAAGAAAGTCCCTTTGTAAATCAGAATTCAGGGGTGAAATGTCTATGTTAGAGTATTAATAATGTCTTTTATGTACAAGTACAAGTGAAATGTAACATTTATTTCATAGACGGACATGATTATTTTACCATAAAGTAGCTCTTACCTCTTTGATGAACCACCATCATGTGTTGTGGTTGCCTCAAGATCCCGTTTTGTGCTGTAGGTAACCCATGGCATGGAAATGGAATGATATCAGCTGCTGCGACCCTTGAATCTGTTTCTAAAGTATCATCATGTTTGGTACAATGAAGACATGTTCCTGATAGTTCTGCATATGGTTTGTCCACATCTCCAGAACACTGGGTAAATGGATGACTCTTTCCTTTGCAGTTCTGTTCATGGTGGGAGAAGTCTTTAATCTGCAGCCTATCATTTCTTTCGTCACATAGTATTCCTGTTTCCAGATGGTGACAATGCTTCTCTATGATACCTGGAAATGATGATTTGCTAATTTGTTCTTCCCCAAGAATCTCATTCTTCTCAGATGTCTGTTGACATGTGCCAGGGAACAATGGAGCTACACGGTTTCCTTTTATATGTCTCATTTTAAAGGCTTTGTCACAGACCATTCCTTAGGCTTATCTGTTCTAACGTATGCACAATAAACTCTCTTGTTTTCCTTAGTGTCCCCATAGCCTTCAGTCTCCATGTATGAGTTTCTAATTAATATTTGATTGAGACTTCTCATTTAACTAACAGGCTGTGCTGTGACGGTAACAACATCTCGCTGCTTGTTGGAATTGTGAATTTTTGCAACAGTTGTCATTAAAATTAAACAACATGACTAAAAAAAATGTATTAGCCAATGATGTATAGTAAATATAATAGACACTACAGAAAGTCACAAGTACGCCATGTATTACCTTCAAAGGAGTTTTTTTATCAAAAGTTAAAATATAAGCAGGGCCTCTCTGGGCAGTCTGTTCTCTGGCTGTAAAACCCTCAATATGTGATGACCTATTGGTTTTTCTGCAGCTAATATCACTGTTATGGACATTTTGGATTTATGTTTGAGGCAGTGGGAGTATACAATGCAGAGTAGTCTGCCTCCGTGCATTGTTATACTTCTAGTTTCTTAATCCCCTTCCCGTCTCTGGCATTTTTTGATTTTGGACTCCCAAACTTCCAAACCACATAACTTTTTTATTTTTTCATTCACAGAGCCATATGAGGGCTTAATGTTATTTGCTAACAAATCACTGAGAGTTAACCAATACAGGGTGAGTCCTATAACTGTACTACTTCACAGGAGAGATCCCTATCCCGCACACTATATAGTAATAATAAACCGTAACCTTTAACTCCTTCCCACCAGTGATATTTTTTGATTTTCGATTTTGACTCCCTGCCTTCCAAACTCCATAACCTTTTTTTTATTTTTCCATTCACAGAGCCATGTGAGGGCATAATCACTTCAAGACCAGGCCCAAAGGTGCATTAAGGACCAGGCCTCATTTTTCAAAACTGACATGTGTCACTTTATATGGCAATAACTTTGAGACGCTGTAACTTATACTACTTATTTTGAGATTGCTTTTTCAGGACACATTGTACTTCGTATTAGTGGGAAAAACTATTCAATATTTTTGTATTTATTTATTTAAAAAAAATAGGAAATTTGATGGAACTGTGTAAAAAAAAATCTCAATTTTCAAAATGTGAAATGCTCATATCACACAAATACTGTACATAATAAATATTATCTACCATATCTCTGCTTTATATCAGCATCATCTTTTAATCGACATTTAATGTATTTTGGACATTATAAAGCTTACCAGTGTAACAACGATTTTCCAGAGTTACAAGAAAATATCCCTAACAAATTTTTTTAGGGACCACTTCAGTTCTGAAAGGGATTCTAAAGACTTATATATGAGAAACTTCCATGAATCACCCCATTTTCAAAACTGCACCATTAAAATAATTCAAAACAGCATTTGGGAAGTTTGTTATACCTTTAAACATTTCACGGAAATGAAAACAATATGGAGGTGAAATTTAAACATTTCTTTTTTTTTTCAATAATCCATACTGTGAGGGTGTGAAACTAGAGGGCGCAGTAGAGCAAACTAAACAGGGTTGAAAAGGACGTTGACCACACCCACACCTGAGAAAGGGGCTCAATTCTAGTGGGAGTGCACACAGTAGGAGAGTTCTGCTGGTGGCCTGCAGGAGCAAGTGCACTGTGGACCATTGGAGACAGACAGGTGGTCCATCCCAAGAAGACTCGATTCCAGAAGGGACTTGGATAGGCTCAATGTGAGCCAGACTGCTGAGAAGAACTCTCAGGAAAGTATCTTGCCCTCGATAGATTAGTCAGGGTTCAAGAAATGAAGTATTGCCTTGTGTGTGGGCTTGGCAGTTTGCTATTTTAGTTCCTGTTATCACTTACCAACTTAATAAAGCCACTTATTTTGGATTGCATTACCTGATCTGCTGTTTATTTGGCACCAAGCGCCACCATCACCTCTGTTAAGTCCAGGAAACCACTACCTTTGATGCTAAACTACCCCCAATTGTCATAGTATAATTAAAATAAACACACTCACAAAAGTTAAAGGAGAAAATGCATCTTACAGTTTGATATTAAGTTTCTCCCGAGCACAGAAATACCCCAAATGTGAGTGTAAACTGATGTGTGGACACACGGCAGCAAACGGAAGGGAAGGAGCAACACTGGGTGTTTGAAAAGCAGATTTTGCTGAAACTGTTTTCGCTGCCATGTCTCATTTGCAGAGCCCAATACAAAGGAAACCCTCAAAAACTACACCCCTCTCAGAATTTATCAAGGGTTATAATGAGCATTTTGACCCAATAGCGGTTTCACAGATTTTATTAACATTTGGACGTGTAAATGAAAAATTACTAAAATGTCACTTTATCCCCAAAGTTTTCATTTTCACAAGTGTTGCATTTGCAGAGCAGCCATAGTACCAATACAATGGAAGCCCACAAAAGTGACCAAAGGATTATGTAGATAATCTTGTTTCCCTTAGTCCTAACAGCGGCACAATGTGGGGTATTTCGTGCCCCTGTGTGCTGGTAGGACAGGCGGAATTTTAATTAGCCATGTATTAATTTCACATGGCTTGTTCCCTTTAAGAGGGCACAGATACCTCCCCCCTGTGCGTAAATAACAAGTAATAATACATACATTCCAAAATAAACAACAATAGGGGGGGAATCCTTGTGCCGCTGTTAGGACTAAGGGAAACAAGATTATCTACATAATCCTTTGTTCCCTGTCGTCCCTACCAGCGGCACAATGTGGGGAAATAGCAAGTAATCCCCATAAGGGTGGGAGATTAAACACAAGCAGAATGTAATACAGTGCGCCCGAAGGCAGTAGCTTCTGAGCCATACCGATCAAGTCGGTAGTGCTTCACAAAAGTCAATTCTGAAGACCAGGATGCTGCTGCACAAATCTGGTCCAAGGTGAGAGCCTTGACCTCTGCCCAAGAGGTCGATACTGCCCGCGTCGAATGGGCCCTTAGGACGGTCGGCGGAGGTAAGTTCTGACTCACAAACGCCAACTTGATTGCTTCCTTCACCCAGCGAGAGATGGTGGCCTTAGAAGCCTTGCGGCCTTTATGGCCCCCTACATAATTTATTAACAAGTTCTCAGATCTCCTGAAAGCGCGTGTGCGCTGAAGGTAAATCTGCAGGTTCCGGACTAAATCTAGGGTATGCCACTTCTCCTCCTCAGGGGAAGTGGGTACGGGAAAAAAGGTTGGCAAGCAAATGAGCTGACTCACATTCGCCCTAGAAGAAACTTTCGGCCTGAATCCTGGCAGAAATCTCAACTGAACACGGTCTTCAAAGAAGGCAATGTAAGGAGCTTCCGATGAGAGTGCTTGAAGCTCCCCTACCCTTTTTGCCGAGGTGATAGCGAGGAGAAAAGATACCTTATAGGTCAGCCACTTTAGATCCACCTCCTCCAGAGGTTCGAATGGAGCAACACAAAGTGCCGTTAGGACCTTGCTGAGGTCCCATTGGTGGACAGGAGCAGAAACTGCTGGTCTCAGCCTAGTTGCCCCTTTGATAAAGGTGCTCACTAAAGGATCCTGAGACAACCGCCTCCCCAGATAGGCGGACAAAGCGGCTACATGTACCTTCAGGGTAGAAGCTGCAAGCCCTCTGTCTAGGCCGTCCTGAAGGAAATCCAGGATCGCCCTCACAGGGGGATCGGAGGAGTCCACTTCGTGTTCCGTGCACCAAGCCTGGAAAATATTACCGATCCTACGGTAATTCTTATTGGTCGAGGTGGCTCTGGCGCTGGCTAAAGTCCTTAGGACGCCTTGAGACAGTCCTCTATTCCTTAATAGGGACTGGTCAACCTCCAGGCTGTCAGATTGAATCTCCTCAGATCGTGGTGTCTCAGCTCTCCTTGTGTCACCAGATCTGGGAGGGGGGGAAGCCTCCAATACCTGCCTTGACTCATCCACATGAGCTGGGCAAACCAAGTCCTTTTCGGCCAGAACGGGATTATGGCAATTCCCGAGACTTGGTCCTGTCTGATTTTCATCAATACCTTGGGTATGATGGAAACTGGAGGGAAGATGTATATCAGCCTGAACCTCCATGGGATGGACAGGGCATCCACTGCCAAGGCATTGACCTCCTGGTACAGAGAGCAGAAGGTTTCCACCTTGGCGTTGAGTCGGGTTGCCATGAGGTCGACATCCGGAAGGCCCCATGTTTGGACAATCTGATGGAATATGTCTTGATTGAGAGACCATTCTCCTGATACAGGGATACCCCGACTCAACTGATCCGCTACTATGTTCAGGGAGCCCTTGATGTGAACAGCGGATAGGTGGGTCAGATTCTTCTCTGCCCACGTGAAGATCAAGTTCGCCTCTCTCAGTAGGGCTGGAACCCTGGTGCCGCCCTGTTTGTTCAAGTATATTACCGTCGTCATATTGTCTGACCGGACCTTGACTGCCTTCCCTTCGAGAAAGGGGGCGAAGTACTTCAGCGCCAGATAAACTGCTTTTAGCTCCTTCAGGTTGGAGGTTCCTACCTCTGGATTCCTCCACAGACCCTGGACAGTCCTGCCGTCCAGGTGGGCTCCCCATCCCGAATGGGACGCATCTGTTGTCAACAGGGTCCAACGAGGTTGAACCGAGGACCTTCCGTCTTTCAGGTGTCTCCACCATCTGAGGGAAAGACGGGTACCGGGAGAAAGGCAGATCTTCCTGTGCAGTCCCCGTGGAGATCCGTTCCAGGCTCTCAACACTTCCATCTGAAGGGGACGCAAGTGCCATAAAGCCCAAGGGACCGCCTTGGCTGAAGAAGACATCAGGCCTAGGACCCGCATGGCGGTGCGAATGCCAGCGATCCAGTTGGGAGGGATCAATCGGATATACTGCTTTGAAAGCTCTGGTGGTGACGTAAGCCTTCTCCGGCTGCTTCCATTCTTGTTCCATTAGGCTGGCCATGGAGGCGTCCACTTGGAAAACCCTCCGCTTCCCAGAGGTGGACGCAGAGGCTTCCCCCTCGCCAACCTGGTCCCACGACCGGATGGCCTTCAGCAGTTTATTAGTCTTCTCCCGATGGAAAATTGGTCTGCTGGTACAGGAGGACTGATCGTCCGATGATATGGACACCTCCTCCACCTGGAGGCGCTCCAGGGAGGGCAGTGAAGCAGAACGCCTCTCCACGCGCTGCTTCTTGGTGAGCTGAGCCAGTGAAGTACGGATATCCTTTAAAGAATCATCCTGCAAAAAACACAAGGATACTTAGAAGCCGGGGGGACCCTTCCCCTCTTTGCGGCAACCGTACTCACCATGTACTCCTTGACCCATGCTACCATATCACTGGTAACGGGTTCCTCCCGCAGAGGTCCCCTGCATTGCTGGCAGCGTGACCAGTCATAGCCTAAAGGCAAAACAATGACATTCAGGATACTCCCACCATTGGGAGAATTAGCAGACAAAAAAAACCGCACCTACCATCAGGTAGTGGAACGTCACAATCAATGCAAGCCAGGTGTCTCCTTTTAGAAGACTTCTTCCGTCTCACTTGATCCCCGGAGGGGGTAGAAGAGGAAGACATGACAAATAGAAACTAGTTTTCAGCGATACCTAAGCATGGAATATGAAACATCAGAGGAGTACATTCAAGGAACCATATGAGGAGACTCACCCAGCTTCTGCAGGCCACTTACCAAACTTCAGCAGAGTTTGCAGTAGAATAAATGCAGTTTTGAAGCGGAAACCACAAGCCACAGCGCAGAAACCAGCTAGGGATTAGACTAGCAGGCAATGAGGGATGCAACCTGCCTCCTTTTACAGCCCCATATCCGGAAGGGGCGTGGCCTTAGTCAAAAGAGCTCCGTTCCTTTTGCCCTTCATAAGACTCCTAGCCCCTCAAGTCACGCTCCCCCTTTGAGCCAACTACTTTGGCACGTACCTTAAGCTCCTGAGGACCTCCAGTGTCCAACGCTGCTGTTCGCGTGGTCCCGGAGCGGCGAAAGCCAAACCGGAAGTTGCCGGTGTTACATTACCAAACGACCGGCCGGAACCCTCCTACGCAGAGGAAAGGTTCCGCGAAACCGGAAGTTCCCCTCATGGAGCCGCGCGAACACGCCGGCTGGCTGCGCGCGGCTCCCGAAGCCCAGCAGGACTGGATGTCGGGGAAAGGTAGTAGGATCGCGTGAGGGAGGTGGGTAAAATAGGTAACCTTAATCTTACCTATTATCTTTGCAGGACCGACACAGAAGTCCAAAGGGGCAGAGTGCATCATTGAAGACACCTGAACAGGTCTGAACAGGTAAGTACCTGAAACTTTCTTCTTTACTCTTTCTCTTTAGGAGGACACAGAGTCCTCCCCACCTGTCCGATCCTTTACACAGGACAGAAAAAAACGCACAGGGGGGAGGTATCTGTGCCCTCTTAAAGGGAACAAGCCATGTGAAATTAATACATGGCTAATTAAAATTCCGCCTGTCCTACCAGCACACAGGGGCACGAAATACCCCACATTGTGCCGCTGGTAGGGACGACAGGGAACCCATATTTTCACAAGAAGATAAAGGATAAAAATCTCCCCAAGGTTTGTTACATAATTTCTCCTGAACACGTTAATACCCCATATGTGGTCATAATCTGCTGGGTGGGTACATGGCGGGGCTTGGAATGGAAAGAGCGCTATTTGGCTTTTGGAGGGCAGATTTTGCTTGGAATAGTTTTCAGGTGCCATGTCGGATTTGCAAAGCCCTTAAAGTATCAATACAATGGAAACCCCCAAAAAGTGACCACATGACTGTGGCATCCAAGGAGTTTAAACTCCGATTGCAGCTCAGCTCTGATTGAGGGTTAAGGAGCAGGGTGTTGGCTGTCAATTACAGCTAACATCCACTCCCGATGCCGCCCGCATTCAGTGTCACTAACAAAGTTAAGATGCCACGGTTGCTAATGACCATGGCATCTTTAGGGTTAAACAGCAGGAACCAAAAAATATCTACACAAACAGTATGGTACCAATAAAAATTGATAAACAAAAAAATACAGCCCACTCAGATGATAGAGAATGTCTGGTGGTCATATTCTTCCCATGTACGGTTATATCCTCAGATGTGGAATGTATCATCAAACAGGTAAGTAAAAATAAAGAAATTCTACTACCAGAGAAAAGATGTAAACAAAACGTAACGTTTACTTAAAAAATAGATACCATAAAATGATGTCACATACAAACAAACACAAAGGCGGTTACATGTTTCGAGACGGTTACCTCTTAGGCCTGGTTCACATCTGCGTTCGGTATTTCGTTCAGGGAGTCCGCTTGGGGACCCCCTGAACGGAAATCTATACGTATTAAAAAGTGATTAGCTAAGAAACCAACACGGACCCCATAGACTATAATGAGGTCCAAGTAGTTTCCACACGAAACATGCAAAGAGAAAAGTACTGCTTGAAGTAAAACACTAAACAAAAATAGTATCTATTAATAATAGCCCTCTCATAAATAATAGTTACTCTTATAAATAATAGTCCCCATTATCACCAATACCCCCTTTATAAATAAACTCACTTCTCAATTATTCCCCACTTATAAATAGTTCCCCTCATAAATAATAGCCCCCTCCTTATAATAGATGCCTTATATATAATAGTTTTCCCACACTCGTATACAAGACTTTTCCCGAGTTGCACCACTTCTCTGGAATGCTCTACCCCGGACAATTAGATTAACTTCCAATTTCTACAGCTTGAAGAGCAAAATAAAGACACATCTTTTCAGACAGGCCTATCACAATTCCTAATGTAAACCTTTCCGTACCGTAATTAGAATCCCTAAAACAAACCCTCCTCTGTTCCAGCTCCCACATTACCCCATATGATACGATGCCGTTTCAGGCTAACTTTATGTGTCGAGGCACCATCTGCACATTAAAGGACACGACTTGTGACGGCTCATACAGTTTTATGTTCGTGTAATGACAGTAACCCCTATTACAACATTGTCTGACCTCTGTATAAGCAATGCCGCCCCTGCTACCTCTTGTGTCACCCCCTCTACCTCATAGATTGTAAGCTCTTCCGAGCAGGGCCTTCAGTCCCATTGTGTGAAGTGACTATTTCTATATAATGTACCTTTTGTCTGTATTTGAACCCTGCAAATTGTACAGTACTGCACAATATGTTGGCGCCATATAAATAAAATGTATTATTATTATTTCCCCCTTTTTTTAGGCCTCTTATAAATACTTCCTCCCTTATAAATAATATCCTGTCTTATAAATATTAATAGCCCCCTGTATATATAATTTCCCTTTGTAATAGCCCCATTATATGCCTAGTGTCTCCACACAGTATAACAAATGTGTATGTATTTCAATAGTAATATTTTTGTTTCATGTGTATTCTAGGGATATGGGGGTTATTTGAACTATATAAATTTTGATTGCAAGTCCCATACACTGCAATACAATTGCATTGCAGTCTATGGCAACCGCTCTGCAGGAGTGGCCGCCATCTTTAAGACCTGACTAAGGTTGAGCCGATCTTGAAATTTCAGGTTGGTTTTTAAAATCTGATTTCCGATCATCTTCCATTGTAACCCGATGCCGATCCCAAGTCTGATCCCAATGCAAGTCAATGGGATTTTTTAAATAATCGGAGATCGGATTTTAAAAACGATCCTATTCACTACACAGCATGTAGTCCAAAATTTTTTGGACCCCACGCTGTGTAGTGATTAACGTACCCCCCACCGCTGTCCATGTACCTGCACAGCTGTAGCTCCCAGTTCTTCTTGGTCCGTTCTGGTCCTCTGTCCTTCACATGTCTTCAGAGCGCCCTGCGCCCCCCCCCCTCCCGCCTCCCTAGACTAGTATTGTAGGGAGTAGGTGGGGCTTGGTGCGGCTGGAGAGTGTGGGCGGGGAGACGTGAGCGCATCAGGTAAGTTGAGCGAAGTTCACGAGTAGATAGATATTACTGTACATTGACTTGTCTAGTAGATAGACAAGTCAATGTACAGTAGTATCTATATACCCGTGAACTTGCCTCGTCGTTCTCACAGCAGCGCAGCACACAGTGCTGCATTCGGACTATAAGACACCCCCATTTTCCTCCTATATTTGGAGGGAAAAAAAGTGCGTTTTATAGTCTGAAAAAATTTGTATTTTAAATACTCCCAAACACTGCCATTTGGACCCTGCATATAAATCCCTTCCTGCTTCAACCACAACTCCAACTCTGCTTACTGTTATTAGCAATCCATTCTTTGGTATGATCTTATCCACTTGTCACATTGAAAACATTTTTTCTTTTTCTTTTTTCCTTTCTTTTATATATTGTGTGTTATATATATTGCATATCTATTATGTAAGTGTGATTGTATATTCACACCAGTAGGGTTTCTTTTTAATCCATGTGTTTACAATCAAGACCCAATTATGGGGTTAATTAGTGGGAGTATATATCCCAGCATGGGAGATCATTTCAACATCGCCATGAGTAAGATGCATACGCATCGAAACACGTAGGCTTTTCCCAACCTGGTGCTCTACACAATCGCATATCATGGAAACCATGTGAGTTTTTTTCTCTGCCTAAATCTCAATTTTTGCATCTGGTGATTTTTTTCTCTTTTGTTTTATGAACATGAATTAAAAGTTACATTTTATTCAAATTGAAGGCTTTATTGTGCTGACATTTTTATTGAATTTACCTTAATAATACCTGCTCGTCTGAGCCACTAGCTAAACAGTAGGTTAACCTAACTATACGTGTGGCTTACTTCCAGCCGTATGACCAAACAAGTGCAATTTTTTCTCACCAGACTCAGGGTTACAGGACAAAACCATCCACCTCCTTTCACCTTTCAATCTTTCAATCTTTTTTGTAGAGTTGGAAGGGACCTCAAGGGCCATCAGGTCCAACCCCCTGCGAGTGCAGGTTTTCCTAAATCATCCCAGCATATGTTTATCCAGATTCCGCTTGAAGATTTCCATTGATGGAGCACCCACTACCTCCCGTGGCAGCCTATTCCACTCTCTCACTACCCTCACTGTCAAAAAGTTTTTCCTAATGTCTAATCTGTATCTCTTTCCCTTTAGTTTCATCCCATTGCTTCTTGTACTTCCTTGTGCTAATGAGAATAGGGGAGATCCCTCTGCACTGTGACTACCTTTCAGATATTTGTAGACTGCTATTAAATCTCCCCTCAGCCTTCTCTTTTGCAAACTAAACAATCCCAATTCTTTTAGCCGCTCCTCATAGGACATGGTTTGCAGACCTTCCACCATTTTGGTTGCTTTTCTCTGGACTTGCTCCAATATATCGATGTCTTTCATGAATTGAGGCGCCCAGAACTGTACACAGTATTCCAGATGTGGTCTGACCAGGGAAGAGTACAGCGGAATAATGACCTCTCTTGATCTAGATTCAATACTTGTCTTAATACATCCCAGAATTTTATTAGCCTTTTTTGCAGCAGCACCGCACTGTTGGCTCATGTTGAATTTGTGATCTACTATTATGCCCAAGTCATTTTCCCCTATGCTATCACTAAGTTCTATTCCTCCCATACTATATATGTTTTTTACATTTCTGTTACCCAGATGTAGAACTTTGCATTTGTCCCTGTTAAATACCATTTTGTTCGCCTCAGCCCATTGTTCCAGTGTGTCTAAGTCCTTTTGAATACACTCTCTCTCCTCTCTAGTGTTGGCTATTCCTCCTATCTTCGTATCATCTGCAAATTTTATGAGTTCCCCAATAATTCCATCGTCCAGATCATTTATAAAGATATTAAAAAGTACTGGGCCCAGAACAGAGCCCTGTGGCACCCCGCTTTTGACTTTCTTCCAGTTCGATGTGTAGCCATTTAGTATTACTCGTTGTGCCCGATCATTAAGCCAGTTGTGAATCCACCTAACTGATTTTTTGTCAAAGCCATACTTAATCATTTTTTCAATAAGAAGGTTATGTGATACTTTATCAAATGCCTTACTGAAGTCAAGATATACTATGTCCACGGCATTCCCTTGGTCCAACCATTCAGTGATTTTGTTGTAGAAGGAAATCAGGTTAGTCTGACAAGATTTATTGGTCATAAAGCCGTGCTGGCTCTGGTTAATTAATGCCTTCCCATCCAGGTACCGAAGTAAATGTTCCTTGACAATTTGCTCAAAGATTTTTCCTGCTATCGAGGTCAGACTTACCGGCCTGTAATTTCCTGGATCGTCCCTTTTCCCCTTTTTGTAGATGGGGACAACATTTGCCCTTTTCCAATCTAAAGGGACCACTCCTGTTTCCCATGACTTACCGAAGATTATAGCAAGGGGTTCTGTTATTTCCTCTGCTATCTCTTTCAGGACTCTAGGGTGTAAATCATCTGGTCCTGGGGACTTGGTTTCCTGTAACTTGGCTAAGTGCTCTCTTACCAGACCTTCGCTTATAGTCAGCTTGGAGTCCTCCTTCCCCTCATCTCCATCACCATTAATGTCGATATTTCCGGATACAAAATATGAATTTAGTAGCTCCACCTGCTGTTCCACCATGTTAACTGTTTCTCCTTTGTCATTCTTCAGGACTCCAATGGTCTCCTTCACTTTTCTTTTGCTTTTAACATATCCCCAAAATCCTTTTACCTTACTCTTTGCCTCTTTTGCAAGCTTCAATTCGTGTTCAGCCTTAGCTCCTTTGATGCTTGTCTTGCAGAGTCTGCAGACTGCTGTGTACTCTTCCTTAGGTATAGTTCCCATCTTCCACTTTTTGTATGCTTCCTTTTTCCTTTTTAGCAGGTTATGTAATTTTTTGGTCATCCATCCTGATATTTTTAGGTGCTTCCCATTTTTCTTCCTTCTAGGTATTGTTAGTTCCTGTGCTTTAATGATTTCCCTACGGAAGATTTCCCACCTTTCATGTGGATTTTTGTGCTTAAGAATTTTGCACCATGGAATTCTGCTAACCCTTGCCTTCAGGCTCTTGAAGTCTGCCCTGCTAAAGTCGAGCCTTGAAGTCTGTGTCTTCTCAGGTCTTCTTCTTCTTGCAACCCCAAACTCAAGTATAGCATGATCGCTGAATCCCAGTGTCCCTGCTACCCGTAGCCCCTCAACCATGTGCTCTTTGTTGGTTAGGACTAGGTCCAAAATGGATGTTCCTCTCGTGTTTTCTTCTACTAGCTGGGCAATGAAGTTGTCTGCTAGAGAGGATAAAAATTTGATGGAGCCTTTACTCTTGGCTGTGTGGGTTTCCCAATGAATGTCAGGGTAATTGAAGTCTCCCATGATCACTATTTCATGTTTCTTTGAGAGCGTGGTCATTTGCTGTGAAAAAAACTCATCCATGTCTTCTGTCTGTCCTGGTGGTCTGTAATAAACACCTAGTATGATGTCCTTATCATTGTTTTTCCCTTGAATTACTACCCAAATAATTTCCAGTAGATTATCATTCTGTAAAACTGTCATTTCTGTGGAGATGTGTTCTTTTTTAACATACAATGCAACTCCACCCCCTCTTTTATTAGTTCTATTCTTTTTGAATAAGTTGTATCCTTCCATCTGTATGTTCCAATCATGCATGTCGTTCCACCAGGTTTCTGTGATGCCGATGACGTCATAGTTTTCCTTGTGTATCATCAGCTCTAGTTCTCCTTGTTTGTTTCCCATGCTTTGTGCGTTTGTGTAAAAACATTTCAGATTGTGCTCTGCTGCAACTGCCGTGAGCTGCAGGCTCTGCAGCCTTTTATGGATCAGTAATGAGCCAAGGTTGTACACCTGTGCTGAGGCCTACTCCAGATCTCTTATTCATAGCCTTGTGAATGCCCTGAACAAATGAAGCTACCCACTCCCTATATATACTACAGAAATAAACTTTTTAGATATTACTTTAAAAGGAGTAGTTGAGGAAGAAAAAGTTGTCACAGTTTTTTTCAATAATCTTCCTAATCTCCTTGAATTCTGGGCTGTACGGTGTAGAAAAAACTATTTTTTGTTTATCATCTTTGGTGTGATGGTCAAGGAATAAGGACTCCCTATCCTTTTTTTCAACAAAATCCACTGCCCTCTCGATCATCCAATTGGGATGTTTCAATCTCTCTGTAAGTTTTTTAGCTTGTATAACATAATCCTCATTGTTGTTGCATGCCCTTTTAGTGCGTATTAATTCCCCCACGGGGATGCTCCTGACAGTGGCATCTGGATGACAGCTGTTGGCTCTTAAAAGGCTGTTACCAGCTGATGGTTTTCTATATAGCACTGTGACAACTTTTTCTTCCTCAACTACTCCTTTTAAAGTAATATCTAAAAAGTTTATTTCTGTAGTTTGATGTTCAACTGTAAATTTCAAACCGAAATTATTACTGTTCAAAAAACTAATGAACCCTGAAATGGGCGCTACACTTCCGACCCACACGATAAGTAGGTCGTCTATGTCGCGCCCATACCAGTGTAAATAACTCAAAAAAGGATTATGGATGGAAAACAAAAATTTCTCTTCCCAGTATGATAAAAATATCGGGGGCTTCGAAGCACTTTGCTTCAGTACATAATGGGTCAGTCTCTACCTTTAAATTCTGGGGGATTGATAAGATCTATGAATCCCCTAGAGGAGGTAATATCAAGGAATCTCTCTTTAAAAAAGAAGCCCTTTGGATCCTGCGGTTTGGCAGTCGCCAACCGCAGGGTCTTAATATGAGATCCGACCTATCTTTAATTTATTGACTGCTACATTGTATCAATTTCTATATGCTCAGGCACTTCTCCATACCTTGGTACAGTTGATCTGTATAATTACGCTTATATCTTCTATATCATTCATTTATATAGTTTCAATCTTTTATGAGAAGAGATCATTTTAATGATAACTCGATATACGGCCCCACTTTGTAATATATAGATTCTAATATTAAGTTTACATATACTTACTTGATTGTAACAACTTGGTATTGCCTGTTCTTCATCTGAATCTATATATTATGATTGGTAGCCCAAACCACGTGATCGGAGGTAATTCTTGAATGAGATGTTAGTAACAATAGTATGAATAAGCTTATTACATTGTGCCACCACTAGAGGTCGTTTGTTTCCTTACAAGCTCCATAGCAAAACATTTTGATTGGCCACTCAGGTCACGTGACCCTAGAAAATTTATGAATAGGGAGTTCATATCGATTGCATGAACAAGTTCATTGTGACAGGTTATATATAGTAGTTGTGTATCCTCGTAAGTGTAAAAAGTATTATATGAAGGCAATTAAAGGATATAAATAATTCAAGGATATCCCCTGAATGTTACTGTTTTAAGTTTAAATTGAGCGTGTTTGCTTTTACGCACGGTTTCATATCATCTTCATGAAAGGAGAATATGTCGGAAGTTTTTTAGTCATTGTGAAGGTATCTATATGAAAATGAAAATTTGAGTTAACATGTTGAAATATGTATTTTACAATGTATTTATTTTCCGTAATTACTTTATTATGACATTAGAATCCTTTATTGTGGTTTATTGCGTTGTGTATATTTATATATTTATCCATGGATTTTAGAATCATGAAGTTGTACAATATGTTTAAAGAAAACTTTATTAACGTAGTGAACAACGGAATGGCTGCATATATCCCAGAGTAGGAAGTTCAACCTATTTCACCTGTGTTTGATGAGGTATATAGGGAGTGGGTAGCTTCATTTGTTCAGGGCATTCACAAGGCTATGAATAAGAGACCTTTTTTTGTCTCGAAACGCGTCAGCCAGCCAAACATGTAACATCTGCAGTTTTTTTATTTTCACTTTCATGTTTTTTCCAGTCTTTTTTTCACCTGTATGTCATGGTGTCTTTACCATTTTTAATATGAAGCAATAAAAGTTATTTTTTACCACGAACAAGAGCTGCGGATCTGACCTTTCTACATTTGTTCATGGATTCTTTTCTCCTTTAAAGTCCGGGAGAACCTAGATCGTGCACCTTGTGTCGGGATACGGTGAGCTTATATAACCAAAACTTTTCTTGTTGTCTACTCCAGATCTGCCCTGGACCACACATATGGAGTTTCTTCACATAAAATCTAGGGCACTTTGCTTAGAATCCTTACGTAATCCTCAGGCTTTTGGAAGGACATTACCCATCAGTAGAACAGTCCAGAGAAGACCAGAGCACATGTCTTCTGCAGTCTTAGTGGATGGTCTCCATAAGGAAAGAGATTACAGTCCAGGTGTGGCACCTTTAGGCACCTACAGTTCCCAGGGTAACAGAGCACACAGCAACATCACAGAACACATAACAGACCACATGTCCCCCTCAAACGAGACAATATATCTCTCTTCAGCCCCCTCCCACAATAAAGTCACCAGGGAGAGAAGCTCAGCCCCCCCATCCTGCAACAAAATACGTATGAACCATCATAATTCCTCATCAGATGCACCTACTGTCAAGCTAGCGGCATGATAGGGTTCATAGCGAGGTTGCCCTCAGGTAGACACCAAGGATGACACCCCAATCCACTTTGGGTCATGAGTTCAGTGTCTGGGCCTTTCTCTTGCCCCCAATTGTGCAGTGCTTGGACTTGGAACATGCACCTTCACATGGCGTATCTGAGGAATTTATTGGGATAGTTGTAACATATTCTCCTGGGCAATATTATCATAAAACCCATATCTCTTTGAAGAGGGCTGGCTCCGCATTGTCTGGAGCTGTCAGCATAGGTTTCCTGCTTCCCAGGAAACCTCCTAGGGGAATAACGAAGTTAGCACAGGTATGATAACAACGTTGGCCTGGACTTAACAAAAGGGCCCTGATCAAAGCTGTTCAGCCATTTCCCTTAATTAATTAGGTTTGACCATCCAACACCCATCCCCACACCCTGTGATCAAGAAGGGTGGATTAATATGAGCATGCGATAAAACACATGCGACATATACATGACTGAAACAACACATAACTCAGGGTCGGTTCATCACATGGCCCTTCTTTCAGTTATCCCAGGCAGAATTTCTGCAGAAGAAGGACATCCTGAGACACTTTCTCACGGCTGCCAAAACTGTCATTCCCAGGCACTGGCCGAGCACTGTTGTGTTCTCCATGGTTGAATTCCTAATAAAGAGAAATTAGGATTCCCCTAACCCCTCCAAATTTGTCGCTCTCTGGCAGCCTGAGGTGGTGTTCCAGGAATTGACTGAATTCTCATCTTCCTTCTCTTGAGTAAACACAGAAATACCGGTCTACCTTGATATCCTTTTTCCCCCTTCCTTTGGAGGAGGTTGCTGGTCGTTCTACCCTCCCTCTGTTGCCCCCACCTTCCTTTCCCGTACGTGTTTTCCTGGCTGTAGTTTCCGTTGTGTGTTTTTCTTGTCCACTGGTTCACCCCCACTTCCTTATTGATGTTGTTTTTTTGGTCCTATACCTCTGGGCCTTCCATCCCTTTATCATATTATGGTCCATAGTGCTGGGTAGCGTCTTACCCCGTCCACCTGCGTGCCATTGCGCCATCTGTTTGTGTGAATTTTTCTTGTCTTTTTTCTGTTATACTTGAAAAACTTTGAATAAAATCTGATTACACATGTATCTCTTATATATATAAAAATGAGTTTCTGTCTGTCTGTTGTTTATGCACGACCATACGACTGGACCAATCTTCACCAAATTTGGCACACAGATACACCAGGTGTCCGGAAAGGTTTTAGACCGGGCCTCAACTCTCTCAAACGTTCCGTTCCTGAGATACAGTATTCCCAAAACAATGACCTGCATTAGCCAATACAAACCTGCAAGTCTTTCACTCATATTCCAACTGCCAAACACATGGTCACTCCACATGCACATAGCATTACTCCAGGTGTATCCAACACTGATATCCAACCACTGATATCCAAACTGAAATACACACGTCAGAGGATTAGATACACGGTTCAGCACACAGTATCACACATCAGAGGATTAGATGCACACAGCACACGGTATCACACGACATGCAAAATACACCAGTGCAAAACTGGACAATTATTATGGGTCCACTACACAAACGAATTATACCCGTGCGAAGCCCGGTCCTCCTGTTAGTATATATATATATATATATATATATATATATATATATATATATATATATATACAGTCCTATGAAAAAGTTTGGGCACCCCTATTAATCTTAATCATTTTTAGTTCTAAATATTTTGGTGTTTATAACAGCCATTTCAGTTTGATATATCTAATAACTGATGGACACAGTAATATTTCAGGATTGAAATGAGGTTTATTGTACTAACAGAAAATGTGCAATATGCATTAAACCAAAATTTGACCGGTGCAAAAGTATGGGCACCTCAACAGAAAAGTGACATTAATATTAAGTAGATCCTCCTTTTGCAAAGATAACAGCCTCTAGTCGCTTCCTGTAGCTTTTAATCAGTTCCTGGATCCTGGATAAAGGTATTTTGGACAAACAATTCAAGTTCAGTTAAGTTAGATGGTCGCCGAGCATGGACAGCCCGCTTCAAATCATCCCACAGATGTTCAATGATATTCAGGTCTGGGGACTGGGATGGCCATTCCAGAACATTGTACTTGTTCCTCTGCATGAATGCCTGAGGATTTGGAGCGGTGTTTTGGATCATTGTCTTGCTGAAATATCCATCCCCGGCGTAACTTCAACTTCGTCACTGATTCTTGAACATCATTCTCAAGAATCTGCTGATACTGAGTGGAATCCATGCGACTCTCAACTTTAACAAGATTCCCGGTGCCGGCATTGGCCACACAGCCCCAAAGCATGATGGAACCTCCACCAAATTTTACAGTGGTAACATGTGTTTTTCTTGGAATGCTGTTTCTTTTTGGACGCCATGCATAACGCCTTTTTTTATAACCAAACAACTCAATTTTTGTTTCCAAAATGAAGCTGCCTTGTCCAAATGTGCTTTTTCATACCTCAGGCAACTCTATTTGTGGCGTACGTGCAGAAACGGCTTCTTTCTCATCACTCTCCCATACAGCTTCTATTTGTGCAAAGTGCGCTGTATAGTTGACCGATGCACAGTGACACCATCTGCAGCAAGATGATGCTGCAGCTCTTTGGAGGTGGTCTGTGGATTGTCCTTGACTGTTCTCACCATTCTTCTTCTCTGCCTTTCTGATATTTTTCTTGGCCTGCCACTTCTGGGCTTAACAAGAACTGTCCCTGTGGTCTTCCATTTCCTTACTATGTTCCTCACAGTGGAAACTGACAGGTTAAATCTCTGAGACAACTTTTTGTATCCTTCCCCTGAACAACTATGTTGAACAATCTTTGTTTTCAGATCATTTGAGAGTTGTTTTGAGTAGCCCATGATGCCACTCTTCAGAGGAGATTCAAATAGGAGATCAACTTGCAATTGGCCACCTTAAATACCTTTTCTTATGATTGGATACATCTGGCTATGAAGTTCAAAGCTCACTGAGGTTACAAAACCAATTTTGTGCTTCAGTAAGTCAGTAAAAAGTAGTTAGGGGAATTCAAATCAATAAAATGATAAGGGTGCCCATACTTTTGCACCAGTCAAATTTTGGTTTAATGCATATTGCACATTTTCTGTTAGTACAATAAACCTCATTTCAATCCTGAAATATTACTGTGTCCATCAGTTATTAGATATATCAAACTGAAATGGCTGTTGCAAACACCAAAATATTTAGAACAAAAAATGATTAAGATTATAGGGGTGCCCAAACTTTTTCATAGGACTGTATATATATATATATATATATATATATATATATTGCCAAGGACTAGAGATGAGCGAACACTAAAATGTTCGAGGTTCGAAATTCGATTCGAACAGCCGCTCACTGTTCGAGTGTTCGAATGGGTTTCGAACCCCATTATAGTCTATGGGGAACATAAACTCGTTAAGGGGGAAACCCAAATTCGTGTCTGGAGGGTCACCAAGTCCACTATGACACCCCAGGAAATGATACCAACACCCTGGAATGACACTGGGACAGCAGGGGAAGCATGTCTGGGGGCATAAAAGTCACTTTATTTCATGGAAATCCCTGTCAGTTTGCGATTTTCGCAAGCTAACTTTTCCCCATAGAAATGCATTGGCCAGTGCTGATTGGCCAGAGTACGGAACTCGACCAATCAGCGCTGGCTCTGCTGGAGGAGGCGGAGTCTAAGATCGCTCCACACCAGTCTCCATTCAGGTCCGACCTTAGACTCCGCCTCCTCCGGCAGAGCCAGCGCTGATTGGCCGAAGGCTGGCCAATGCATTCCTATGCGAATGCAGAGACTTAGCAGTGCTGAGTCAGTTTTGCTCAACTACACATCTGATGCACACTCGGCACTGCTACATCAGATGTAGCAATCTGATGTAGCAGAGCCGAGGGTGCACTAGAACCCCTGTGCAAACTCAGTTCACGCTAATAGAATGCATTGGCCAGCGCTGATTGGCCAATGCATTCTATTAGCCCGATGAAGTAGAGCTGAATGTGTGTGCTAAGCACACTCATTCAGCACTGCTTCATCACGCCAATACAATGCATTAGCCAGTGCTGATTGGCCAGAGTACGGAATTCGGCCAATCAGCGCTGGCCAATGCATTCTATTAGCCCGATGAAGTAGAGCTGAATGTGTGTGCTAAGCACACACATTCAGCACTGCTTCATCACGCCAATACAATGCATTAGCCAGTGCTGATTGGCCAGAGTACGGAATTCGGCCAATCAGCGCTGGCCAATGCATTCTATTAGCCCGATGAAGTAGAGCTGAATGTGTGTGCTAAGCATACACATTCAGCACTGCTTCATCACGCCAATACAATGCATTAGCCAGTGCTGATTGGCCAGAGTACGGAATTCGGCCAATCAGCGCTGGCTCTGCTGGAGGAGGCGGAGTCTAAGGTCGGACCTGAATGGAGACTGGTGTGGAGTGATCTTGGACTCCGCCTCCTCCAGCAGAGCCAGCGCTGATTGGCCGAATTCCGTACTCTGGCCAATCAGCGCTGGCCAATGCATTCTATTAGCCCGATGAAGTAGAGCTGAATGTGTGTGCTAAGCACACACATTCAGCACTGCTTCATCACGCCAATACAATGCATTAGCCAGTGCTGATTGGCCAGAGTACGGAATTCGGCCAATCAGCGCTGGCCAATGCATTCTATTAGCCCGATGAAGCAGAGCTGAATGTGTGTGCTAAGCACACACATTCAGCACTGCTTCATCACGCCAATACAATGCATTAGCCAGTGCTGATTGGCCAGAGTACGGAATTCGGCCAATCAGCGCTGGCCAATGCATTCTATTAGCCCGATGAAGTAGAGCTGAATGTGTGTGCTAAGCACACACATTCAGCACTGCTTCATCACGCCAATACAATGCATTAGCCAGTGCTGATTGGCCAGAGTACGGAATTCGGCCAATCAGCGCTGGCTCTGCTGGAGGAGGCGGAGTCTAAGATCGCTCCACACCAGTCTCCATTCAGGTCCGACCTTAGACTCCGCCTCCTCCAGCAGAGCCAGCGCTGATTGGCCGAATTCCGTACTCTGGCCAATCAGCACTGGCTAATGCATTGTATTGGCGTGATGAAGCAGTGCTGAATGTGTGTGCTTAGCACACACATTCAGCTCTACTTCATCGGGCTAATAGAATGCATTGGCCAGCGCTGATTGGCCAGAGTACGGAATTCGGCCAATCAGCGCTGGCTCTGCTGGAGGAGGCGGAGTCTAAGATCGCTCCACACCAGTCTCCATTCAGGTCCGACCTTAGACTCCGCCTCCTCCAGCAGAGCCAGCGCTGATTGGCCGAATTCCGTACTCTGGCCAATCAGCACTGGCTAATGCATTGTATTGGCGTGATGAAGCAGTGCTGAATGTGTGTGCTTAGCACACACATTCAGCTCTACTTCATCGGGCTAATAGAATGCATTGGCCAGCGCTGATTGGCCAGAGTACGGAATTCGGCCAATCAGCGCTGGCTCTGCTGGAGGAGGCGGAGTCTAAGATCGCTCCACACCAGTCTCCATTCAGGTCCGACCTTAGACTCCGCCTCCTCCAGCAGAGCCAGCGCTGATTGGCCAGAGTACGGAATTCGGCCAATCAGCACTGGCTAATGCATTGTATTGGCGTGATGAAGCAGTGCTGAATGTGTGTGCTTAGCACACACATTCAGCTCTACTTCATCGGGCTAATAGAATGCATTGGCCAGCGCTGATTGGCCGAATTCCGTACTCTGGCCAATCAGCACTGGCTAATGCATTGTATTGGCGTGATGAAGCAGTGCTGAATGAGTGTGCTTAGCACACACATTCAGCTCTACTTCATCGGGCTAATAGAATGCATTGGCCAATCAGCGCTGGCCAATGCATTCTATTAGCGTGAACTGAGTTTGCACAGGGGTTCTAGTGCACCCTCGGCTCTGCTACATCAGATTGCTACATCTGATGTAGCAGTGCCGAGTGTGCATCAGATGTGTAGTTGAGCAAAACTGACTCAGCACTGCTAAGTCTCTGCATTCGCATAGGAATGCATTGGCCAGCCTTCGGCCAATCAGCGCTGGCTCTGCCGGAGGAGGCGGAGTCTAAGGTCGGACCTGAATGGAGACTGGTGTGGAGCGATCTTAGACTCCGCCTCCTCCAGCAGAGCCAGCGCTGATTGGTCGAGTTCCGTACTCTGGCCAATCAGCGCTGGCCAATGCATTCTATTAGCCCGATGAAGTAGAGCTGAATGTGTGTGCTTAGCACACACATTCAGCTCTACTTCATCAGGCTAATAGAATACATTGGCCAATCAGCGCTGGCCAATGCATTCTATTAGCTTGATGAAGCAGAGTGTGCACAAGGGTTCAAGCGCACCCTCGGCTCTGATGTAGCAGAGCTGAGGGTGCACAAGGGTTCAAGTGCACCCTCGGCTCTCCTACATCAGAGCCGAGGGTGCGCTTGAACCCTTGTGCAGCCTCGGCTCTGCTACATCAGAGCCGAGGGTGCGCTTGAACCCTTGTGCACACTCTGCTTCATCAAGCTAATAGAATGCATTGGCCAGCACTGATTGGCCAGAGTACGGAATTCGGCCAATCAGCGCTGGCCAATGCATCCCTATGGGAAAAAGTTTATCTCACAAAAATCACAATTACACACCCGATAGAGCCCCAAAAAGTTATTTTTAATAACATTCCCCCCTAAATAAAGGTTATCCCTAGCTATCCCTGCCTGTACAGCTATCCCTGTCTCATAGTCACAAAGTTCACATTCTCATATGACCCGGATTTGAAATCCACTATTCGTCTAAAATGGAGGTCACCTGATTTCGGCAGCCAATGACTTTTTCCAATTTTTTTCAATGCCCCCGGTGTCGTAGTTCCTGTCCCACCTCCCCTGCGCTGTTATTGGTGCAAAAAAGGCGCCAGGGAAGGTGGGAGGGGAATCGAATTTTGGCGCACTTTACCACGCGGTGTTCGATTCGAACATAGCGAACACCCTGATATCCGATCGAACATGTGTTCGATAGAACACTGTTCGCTCATCTCTACCAAGGACCTGTTTCAGCCCTTCTACCTCTGATCGGTGTCTTCCAAATTAAGAGTGTGCGCTGGTACCACGGACACAGAATAATTCACAATATAGTCAATTATGTGCAGTTTATGCAGATCCAAAAAAATCTATCTGTGTGTTTGTACAAAGTCGCAAGACACTGATAGTATTGCACATCATCAGAGAGTACACTGGTCAGGAAAGGGGAGGGTGCAGTGGGCCTGGATGAAAACTGCTAGGAGGTGTAATGGGCAGATGCTGGAAAGTGCAGCCTGGAATAGCACTGATATTCTCACAGCCATGAAGTGCAAACCAGGAAGTATTGCAATAAGCCTAAAAATATTAGAAATGGTAAAAATGGTTTAACACACACATAAAGGTACTCAGTTATGTTGTTTATTCATGTAATAAGCATTTCCTGCATTTAGTCACATTTTCTTAGTCCTAGAAAAAAACCTTTAAACATGTGGCCAAAAAGGACATTAAGGCAAGATGTGGTCAGTATATTCCTTTGCATTTGTTGTCTTTTCTGTTACATGGTGAATATGCAGTCTTTTGCTTGGTTGTCCATGATCATTGCCAGGCCTGAAGTTACTTAGTAAATTTGAGATGGTTAGATCGTACAATACATTATGAGAACAATAACGTAATAATGCTGATCTAGGACTACCTTTAGTTTTTAGATGTTTCTCCTATATGTTTATGTGTTGGAGTCTTTGGAGGCTTTGTTTCAGTGTGCATTGAAAATCATCTGACTTTTACTTCCATTGGTCCTCCTGGCTATCCTATCATTCAATCCCTGGTTTCTAATGAGATGTTTCTGATCTTCCACTAATACTCTCAGGGCTGTCACATACAACACTGCCAAGACTAATACTATATTCTTCGGTAGGTTAGTTCCTCCCCTCCTCTCCCTTCCTCCCCATTTTCTTTTCTCTTTTTGTTACAATAACTATGTTTTTGCTGTTATGGTGTTCAATATTACGCCTTTTCCTGCTCTTGTTGCATTATGTATTATATGGTTTTTCCAATTCAAATTTTTATCGCAATTTTTTTTTTTAACAATACAACAGGGTCTGAAATAGACCAAAAATACAAAGAAACAAGAGAAGGGAGAGTACAAACATACAAACAATACAAAAAAAAACAAAACATCTCTGAGCCACCAGGGGGATCCCCAGAATGGTCCAACCAGTTAAGGTACAGAAGATATATTATACGGTTTCCTGTTTTACTGTGTATGTTTTTTTTTTACTAAGCTCTCTAATATGCTTTCTTTTGTGAAAATTCAATAAAAATTTATTTGGAAAAAAAAAAAAAATCATCCGACTTTTTTGTCTGGCAGTTTCAGTTTAAGAGAAGAAACTGACAGGTCTTATTATAGTTAAATAAATCACAGAACCAAATATCCAAGGAGATATGTAAAACATATTATATAAGTATAGTGGTTCCCAAATGCCCCAATTACAGGTGATCTGTTTAGTATAGTTTTAGTTTTGTGGGTTGATGTGGCCAGTTATAGAGTTTATGTTTTAATGAAATGATAAAAGTTATATTTTATTGATTTACATATCTCCTTGGATACCTGGTTCTGTGATTTATATTGTATTCTTGGTGGTGATCCTTTCACCTTCTGTGATGTTTTTTCCTATTATAGTTATTAGAGTTTGTTGGGCTACGTATGTAATCACTGTTGTAGCTCCCCATCTGTCCATTCTTCTGATCCACCAGGCCACTGCTGGTGTAAACCTAGTGTAAGTGATTGTATTAACAAAGACTTTTCCTATATTTGGTTCTGTGTATTTTTCGGTGATTGATAAGTCACAGATATTGGAATAGTTGTGGTTATGCCCATTGTGTAAATGTTTAATCACTGGAAGCAGAATACATACTGACACATGGCGCAAATGTAAAAAACAAACAAATCTCGAACAGTGAGAGAGAGTGATAGATGACAGACCTTTCTGCCCACTAGAGCTTACAATATAAAGGATAGTGATGTATCTGTCCTTAAGGCAAGCATAGATCGTTATTAGAAGATGATGATTTATAACAACTAGTAATAGAGAACTAGTGATATCTGTTTTATGGGGTCTCACTGGTGTTTTCTATTTCCTCCCTTTGGAATATTTCATCAACACTCAGTTCTTTTTCAGACTCTGGCTTGACTCTGTGTCGTATATATCTAGCATGTCTGGCTTCCTCCAGGGAATCCATAAAATCAGGCATTGTGTGTAAGGTGCGGAGACCTCCATCAGGGGCATAGATTTCTTCATCAAATGTTATCTTTTCCTTGAAAAAAGAACCTCGTCTCTGTCTAAGATACTGTGGGTTTCCTGAGCCAGATGCTAAGATAAGTTTTCCTTGCAGATCATTCTTGAGCACACCGTCCTCAGTTACTGAACAGATGCTTGCCCTCCGAGATGAAGAAGTTTTAATATCTGTCGTATTGGTTCCAGAAAGTAACAATTCAGTTCCATTTCTTGGAAAATTTTCTGCTTTTCCCTTTTTAACACCATCCATGAAATCATTTATACGCATTTGAAGAGTCATAGATGAGCCAGATGCTATGACGGGTCCTTCAGGAGAAGATGTCAGCTTACTTGTTATGTAAGAAAGAAAAAAACACCAAATTAGATTTTATTCATAATTTGTACATTCATAGATTTCCCATCCTGACACAATGGCTACAGCAGTGACCTGCCTCAAACATTGACAGACGGGGCAAGCATTTCCAGCCATTCCTGTCCTGTCGGGAAAGATGCCGTTGGGAAATAACCACTGAAATATCGCATTGGTGGGGATTACTGGATGTGAGTATAAGTCAGCCATTTGTAGTCAGTCATTTTTAGACAACTGGAAATAACTATACAGTATTATAGCAATAAAACTGGGAAACTCCAACATGACATCATTGTGACAAGATTTTAAGGTGTATCATGAGTTCAGACTGTGTACTGGTTCCACAGTGTTTTATAGCCAAAGTTTTCAGACGGCACTGTGTAAATCAGAGAGTACTTCTAAGGGACTCTGACTATGTTGATACTTTTTCTATGAAGCACAATAATTGATCAAAGGCTTTGGAGTGCCTTGACGTAATTTGTTTGCGTATGGAGCAGTGGCACACATATATATGCATGTATACAGTGGCACACACATTATTATTTAGGGGGCAGAGTCTAGAGTCAGGCGCCGCCTGAGTGGCTGCCTTGATACAGGGCTCCAAGCTGGGAGCAACCATTATCTTTCCTTTTCACTCTCTTTGTCTGTATCTTCAAGAATCCTGTAACTAAGCAAATTAGCACTATGAATTAGCAACTATAAATCAAATGGAAGACCCTGTGGTTTCTATTGTTAAAAGCATGGACAATGACTCAAGACCTGGAGTTTTTCCTGTTGTGCACATATGCCTGTTACCATCCCCCCATGGGCTAAGAACCACATGGACAACCATGCGGAAGACAAAGCTGGAGGAGAGACCTGCAGGAAAGTGCGGACTTCTTCTTTCAAGGAGATGATTTTCGGTGTCTATTGCTGATGTGTGAAGATGCCTTCAGCTGACTGGTATTTCTTTCTTTTACTGTGGACACGTGGGACTCTGTTACAACCTGGGAACCTACAATCACCCACCTACCCCATGTGTTTATGGAATCTTGGCAAGAGAGCAGTACCCTGTCTACCTGGATGGCTTCAGACCTCTCTGGGCAGCAGAACACAGTGGTAAGAAGAAAGGAGGAGGAGGAGGGCTTGTGATGAAGGACATTTGGGGCATTTTTTTTTTTTTTGTGGTTAATGGACAATAGTGCTGATGCAAGATACCAAACTATCAGCTGTGAGCAGGAGATCTCACTACCTACCAAAGGAACTGCCACATGTTTTCATGATAGCTGCATATGTCCCCCACCTCTGCAAAAACATTTTTTGCCTGTTATATCTACGGTACATGCTGTGAACCCCTTCCTCATGTCCTCCAACCATGGTCAGGCTGTATTATTAACATCACTTCACACAGAGAACTAAATGATCCTGCAGTGTGTCTGTGTTTCTTTCCTTTTTAGTTGCTATGATTCCTAGGATTTCTCTATCTGCCATGAGCTTGTACGTGTTTCTCTTTTGTTATATACTACTGTACCATCTATGAAACTGTATCACTGAAATTTCCCCATTGTGGGACTATTAAAGGATTATCTTATCTTATCTTAAGAAGTGAGTGACCAAAGATGTGAGTATCAAACTCTGAAAAGAGGAATCATAGCTGTCAGAAGTCTAATAAGCACATAATATGAGAGCAGTATTATACATTCTCTTTCATGTGCCTGTTCAGGCCTGGATCTGGTGCTATATTTATCGTATGAATTTGGTTCTGTTTTTATTTCATAAGCTTGGTTTTGAATATGTATATAGTTAGAAGTTTGGTCCTAGTGCTGTAATATTCTTAGGAGTATGGGTCTGGTACTTTATTTCTATTGCAAGCTTGGTTTTGATGCTGTATTTATATTACGTATTCTTGAGCTGCAATTTTGTTGTGAGTTTTGTTCTTGTGCTGTATTTATATTATGGGCTGGGTTCTTGTGCTCTATTTATGTTAGGAAATTGGTTCTTGTGCTATATTTATGTTATGAGCTGGGTTCTTGTGCTGTATTTAAGTTATGAAATTGGTTCTTGTGCTGTATTTGTTATGAGCTTGGTTCATGTGCTGTATTTATACTATGAACTTGGTTCTTGTGCTGTATTTATGCTATGAGCTGGCTTCTTCTGCTGTATTTATGTTATGAGTAGAGATGAGCGAGTAGTACTCGATTGAGTAGGTATTCGATTGAATACTAGGGTATTCGAAATACTCGTACTCAATCGAGTACCACTCGCTATTCGAATGGAAAAGTTTGATGCAGAACCAGCATTGATTGGCCAAATGCTATACAGTCGGCCAATGAATGCTGATTCTTCTCCTACCTTTTAAAGTCTTCTCCGTGCAACTTCCCCGCGGTGTCTTCCGGCTCTGAATTCACTCTGCCAGGCATCGGGCCTGGGCAGAGCCGACTGCGCATGCCCGTTTGTAGTGTGGACATGCGCAGTCAGCTCTGCCCAGGCCCGATGCCTGGCAGAGTGAATTCAGAGCCATAAGACACCGCGGGGATGCTGCACGGAGAAGACTTCTCGGAGGATCCAGCCCGACCCTCACTCGTGGACTTGGTAAGTGTAATTTTATTGAACGTTGCCTACCCCTGAAACGAGCATTTTCCCCCCATGGTTGTAAGGTGACCAAATGTGAAAAAGTTCAAGGGGTATGAGTAGGGTAGAGCCGATCTTGAGATTTCAGGATCAATTTTAAAATCCGATTTCCGATCATTTTCCAGCCGATCCCAATCGCAATCGTGAAATTTGCTTGATCGCTGATCAGGAGCCGATCTTTCCTGATCCCATTCGGTCAACCCTATTAATGATATATACATGAATAGGGTTGAGCCGATCTTGAGATAACCTCCAAACTCGATCCCGCCAGAAAAGATCGGGATCGGAATTCCGATCGCGAAATGTATTCAAATCCTATCTTTTCCGATCCCAATCGCTCAACCCTAGGTATCAATACTTTTTCAAGCCACTGTGCACACAAATGCCAGCTACTGTGTATTTAGCTATGGCAGACTTGAAGGCATTTTTTAACTGAAAGATGTTTTATCTGTATATTAGTTTTTGGACAGATAGGAAGGGATAGCTGTTAGCGAAATATGTTTTTGGCCAACAGTTATCCAGGTTGTTGCATGCTTTACTTTATGGATGACATTGTTTGCCTGAGCGCACAGCAAATTTAGCTGGAGCAGATATCTAAAATGTCTATATCAGGGGTTAGAAACCTGTGGCATGTGTGTTGTGGGTCGCATACAGGTCATATTTGCCTGGCACAGCACCACTCCATGCTCATGATGTATGGTTAGACACCAAGTGACACTACAGTGTGCTTGCGTCATCATTCAGGATGGCTGGCCAAAGTCAGCAAGGGGGCAATTTTAACTGTGAACATTGGTACTAATAAAATCTGCACCACCAGAGAATTCATCATTCTTGGATGTTAGGAAATATAATCTCACCTCTTCCTGGTGCCTGTTGCTTGCATTTGTGGATTTTCTGTTTTAGGGCTATTTGTCACATTTGAGCTTTTCTTAACAGTAGCTGGAACATATAATACATGAATTCACTTTAAAATGCTAAATCTTAATATATTACATTAGCAAACACTTCTCTCAGGTGAGAGCACTTCTCCATAATTCCAGTAAAGCTTACAAGAATCGATTATATGACCAAATTCAGCAATGTGTCCTGTAAACAAGGCCTACATGTTAAACATCTAAGAAAGTATAAAGTGTAATTTTTGAACTAACTAACATAAGCACATCTAAAGAAAAATAAACAAAGAAATCTTTGGTTAATTTTAGAGATGAGCGAACAGTGAAATATTTGAGATTCGATATTCGTTTCGAGCAGAGCCTCAATATTCGACTACTCGATTGAATATTGAATCCCATTATAGTCTATGGGGAAAAAATGCTCGTTTCAGGGGAAACCACTATTCGACTAAAGGAGAGTCACCAAGTCCACGAATAGCAGGAGGAGAGTGTTTAGGAGGAGCGCTGTGCAATTAAAGTGCACAGACCCCTTTATAGTCTATGGGGTCCGTGCGCTTTAACTGCACAGCGCTTACAGTTGGGCTAATAAAAAGTAAGCTCCTTCGTAATAGCAAGCTGACAGCTCAACTTGCAAAGACAAGCCTGCGGCAAATCAACGCTGGTTCTGCAGCAGGCTCATCCTTGCTAGTCGGAAGAGAGCTGGCAGCTTGCTGTTATGAGGGAGCTGACTTTTTCTCATTGGAATGAATTGACCAGCGTTGATTGGCCAGTGTACAACATTCAGCCAATCAACGCTGGTTCTGCCGGAGGCTCGTCTGTGAGGAGGCGGAGTCTAAAATCGGACCACAGCAGTCTCCATTGTGGTCTGATATTAGACTCCACCTCCTCACAGATGAGCCTCCAGCAGAACCAGCGTTGATTGGCCAAATGCTGTACACTGGCCAATCAACGCTGGTCAATTCATTCCTATGAGAAAAAGTCCACTCCCTCCTAACAGCAAGCTGCCAGCTCTCTGCCAACTAGCAAGGAAGAGCCTGCTGCAGAACCAGCGCTGATTTGCCAAATGCTATACACTGTATAGCATTCGGCCAATCAACGCTGGTTCTGAATCGAATATTTACTGTGAATAGCTAGTAGTATTCGATCGAGTACGAGTATTTCGAATACCGTAGTATTCGATCAAATACCTACTCGATCGAATACTACTCGCTCATCTCCAGTTAATTTCAATTTTTTTTTTTTTACCTTGCTTAATCCTCATGAGATCTTTTTGTAATCGTTTTTGCTCTTTCGTCATGCTGTTCATATGGTAATGCTGAGCTTCCTCAATTTCTTGAATGCCGTTGTTGAGCCTTGCTTCTGCTCTCTTAGCTCCACGCCTTTCAGCTTCCCATTGTTTATCCATATTACTACCAAGGTGTCTTGACCGTTGCATTTCTTCAGATAGCTGATTAAAGACATATATATATATCAGCAATACATAAATTGCATTATCGGTAACATTGTTTTTTATACCATTATAGACTACTACATACACTACTATTTATCTGGCCATTGAACTTACTGTATGTCTCACACATGATGATCACATCAGCTTTGTTTATTTCAGATGTTTTGCTGAGTCATTGGAACTGAGCATGAAGGCAGAGACAGATCCATCACATGGTGGACACCAGTAGACCTCACTGACTATATTGGAATTTATATTAAAGGGATCCTATCACTCAGACACAATTTTTTCTAGATACCACGTCAGAATAGCCTTAAGAAAGCCTATTTCTCCTACCTTTTGTCATCTTCTCCGCGCCACCGCTCGCCTACAATCCCGTTTTTCTCGGTATGCAAATTAGCTCTCTCGCAGCACTGGGGCAGGCCCCAGCGCTCAAACAGCACTGGGGGCGTCCCCAATGCTGCAAGAGAACTGTCTCCAGCGCCGCCTCCAGAGCAGACTGCACATGCCCACAGGCCACTTGAAAATGGCCGCTTGCGCAGAATTGTAAGTGCAGGGCAGAAGGCCCAATGCCATGGAGGCTCCTTGTACTTCACACATTGATCTGGCATGATGAAGGTCATTGGACAGAAACGTCCCTGCTTAACCCCTTAACGACCGGCCCATAGGAAAACTACGTCGGGCAGTCAGGGAAGGATTCCCTGTCAGTACTGACGTAATTGGAGCAAGTCTTAGCTGTATTTGACAGCTAAGACCCTGCTCCATAGCCTCCCCCCATCAGAGGGGGCTCTGATGGGGTTTTTTTTAACCCCTTCAGTTCCGTGATCAAACACAACAGTACCAATAGAAAGCACAGGTTGTCCCGCAAGAAATAAGCCCCCAACCAACACGGTCAACTGAAAAATAAAAATGTTACGCCTCTCAGAAGATGGCGATGCAAAAAATCACTGATTTATGTCCCCAAATGTGTTTTTGTTCTGCAGAATTAGTATTGCATTAAAAAAATATTATAAATGAGGTATTGCCGTAACCGTACCGACCCACAGAATAAAGGTCACATGTTACTTATACTGTACGCTGCATGGCGCGAAATTTAAAAGGTAAAATGCAATGCCAGAATTGATTTTATTTTTTAAATCCAGCAAAAAAAAGAGTTAATAAAATGTATTCAATAAATTGTAGGCACCCAAAAATGGTGTCATTACAAAATACATCGCATCCCGCAAACAACAAGCCCTTATATGGCCAGGTCACGAGAAAAATAAAGAAAATATAGCATCTAGCAATGTGAGGACAAAAACCCGCTATTATATTATAAATAAACAGTTATACTTATCTACCCTCACCTCTCCTGGGCACCCTGACTCTCTCAGGGTCCACTTCTTGCCTACTGGGTTAAAGCATTAATTGAAATGACATCAGTGTACCCCATGTGACCATGTAAGTCTAATCACAGGTAACAGTGCTCCTCCAGGGCCACATAAGCAATGCCGCCCCTGCTACCTTTTGTGTCACCCCCTCTACCTCATAGATTGTAAGCGAGCAGGGCCCTCAGTCCCATTGTGTGAAATGACTTTCTTTGTAATGTATCTTTCTGTCTGTATTTGAACCCTACAAATTGTACAGCGCTGCGGAATATGTTGGCGCTATAGAAATAAAATTTTATTATTATTATTATTAGAACACAACTGGATGCGGCAGGAAGGGAATGTACAGTATAAGCTGTGTGAGCGTATATCAGGGGACACCCAAGATTTAGAGCTTATGAGGGAACAGACACCAGAAATGACCCCCAAAGTGACCCCCAGAGTGACTCCCCCAATCATAGGAGCTACTGGGACATAGTAGGGAATTTGGTGTCTGCAATCTCCTCAGCACAGCTTATATATTCCCTCTTCGCCATCCGCTGTGCAGTCACATCTGGGATACTAATACTCACTACACCCCCTGATAAATTCTTTGAGGGGTGCAGTCTTCAAAATGGGGTCACTTCTTTGGGGAATCCACTTTTCTGGTACCTTACAGGCTCTACAAACATGACATGGCGTCCAGATACCAAACATCTGAATCTGTACTCCAAAAGCTGCATCGCACTCCTTCCCTTCTGCGCCCTGCTGTGCGCCCAAACTGCAGTTTATGCCACATGTATGACACATGTATGACACTGGTGTACCCAGGATAACGGACGTAATGTCATATGTGGTATATACTGATATTGGGGCACAGCCGGACACAGAAGGGAAGAAGGGTTATTGGGTTTTTGGAGCACAGACGGTTTGGTTTTTGGATGCCATGACACTTTTGCAGAGCTGAAACGCCAGTAAAGTGGAATCCACTGATGTGTGACCTTATTTTGGAAACTACACCCCTGAAGGATTTATCCAGGGGTACAGAGAGCATTTTTAACCCCCAAGTGTTGCTATAACTTATTATCCATAAATGAATACGAAGCTGATTGTGAGAGGTGAAAATGACCATTTTTCCAGGAATACGTCATTTCAGTGCGTAATATGTTGTGCCCGCCTTGTATCAGAGATGAATGCTGTGAAAGCTGTTGTGCCCGAGATACCCGCTTACCAGTTTTTGGAGTGTCTCTGCTGACATAAGTTGGGCACAACATATCAGGCACTGAAATGGCGAATCTCTGGAAAAATTTCATTTTTAACTTCTCATTATCAGCTGCGATTTCATTTCTGGAAACTAAATAAATGCAACACTCAAGGGTTAAAAACGCTCGCTACGCCACTTGATAAATCCCATCAGTGGGGTAGTGTCCAAAATGTGGTGACATGTCTGCAGATTCCACTTTATTGGCAATTCAGGGGCTTTGCAAAAGTGATGTCCAAAAACCAAACTGTGCTCCAAAAACCAAAATAGCGCTCCTTCCCTTCTGTGTCTGGCTGTGCCCAAACAGCCGATTCTACCCACATATGGCATTAAGTCCGTTATCCAGGGTACACCAGTGCCATACGTGTCGGCATACACTGCCATTTAGGTACACAGCAGGGCGCAGATGTGAAGGAGCGATATGTGCTTTTGGAGTGCAGATTTAGATTGTTGGTGTTTGGACACGTCACATTTGCTGAGACCCTAAAATTGCCCCTACAAAATGGGGTCACTTATTGGGGAATTCCAGTTTACTGGCACCTCCAGGGCTCTGCAAAAACATCATGGCGCCCAGAGGGTCCCTCTAAATCTGTACCCCAAAAGCTAAAAAGCGCAGTGCTCCTTCCATTCTGAGCCCTGCTGTGTGCCCAAGCAGCAGTTTACACCCACATATATAATTTTTTGCCCCTCGGGATGGCCCACTTAATAGTTTTAGGAGTGCAGGTCTCTGACAACACAAAGAGGGTGCAATGTATTTCCATTCTGAGCCCCACCATGTTTCCATACAACAGATTATGGCCACATATGGGGTATTGCCGTGTTCAGGAGAAATTGTTTAACAAACTGTGGGGGGCTTTTTCTCTTTTAACCCCTTGTGAAAATGAAAACTTTGGGGATAAAAGGACATTTTAGTAATTTTTAACCCACACATCCCAAGGTTAGTAAAATCTGTGAAACCGCTATAGGGTCAAAATACTCACTATACCCCTCAATGAATACCTTAAGGGGTCTAGTTTATAAAATGGGGTAATTTATGGGGGTTTTAGTTTTGGTAACTCAAATCTTGTTTGAATGCGCCATGGGCCTAAAATATCTGCAAGCAAAATTTGTGTCTTGAAATCCAGTTGGTGTTCCCTTCTTTTTGGGCCCTACCGTGCATCCGTACATAGGATTAAGGCCACAAAGTGTACATTTTTGAACACTGGAGAAATGGGATCATCTATTTTAGGGTGTTTTCCTTCATTTTCATGTGTTATGTGCAAAAAAAACTGTCTATAAAATGACACTTTTGTGTAAAAAAAAAAATTTGAACTTTTTTTGTTTGACGCAAATTTTCTAAAAACTTATGGGGTCAAAGTACTCACTATACCCCTCAATGAATACCTTAAGGGGTGTAGTTTATAAAATGGTGTCACTTATGGGAGGTTTCAATTGCTTTGGTAACTGAAATCTTGTTCAAATGTGCAATGGGCCTGAAATATCTGCAAGAAAAATTTGTGTTTTGCAATCCATTTGGCCCTCCCTACCTCTTGGGCCCTACTGTATGTGTGTACATAGGACTAAGGCCACAAAGTGTACATTTGTTAACACGGGAAAAGTGGGGTGATATATTTTGGGGTGTGTTTCTTCTTTTTGATATGTTGTGTGCAAAAAAACTGGCTTTAAAATGACACATATTTGAAGAAAATGAAAATGTAATTTTTTTTTTCATCATTTGTAATAATTCTTGCAAAACAATATTTGTTTGATCAAAATACTCACTATAACCCTCAAAGAATTCCTGAAGGAGTCTAGTTTTACAAATTGGGTCATTTAATGGGAGGTTCTGTCATTATGCCACCTATTCCTGTCTGCAAACATAGCATGGTACAGGAAAAAAAATCACATACTCCAAATTTCCTAAATTTGCTTATAAACTTGATAAACTTGTAAATTGTCTAAGTTACTCAAATATGCTTGAAACACAAAAGGAACATTTGGAAGTATATAACTACTAACTTTTTTGCCCTGTATTTTTGTGCATATGTGAGATAATGTCACACAGGGCAAATCTCCAAAATTTGACTATGTCATTAAGGTCCAAATCAGGCTGGTCTCTAAGGGGTTAACATTGGATCAATTGTTCATGTATACCTAAATACCGTTTTTTCCATGGCGCATGAACCTATGTTACCTTCACAATAAATGTATTTGTTTATTCATCACTCAATCAAGAGTGTGCAGCAGATAATTTCTTTTTTGGATGGTAATTCACATAGTCATGGATAGACAATAGAAGAACCAATAGAAGAGACCAGTGAGAATAGTAAATAATGCAGCCACACATCCATAAGTAAGATGCATTGAGATTGCAGAGCACCTACTAGGTTGAAAGCTAGTGATGATAGCAGAAACTAGTCAAACCAGATTCTTAGTAACAGATTTATGATTAGATTTGTGCCCAGTGCCGCACCTCCCATGAGGCGACCTGAAGCGACCGCTTCAGGTGGCGATATGCCGGGGCTCTAGGGTAGGGGGGGGGGCAGCATTTTTGCTGTCCTATGCCAGTCCAGGACAAGCTGTCTGTCACGGTGGATTGGGGTGGCCCTGTGGACGCAGTGCTGCTCCAGCGGCCGCCCCTCACACTTAGCAGAGAGCAGGTCCTCTCCCTGCCTGCTCTCTGCCCCCCCCCCCCGCTCCGATCCGCTCCCTCCGCTCGGCTCCGCTCTCTGGGGGGGGCGGCTTTCTGACATCCGCCTCAGGCGGCACAAAAACTAGGTTCACCCCTGTTTGTGCCCCTTTGTTAGTCACCTCTAAAGCAAAGTACATTTTTTATTACATTAACCAACATTATTTCAAAGATGCCCCACTTTCCCCCATGTCCTGGTAATATCACATCTTTGCAGTCATAGTCACTGTAAATGCTGCAGTTCGTGCACATGTTTGTACATACTGTACAATTGTAATAAGTAGGAACAAATACAGTTCACTCTACAAAATTTATTATTTAATGAAATCCACACACTTTCTCCATGTTGTAGATCCATTTGTTATGGATATAATAAGAGACCTATAGAGTTTTATAGGCCCATACTGTGCCTCATTGTGTCCCTGATTTTACATGAAGGCAGAGTTTTGCTTTTCTCAAGGATATGGTGAGCAAGTTCATTACAAAGGTTTCTCTCCGTTCTGCCTAGACAATGATATGTCTATGGGTCTGTCAGATCGGGTCTCTGAGTGCTTCCATATAGACTAGCATATTTTACTGGTGTAGAAAGTAGAGTAAGATATTACTTGAAATGAATACATGTACTTTCATTTTATATAGTTTTCAGGTCAAGAATGTAATCCATTAAACTGGTTGTGCCATCAATTCAAATGGCAATAAGTATTTTCAATGGAGGGAATTTATCAACCCCTGTCCACCAGTTTTCTGGCATAGATGGGTGATATAGTGGCTCATATTTGGTGCAAAGCCCTTTTTGTGTGCCACATTCCCTGCGCTTTGCTCTCTATTTTCTATGAATAACGGGAAAGTAAGTACACCTCAGTCCGACTTATATATTATAGCTCATGTTAGTTATCTAGCATGACTTATACAGGAACCCTACGCAAGTTTCTGACAGTCGTGGATTTCCATTCTGGTGCGTAGGAAAGCGCCTGATTTATTAAGAGGCCAATGCTTCCTCCATCGGGTATTTTATGTAGCTTTGTAAAGTGTTATTATAAAAAATAATAAAATTTCTTGCAGAAATATTATAATTATTTGCTTCTAATAGTACACCCTGAAGTTTAGAATGTATAGATTTGTATTCATTATTCTAGTGAGGCTTTGTTAGATCTGCATACTTACTAGGATACAGAAACATGCCTCACAAATTTCAGATGACATAAAAAGGATCATGAACAGTATCATGTGACCTCCACGGAGAATAATACCCCCTTAGTAGCCCCCGCACCAACGGCTCCCAGCGTCACCATTATACTCATTCTGTTTTCAGTATATTCAGCCTTTTTCTTATTGATGGTTGGTTGCCCATAGACTATAATGGGGTCCACCAGGTTTCCGCCCGATTTCTAATCGAAAAATGTGGAGAGAGAAAAGTTCTGCTTGCTAAACAGAATGTGGATACAAGTGTGAACCTGGCCTGAGTCTGCAACAGAAGTTGCAATCAGAAAATTGCGATATTTCTGCAAGTAAATTTTGTTTTTAATAACAATACTATATAAAATGCATTTTAGAATACTTTTTGCCATTTGTTTTGATGGCACAACCATTTTAAAGACAATTCAATACCATAAGAAAATGTGAAGCGTGTAGAGAAAGAAAGAGAAAGGTGATGATAATAATAATCCTTTACTGCAGAAAGCCTATAAGTGTCTCTTACCACAAGATGGATATCCAGCACAGTTAGTCCTCTGTGTGTGTCTGACCACCAGAAAGGTTTTCCTATCCAGTAGTCTGTACACACAGCACAGATACAGATTTTACTGTGAAATGATCAGCATTCTTCTGGCTTGCTAAGTTGACAGATGTTCAGTGTTCAGTCATAGGGACATAGGGATATGGAGCCGGGTACTTGCTTTGAAAGCTGTTAAGCATTCCTGACTTAATAGCTTACTGACAGAGTTGGAGACAGTCACAGCAATAAATGCTTCTTTGTGATCTTACTGGAGAGGCAGCGTGAGAGAGGAAAAGTGAGAGCTCATTGGAGATACTATAGTTACTGTATTGGCAACAAAGATATGCAAATAGTCATACAAACAGTGCTCATTTCACAATACATTATTACAATACTGCTAAGGCACACACAAGACTCCCTCCTATTGCATATGCTGTGTACATGAATGTGAAATGACTGAGGTTGTGAGTTGTGTACATGTAGATAGATACACATAACAGACGATGAAGAAACTATAGAGTATAGCTAGATAGCGATAGATAGATCAATAGAAAGATCAATATATAGATCAATAGAAGGGCAACATGGTAGCTCAGTGGGTGGCACTATAGCTTTGCAGTGCTGGAGTCCTGGGTTTGAATCCTGCCAGGAACAACATCTGCACAGAGTTTGTATGTTCTCCCCGTGTTTGAGTGGATTTCCTCCCATTCCACAAAGACATACTTAAATGGAAAAAAAATGTATATTGTGATCCCTATATGGGGTTCACAATCTACATAAAAAATAGATATATAGCTCCTGTCATATTCATCAGAAAGATTACATTTTTTATACCAAATTTATACACACATTTCTGCCCAATAGTCCCATGAACACACAATGATATTTCTACTATTTTCCTCTTGTGTTTAGGCTTGGATTTTTTTCTTATACAAACCCTTAAAGGGATGTTTCTGCCATAAACATTGATTGCATATCATAGTCATCATACCCATAGAACAAGGGGCTGTGCACATATGCAGCTTTACCTTCCATGGCAGTCATGAAAACAAGAGGCGATCACACTTGCTCCACTAATATTCTATTAATATCCCTCAACCTTTTCCATGCTTACTATATGCGAGAAATTTAATCTCATTCCTAAAGTGATTTTACTCTTTTGCTCCAACATGACTCATGAAATATAATCATCAATTCCACATAATTTTCCTTCTTGTGATGGATACACATTTTTGTCTTTTTGTTCAAGGTCACTGTCTTCCCAGTCACTGTGGAGCAGGTTTGACGTGTTACTCCAGTCCATGTGTGACTTTGGAGAGAGAAGAAATGGCCGCCCCACTTGTGACTTGCATGAAAAGCAGCAGGCTGTGATTAGTTTTTAATGGCCTAAGGCTATCAAAGACTTTGTGCACAGTGGAGAAAGTGTTTTGTCAAGGAGAAGTGTGTATTAAAGGATAGAGAGGTTCAAAGAAGTTTGTCAACCAAAGATGGAGGCGGACACCCATCCATGTGCACACCCATCCATGTCCACAACATTGAGCATTCTACTGGGTGGTCAATTGAAATTGGATTATCTGTAAGACACTCCATGAGGACAAAGATTCATGTCTGATAAAGAGGCGAAGACCACTGTCCACAGCTTGCAGCTCAACCTAAAACATATTTTAATTAGGGAAAGGATGTTGACAGTTTGACAAAGTATATTGAAAAGCAGGGATTATGTGGAAAATAATTTCTTTTTCTTTTGTCAAAGATGGTTCACTCCTTTCCAATATCTGCCATGATAGTTTAGCAGATGTTGTCCCTTTAAATATGGTATTTGCTCAGAAGTAGATATACTCACTGGTTAAATTGGTCCGGAAAGCGCCAGAACTCAGTTCCAGGATAATTAAAAAATGTCTGTCAGAGTTCCGGTATAATTTCTTAATTTATACCATATCATTTGTGTGGTATAAACTAAGAAATTGTCTGACCCAGAATGCGGAACATAAAAAAAAACAGTTACCGTATTTTTCGGACTATAAGACGCACTTTTTTTTTGGGGAAAAGAAGGGTGCGTCTTATAGTCTGAATGTGGCGCCTGGCACCCGCCGTAATAGAGAGACAGATGCCGGCGAGAGATAGACGCCGGGGCCTGAGACATTGCTGTGCTCCTCTGCCCTGCATGAAGCCAGCAGCGGCAGGGGCAATGCTATTCCGCTCCTCCGTCCCCCTGCCGGTGGCTTCATGCAGGGCAGAGGAGCGCAGCGATGTCGCAGGCCCCGGCACCTGTGCCAGCGTCTATCCCTCCCCGGCATCCGCCTCTCTAGTACAGCGGCAGTCAGTATCAGCGGCCCCTTCTCCCCCGGGGCTGGTCCCCACCGGCCCCGTACCTGTAAAGTTGCAGGCCGGCTCCTGCTCGGCGATATCGCAGGAGCCGACCTGTTCGGGTGACAGCCGGGAGCCTAATGAGGCTCCCAGGCCTGTCACTGCTGTATTAGTATTGCGGCTGGTCTCTATGACCAGCCGTAATACTAATAGACAGAATGTCCCATAGACGGCAATACAGTTGTATTGCCGTCTATGGGACTTGCAATCAAGTGACCGCAGGCTCAAGCCCCCGGGGGGGAATAAAATAGTAAAAAAAAAAAAAAAACTTTAAAAATATATAATAAAAATATGAAATAAATAAAAGTTCTAAATCACCTCCTGTTCCTAGAATATATATATAAAAGTAGAAAATCATATATCATAAACCACTGGGTTTTTTTTTCAATACAAGGTGATCTAAGCAATATACACTTACCGGCCACTTTATTAGGTACACCTGTCCAACTGCTCGTTAACACTTAATTTCTAATCAGCCAATCACATGGCGGTAACTCAGTGCATTTAGGCATGTAGACATGGTCAAGACAATCTCCTGCAGTTCAAACCGAGCATCAGTATGGGGAAGAAAGGTGATTTGAGTGCCTTTGAACGTGGCATGGTTGTTGGTGCCAGAAGGGCTGGTCTGAGTATTTCAGAAACTGCTGATCTACTGGGATTTTCACGCACAACCATCTCTAGGGTTTACAGAGAATGGTCCGAAAAAGAAAAAACATCCAGTGAGCGGCAGTTCTGTGGGCGGAAATGCGTTGTTGATGCCAGAGGTCAGAGGAGAATGGCCAGACTGGTTCGAGCTGATAGAAAGGCAACAGTGACTCAAATAGCCACCCGTTACAACCAAGGTAGCCAGAAGAGCATCTCTGAACGCACAGTACGTCGAACTTTGAGGCAGATGGGCTACAGCAGCAGAAGACCACACCGGGTGCCACTCCTTTCAGCTAAGAACAGGAAACTGAGGCTACAATTTGCACAAGCTCATCGAAATTGGACAATTGAAGATTGGAAAAACGTTGCCTGGTCTGATGAGTCTCGATTTCTGCTGCGACATTCGGATGGTAGGGTCAGAATTTGGTGTCAACAACATGAAAGCATGGATCCATCCTGCCTTGTATCAACGGTTCAGGCTGGTGGTGGTGGTGTCATGGTGTGGGGAATATTTTCTTGGCACTCTTTGGGCCCCTTGGTACCAATTGAGCATCGTTGCAACGCCAAAGCCTACCTGAGTATTGTTGCTGATCATGTCCATCCCTTTATGACCACAATGTACCCAACATCTGATGGCTACTTTCAGCAGGATAATGCGCCATGTCATAAAGCTGGAATCATCTCAGACTGGTTTCTTGAACATGACAATGAGTTCACTGTACTCCAATGGCCTCCACAGTCACCAGATCTCAATCCAATAGAGCATCTTTGGGATGTGGTGGAACGGGAGATTCGCATCATGGATGTGCAGCCGACAAATCTGCGGCAACTGTGTGATGCCATCATGTCAATATGGACCAAAATCTCTGAGGAATGCTTCCAGCACCTTGTTGAATCTATGCCACGAAGAATTGAGGCAGTTCTGAAGGCAAAAGGGGGTCCAACCCGTTACTAGCATGGTGTACCTAATAAAGTGGCCGGTGAGTGTATAGTCCCCAAAATGGTATAACTAAAAAGTACTTCTGGCCCCGCAAAAAAAAAAACACTCTATGCGTCCCCGTACAGCTGCAGGGTCACCTGTCAATGTGGCCTTGCAGCTGTTGCAAGAATGAATGGGACGCTTTTTTCCCTATTGCTTTTAATGTGATACACGCGTATCACATTGAAAGCAATAGGGAAACAAGCAGCCCATTCATTTCTATGGGGAGCCCACGTATGCCGGCTCCCATAGAATGCAATGGGATCTGTTTTAAACACCGCTGATTCGGAACGTTTACACGTTCAGAATCTGCCAGCGTATACTCCGTGTGAAGGGGCCCTTAACCTTTTCATTGCCAAGGGTCTCTGGAAATTTTGCACCTCCAGTAGCCAGAGCAATTTTCACAATTTTGAGATGGACAAATCAAACCTAAATTGCAACATTAAAAAAGCATCCAACCCCCCCATACCTATATATTTTCTTAAAGTAGACACCTGCAGCATTGTCAGAATGCCACTTAGTACTTTATACGAACAGGCACCTTCATGCAATTTTGATTTAAAGTGAATGTTTTATGAAAAAATGCAAATAAATGTATATTAGTTGTTAAAAGCGGAAACCAAACAAAAAATTAAATGCACCAAACCTCCTAAAAATAAGAGTTCAACATGTGCAGAGTTCATACATATCACTATGGCCTGAACCCGCATGCACGTGTCTTCAGAAAATCGCTAGAACTGGAAGGAACAAAAATCTGCTTTGAAGCTGGAAATGTTAAAAAAGTATCTTCCTATAAAATGTAGGGATTACACACCATGAAAAGTAAGTGAACCCCTAAACCCTATATATTTTTTGAAATCAGACAACCTGAAGATTACAAATGTCTTAATGGGTCATCGATAGCCACATCCACCTTCATGCAACTTTGCGACCAACACAAATAATTTTTTAAAAAAATTCGCTAAAACACATATTTGCACCTAAAACTCATGTTCAATCGCAGATTCATATACAAAATACTTTTAAAATAATAGCTTATGGTGTATACAATGTGTATATATACTATATGTACTGAAAACATCAACTACAACAAGAGCTCGGACTCCCTAGAACACGAATACAGAAGACAAGCAGGATTTTGCTGTTGTTCACTAGTATGTTAAAAAGCTATACTGCACCTACCAAACTGTGGCTGTGATACCAAAATCTAACTTTTTTCAGAGTACACAGCATACCGTACATAAAAACACAATTTAATAGTTTATATATACAACCACCTTCATTCAACTTTGCGGCAAACAGAGATTGCTAGCAAAAATTGCGCAAAAATTCAAATTTGCCACTAAAGTGCAGCTCAAGAAATCCCTTTCTGCAAACATAATGTACTGTACATAAAACTGTAATATGTGAGGAGTTCATACATACCACACATGTATATATTTACAGGGGCGGGTGTTAAAGAATCGCCAAAATCGCAGAAATGTGCCATCCCATTTTGTGCATGCGAATTAAATAGGACTTTACATAAAAATATTATTTTCCATCCCCCTATAAAACTTTTAGCAATCTATACGTTCATCTCTAGTGATAATCGTTATTACTATTATTTTAGTGTGTAACGGACATCACTAGAGATGTATTTTACTGTAGAAAGCTCAGGTATAGACAGGACAGGGGTTCGGTGAAATGTAAACTTTATTTGCGACTTTATGTATATGTTGTGTAAGTGTTTGGTGCGACTTTTTTTTTGGCGCTGCGACAATGGTAAACGTCTGGGTCACAGCGCCAATAAACTTCCTGGTTATCTTCAGGAGGTATAACATAAGAATACCCCACTAGTAAAGCTCAGGGGGGAATTACATTAGACAGGAGGGGGGGACACTTTGGAGCTCTATATCTTTGGACTGCATCAACATATCTTGATGCTTTCAATTGAATTTTAAAGAGGAGAATCCCATCTTTAAAATGATATGAAGAACTCTATGATTGGATGTACAGTTTTGGAGCGATTCACTGTTGAAACGCTGTCGGGAATTGAGATCTGCAGTTGGATCTCAATGCCAAATAGTGTTTTCAACAGTGAATCACTACAAAACTGTAAGTAAAATCATCAAGTTCCTGGTATCATTTTAAAGATGAGAGTCTCTTCTTTAAAATGCATTTTAAAGCATCAAGATATGTTGATGCAGTCCAGAGATATCGGCATTAGTAGGGAGGACGTAGTAACTACGTCCTCCGCTACTGAAGTGCCACCTTGGGAGCACGTATAGCTACGTGCCTGGCGATGAAAGGGTTAAAGTCGCATATTCTGACACCATATGCATAGGGCGTCTTTTGTTTTTTTGCAGTTCCAGGTGTGCTTTTTAGTTATACAAATGTGTAATGTCTATTGTTTAGACCACTTTTTATTGATATTTTTTTATCAGAGGCATGTGTATAATTGACATGTTGCAATTTACAAAACTGCAACGGTTTTATCAATTATACCTATGGAAATGCCAGCAGTTTCCCTATAGGTATAATTGAAGCAGAATGTCTGCAAAGGAAAATTCAGCGAACTTACTGTCCAAAGTACTGAGGTGCTTCGGGACGCCACGTAGGGCCTTAGCCACAAAATGGGTTCCTTGTTGTATTATGGCCATTTTGATACATGGATGTATATACTATATGTAATAATAATAATAATAATACATTTTATTTATATAGCGCCAACATATTCCGCAGCGCTGTACAATTTGTAGGGTTAAAATACAGACAGATACATTACAAAGAGAATCATTTCACACAATGGGACTAAGGGCCCTGCTCGCAAGAGCTTACAATCTATGAGGTAGAGGGGGTGACACAAGAGGTAGCAGGGGCGGCATTACTTATACAGGGGTCAGACACTTCTGTAATAGAGGTGACTGTCATTACACAAACATAAAACTTTATGAGCCGTCACCAGTCGTGTCCTGTAACAAGTGGATGGAGCTTGGACCTATAAAGTTATCCTGAGATGACATCATATCATGTGGGGTAATGTGGGAGCGGGGACAGAGGATGGTTAAGGGTTTACGTTAGACATTGTGATAGGCTTGTCTGAAAAGATGCGTCTTTAGTTTGCGTTTGAAACTGTAGAAATTGGGAGTTAATCTGATTGTCCGGGGTAGAGCATTCCAGAGAAGTGGTGCAGCTCGGGAGAAGTCTTGTATACGAGCGTGGGAGGTTCTGATAATAGAGGATGTAAGTGTTAGGTCATTGAGTGAGCGGAGAGCACGGGTTGGGCGGTAGACAGAGATGAGGGAGGCAATGTATGGGGGTGCGGCATTATGGAGAGCCTTGTGGATGAGGGTGATAACTTTATATTTTATTCTGTAATGAATAGGCAGCCAATGTAGTGACTGGCACAGACCCGAGGCATCGCTGTAGCGTCTAGCCTGATAGATGAGCCTGGCCGCTGCATTCAGAATAGATTGTGGAGGGGAGAGTTTAGTAAGGGGAAGACCGATTAGTAAGGAGTTACAGTAGTCAAGGCGAGAATGAATCAGAGAGACAGTAAGTGTCTTTAGTGTACAGTACAGTCTCAGATAAACGGGGTTCCTTTTTGGAACCAGATGGCAAACCAACATGGCAGATTTTCAAGAAGCAATGGGTTTAAAGGGATTCTATCATTCAGAAAGCGCATTTTAGCTAAACATATGCCAGAATAGCCTTTAAAAAGGCTATTCATGTGCTGCTTCTAGTACTGCAAATGTCCCCATGGTTTTTTGTAAAAACGAAGAAACTGTATAAGTAAATCAGGCACTCAGAGAGTGTTCCCCAGGGCCTCCGAGCATCCAGACATCCTGTACCGCCCTGTCTTCTCCATTCTCACTCCGGGTGTTGAAATCTTGGGCATGCGCAGTTCGCTATAGAACTGTGCATACTGCTCAGCATGCTGAGTTTTATAGCGAATTACACCAAAATGGCGCTTGGACATGCGCAGCACCACTCAGAACGGAGCAGTACCGTGCATGCCCAGCTCATATAAGGCTGTCCTTAACCTGCTTTAGCGATATGTAAGACCGAAGCTGCAAGCTGGCACCCAGACAAAATCCATTTGGTGATGTTGGAAGAGATTGACGTCAAGCAAGAGAAATTTACACCTAGTGCCATTTAATGTCTTCAGTCCTGTATGAAAATTTTAATCATCTACCATATCAAGTCCCTAAGCCACTTGTGGATGGCTGAGCTTTTGGTACTGGGTATTGAACCTAAAACAAGGTGTGCCATTCACTGGGTATTCCTGGCTGGCTGTAGAAAAGCTCTTTCCCACTGATAAGTACCAGCAAGCTAAAGAGAAGATGCTCTTCGATATACTAAAAGAATTAGTGTACATTGTATTTTATGTTTGTTTTTATATGCTGTGAGAGGGTGTGGTCTGAGAGAACAAGTATGTTCCAGCCAGGCAGCTAAAGGGTGTATGGTAAAGACCAACACCAGGGAGGTCAGCTGTTTAATTAAGGCCTGATATAAACTGTGTGTCAGGACTAGGAGAGGTGGCACCACACTGAAAAAGCTGAAAAAGCTGTTCCTGTGTGAACTGAACCTTCAAACCAGGTACGGGATTTCATCTAAAGACATCTAAAGGTAGGAGAATAGCCTTTCTTAAGGCTATTCCTACGTGTGATCGAGAAAAAATGTGATTTTAATGATAGAATCCCTTTAACTACTACTATAGTGAACGGTATACCATATGGAGTCCCTTTGATGATAGTTATCCGCCTAGCACCTTTGTCTTTTTATATTGTATTGTCTTGTTTGTATTATATTAAAAAATTTCTTGAACGTAATAAAAACTTTTTTATATTTTTCTAATTGTTGCGTGGGTATTTTGCGTATCTCCAGCATGTTTTTTTGTTATTAGTTTCTGAACCTCAGTCTATTTACCTGATCTAACTGGTGTTTTTTACTTCCATTAGATGTCTTCTTCTCTTCTAATGCATCAGGTGGCGACTCCTTTAGAAGAAGTCTTCGTCCAAATGTAAACACCTATCCTGTGACAAGTGTGATATCTCCTAACCGGATGGTTATGAGCATAACTCCTGCCACCAGGGTCGCCCTAAAGAGCCCACTGACACCCCTACCATCAAAGATGTTGTTATCTGGGTTAAAGAGTATGTGCAGAATGTATTGAAGGTCCTAAAGGAGTCTTTATCTCATCTTGCTAAAAAAACCTAGACGCACTGAGGCATCCTTCCATCATTATTCATTCAGATAAGGAATTCAGAATCCTGGACAAGGCCAACTCTTCAGGAGATTCTGATTTGGAAACAAGGAAAACTGTTCCGCTGGAAAAGATCCAGAAGCTCCTAAAGTCCATCAGGTCGGGTAACCCTGATGTTGACCCCGGGGAAGTCTCTGAATCCACTTCTAGCGGGCACAAGGTCTTCAAATTGGATATGTTGCTTAAAGCCATGTTCGAGTGGAAACACCTGGAATAAAAACATTTGTCCCCTCCAGGAGATTTAAGACCTTGTTTCCGGTGACAGAAGACCAACATTAGATCTAGGATCCTCCACCATAGGGTCCATTCACACGGAGGAAGTTGGCACTGATTCTAGAGCGGAATCCACGTCAGAATCAGTGCTGAAAAAAAGACTCCTATTGACTTCAATGGGTTCAATTTTCCACGCAGAACCCATTGAAATCAATAGGAAAAAAGCCTCCCATTGATTTCAATGGGTTCCGCACGGAAAACTGAACCCATTGAAGTCAATGGGAGTCTTTTTTTTTCAGTGCTGATTCTGACGCGGATTCCGCGCAAGAATCAGCACCAACTTCCTCTGTGTGAATAGACCCTAAGGTGGATAGGACTGTCACCAAATTATCCAGGTGAACCCTGGTTCTCTCAGAAGATGGATGCAACTTACATAACCCAATGGACAGGCATGCCGAGTGCTCCCTAAGAAGGGCTTATTCCACCTCATCAACCTAGTGCCCTGTGGTGTGGCTTCTAGCGAGGTGGTTAGAAAGCCATGCATAGATCTCATCTCCCTTAGAAAGGACATAAATGCTGACTTATCCAGAGATGATCTACTGACCACCTTGAAGTATACATCTCTGGACGCAGACTTCCTGAATGATGCCACAGTGCATCAGGTAAAGCTGTCTTACAAATCCATGACACTGACCACAGCCGGCCACAGACACCTTTGACTCAAACCTGGATGTCTAAATTCAACATTTGCGGATTACCTTATGAGCCTGATAAATGATTCAGTCAATAAAGGCGGATATGGCGGATATGGTGGATATGGCGGATAATAACGCAAGTCCCTGCCCCAGTCCATATGAATAGACAATGCTGCAGAGGGCCATCTTCACAGAGATCCCAGCAAACCAGGGGCTAGTATCAGGGACATCCCAGGTTCCAGAGGAGATATCCTGACTGTCTCTTTCCCAGCGATGATAAAAAAAACCAAGACGCCTGGCTTCTGACAATTACCCTTCTCCTCCATCATGCAAGATCCCTATAGGTGGTGGTCTCTTCTTTTTCCTGGAAAGTTGGAAGAACATGAACATCTAGACCACTGGGTCCTGGGGGCCACACGGTGGCTCAGTGGTTAGCACTGCAGCCTTGCAGCGCTGGAGTCTTGGTGTTCAAATCCTGCCAAGGGCAAAAAACCATCTGCAAGGAGTTTGAATGTTCTCCCTGTGTTTGCATGGATTTCCATCCCATATTCCAAAAAAAACATACCAATATGGAAAAATGTACATTGTGAGCTCTATGTGGGGTTCACAATCTACATAAAAATTTGAAAAAAGACCACTGGGTCCTGGAGATAATTCGGACTTGGTACAGCATAGAATTCTCTGTGCCTCCCCAAGACATATTTATTCAGACACAAATCAGTAAAGGAGTACATAAGAAAGCACATCCCTGCTCATCATCAAGGTTCTCGTGTATATTTTCCCGTCTTTCTGATACCAAAACCTTCAGGGGACTAGAGAATATCGACCTAAGATATCTCAAACGTCATATCAGGGAAAGAAATTTCTGTATTGAAACTGTAAGATAGGTCATTTCTATTCTACAGGAGAGAGACTATATGCCCATGTTGGGTTTAAAATATACCTTAGCTTCTTGTTTCTATCCTTTCTGTTAACATGAAGTATCTAAGAATCATGTTGATCATAGGAGGTCATCTAAGGCACCTATATTTTCCCACTCTGCCATTTGGAATTTCCTCAGCTCAGTATGTCTTCACCAAAGAGTTGTCCTCAGTGTCTACATTGCTCAGAGTCCAGAGGATCTCTATCGTTCAATATCTGGACAGCTGGCTAATAAAAACCTACTCCAGAGCAGCTCTACAGCAGCACCTATCAACCACTATAATTTTCCTCCAACAGCTAGGTTGGATTGTGAATTGGGAAAAATCCACCATAAATCTAGCAACGCAGAAGCAGTTTCCTGGCCTGATGATCTTGCTTCCTCCCTCCAGAAAGGAGAGGATTATAGCTGCTGTTTTATTGATCCCCTGTCCAATCACCATCAGGATGTGCCTGAAGGATTTAGGGTTAATGTGTGCAGCTGTAGTTGTGGTTCCTTGGACATTAGGACATCTTTGCCTCCTCCAAAGGAGGACTCACAGCCTGGAATCACAGTTCAGTGGACTAGAAAATCCTCCCTGTCTTAGAAGCTCATCTATCCATCAAGTGGTAAATTTATTTTAAAGATGAGAAGTCCATCACTCTTAGGTTGGGGAGCCCACCTAAATGAGATTCTTGTCTAGAGGTATTGGAACACCCGCAAGAGGATGATGTCGACCAACTGGAGAGAACTCCGAGCTGTACGGTTAGCACTCCTGCACTTCTCCAATCTACTGGTAGGGAAAGCAGTCAAAGTGCGATCAGACAACGTGACGACAGTTCTCTACTTGAACAAACTGAGGAACTTGGTCTCAACCTTTTCTAAGTCAAGTGGGGAGGATCTTGAGTTGGGCAGAGAAGAATCTAATTCTTCTCTCTGCCGTACATATCAAGAGATTGCTAAATGTGATAGTGGACCAATTGTGTCATGGTCTCTCCATCAAGAAGATTTCCAGGCGATCACCCAGAAGTGAGATTATCCAGAAGTAGACCTCATGGCAACCAGACTCAATGCCAAGGTGAAGAAGTTCTGCTTTCTTTGCCAGGAGAACAATCCCTTAGCTGTGGATGCCATGTCTATCCCTTAGAGGGTCAGGCATACATATTCCTTACAGTTTCCATGATACCAAAGGTATTGATGAAAATCAGACAGAACCAAGTCTCAGTAATCGCCATCCTTCCAAGAGAGCTGGGTTTTGCCAACTCATACAGAAAAATTGCAGGTCTTACTGGAGGCTTCTCCTATTCAGAACCTGTGTCTCAGGGCTCCCAGGTCTTTCGGGATCTCAAATCCTTCAATCCGACAGCATGGAGGTTAACCAGTCCCTATTACGATCTAAAGGACTCTCTGGAGCCATCCTGAACATTCTCTCTCTTTCTAGAGCAGAATCTAATAATAGGAACTATGCCAGGATATATTCCAACTTTAATGCCTGGGCCACAAGAAAGGGGATTGAGGAATCCAATCCTTGCATTTCAGATGTTTTTGACTTCCTTCCAGAAAGCCTGGACAAGGGCCTTAGTCCTTCAACATTGAAGGTCCAAGTCTCTGCCTTGTTAGCCTGTTTAGATAGACAGCTCTCCACCTTTAATAAAGAGGTTCCTTAAAGGAGCAACCACATTGAGTCCTCTTATAACTCAACCCATTCCTCAATGGGACTTGAAGTGGGTCTTAAAGGGGTTTCCCCAATTCAAGGATTCTATCTATACTGGTAGCTTATGTAAATTGAAGACTTTTCCTATATATATTGCTTTAGAAATTCTCTTTTGTTCTCCTGCTATGAATTTTTGAATGCAGGGATACCTAAAATGTGTATGTTTTACGTTATTTTATTTTTTTTATATCTGATCTATGGAAAGGGAGGTGATTTGAACTTTATTGATTTGAATTTCATTTTTTTTCATTTTTTTTTTAAGTTTACTTTTAGACCTCTAGGGGTCTGATCACTAATAAAATACATTCCAATGTTAATGCATTTTAATGCACTGTATAATGCTTAGAGTTCAATTGCAGGCTGTCTAGTGCAGCCTGTAATAGAACCACTGTGATGACAAGATTGGAGCCTTCAATAGGCTCCTGGCTGTCATAGCAACTGATCAATGCTCCCGAATCTGGTTTGGCAAACACAGGGAAAAGGCAGTTCCCATACGCAACTTGTAAAATGGTGTCTCAGTCAATTTGTGATGTTCACAAGGTTTCACTATTGTAAAGCTGGGGTTTTGGGGTAAATACACACAATGCACACACAAAAGTTCTACCAACACGAATGACCAAAAACAACTACTGGCCACTGAGGGAGAGCAGGGCTTCAGCTGCAACCAGAGCCAGTTTAGGTGTGCTCAAATGTATTCACATGTCAGTATATTGCATCATGTTTGTGAACCAAAGCCAGGAGTGGAAGCCACATAGAGATAAGGTATAATGGGAAGATTTTCAAATTGCTTAACAAAACACTGATATGTGAATAAGGCCTCAGTGTGTTTCTAGGCTCAGGTTTTTGCATACAGTTTCTGAAGGCAAAACCAGGTGTGGATCATGAGTACACCTGGTTGTTGGTTTACACTTTAGCTACTATATCTATTGGCCAAATGCTTGTTTGTTTGGCAGCTTAGTCAAGCATTTGAAATAAATTAGCAGAGGAATGAACACTTCCCTTCTTTTCTTACCAAAAACAAATGGATTGGACAACTGCCATCAGATGTCAAGGGAGAGAAGGAGTCCCACCATACATTTTACCCCTCGTTCACATCTGCTTTTGTTAATCCGTTCGGGGAGTCCGCATGGGGACCCCCCCCCCCCCCCCCGAACGAAATCCCAAACGCATTGGCAAATGGTGTGCAATGAAAGTACACGGACCCCATAGACTGTAATGGGGTCCGTGTGCTCTCTGCACGGTGTCTGCATGGAACATGTGGACAGAAAAGTACTTTGTGATCTACTTTCATGCGGACACTGTGCAGAGAGCACACGGACCCCATTATAGTCTATGTGCTTTCATTGCACACCGCTTGCCAATGCATTTGGTATTCCGTTCGGGGGGTCCCCATGCGGAATCCCCGAACAGATCACCAAACGCAGATGTGAATTAAGGGTTAGATGTATTTATTAAAGTCAGGGCATTTGACCAATAATGGTGGTTATTTATTACCTGTCCCTTTTTTGGTCATACTTTCTGTAGGTGCAACTTTTTATAGACTAGTTTTAGGGTGCATGCACACTACGTAACGCCGGGCGTGTATGAGAGCCGTACACGCCGGCATTACGGCAGACTGCCGAACACTTCCCATTCACTTCAATGGGAGCGCTCGTAACAGCGGCGTTTACGAGCGCTCCCATTGAAGTGAATGGGAAGTGTTCGGCAGTCTGCTGTAATGCCGGCGTGTACGGCTCTCATACACGCCCAGCGTTACGTAGTGTGCATGCACCCTTACTGTGGCACCCATTCTTGTTGTAGGCACACGTCCTTGTTAAATGTTTCGCGCATGTTAGTTTAGATGCATCTTTTTTGGCAATGTGCACTTTGCCCCTTCTTGGTCAGAAAGATGCATTCTAACCTGATGGGCTCTTTTACACTGCCCATGCATGCAATGAAGGTATGAATATTTGCAAAAAAAAATTGGAATTAATGGTATGAATTCTATGAAGTGCATGGTTTATATTTTTTTATACTGCATAAATGCTGGTGAAAACTAAGCAATGTCCCTTTGGTCTTCATCTTCTAAATATAGTTATAAAACTAATGGCAGCCACCATGAAGTGAGATTTTTACTTAGATAAACATATTATAGTATATAAACATATTATAGACTACAATAATGTTCTATTGTTAATGATGAATTATGGAATGAATAAAATAAACATTCATACAAGTTTAACCAAACAAAGTTTGTAAGCCATTGCATACAATTGCAAGTAACTAAAGGATATTAGAAACAATACTTCAATCAAGTAAAATCTGGACTAACTTCAATATCTCCAGACACCTTAAACATAGTTTGTTTAACCAAGCTGTAACCTTTCAGCACTTCCTTATAGACAAAGTAAATCTAAAGTTTACGTGTTCAGCGGGTGAAATGTTTCATCACAAGCTTAAACATGAGTGTCATGGTTTCTGTTGGGCAAGTCCAGGCAGCTCTTGTATAGAACGGTGGCTATTTCCATGGCAAGCAGCTAAACAATGATTAAATTGCATTAAGCCTAATTGTTTTCTGTCACTCACACATTTTAGACATCCTTTGTCACCCTCTTCTCATTTTACAAGCTCTATAATATTACTGTGGCATAATACGCCTGTTGTATCTCAAGGGTTGGGAGCTAAAATTTCCTTTAATCAGAACTAGCTTGGTCAACCAAAGTGACGACAGAATACATTCTTAGGCTAAGGCCCCACAGGACGATACGCAGCGTTAAAGCGCTGCAGGAAAAAACCGCGGCGGCAATGCATCACGGTTCTTCATGCACCACTTTGAACAGAAAGTTCACAGAGTTTTCCTCCGCTGACTTTCTGTTACAATTATATCTATGGGAAAGCTGCTGATGTTTATATAATACTAGTAGGATACCCGTGGCTTCGCTCGCGGAAAATATGTTAAATTGTTGGTTATGCTAAAGTAAAATTTTCAGTGTCACATTGAAATTGATATTTTCAGAGCGCTACAGTCAATCTTTTTTTTTCCACTTTAAATTTTTATTATTTTGGGATTTTACTAATTTGTCAGAACATTGATGTGAACAACAACTTTTTCTTTAATTTCAACATTTTTATTGATTTGACATATTCAATACATATTATGTAGTATAAACTATTACAATTATTTTTTATCAAAAATTTAAATGTATGCACAAACATATAAAACATTTACACCCAATTAACAACATAGTGCAGCCCTCCCCCCACTCTCCAGTGTCATCTATAAGTAGCTCACAGACAAAAGAGTAAAATTAATTTCCAGTTACACAACTATCTATTGCAGGGCCTTTTGGTAAACAATGTTTCTGGTTTTACCTTCAGGTGTATACCTGTATATGAAAAGATTTTTGGGGTTACCCACTCTAGAGCAAGCAACGTACAACTGTCCATGTGAAAAACACGGGTTCTCCAAATAAATGTCAGCTGCTTTAAGTGATTGACCTTGTGCTTAGTTTAGGGTAAGTTAACATGCGTTTTTTTGGACTGGAACCTGAGGTGGTCCAAAATATGGGTAGCTACAACTGCTCTAGACTAGGTCCAAATAAATGGGCCTAGTTGAGAGGGAGTGTCTTCAGGTGGATGCTGCGAGGCAAATCCGCCTGAAAGAATGAGCATCTCGCTTCTTTTTCCGGGAGCCAGAACAAAACAGCTCCCGGAACAAGAACTGACCGGCTCCCATTGATTTCAATGGGAGCTATCTTTTTGCTCAGGATTTTGAGGCGGATATGGCTTCAAAATCCTGACCAAAAAAACCCTGTGTGAACTTACCCTTAGGCCGGGGCCCCACAGACCGGAAATGCCGATATGTGCGCCGTGGAAAAAATCAAGGCGTTTTACAGTACTTGCAAAGTGGATGGGATTCATGCGAATCCCATCCCCATTTTGTGGAAAAAATCACAGCATGGACACGCTGCGATTTCCAAAACCATTGTGGTTTTGAAAATCGCAGCATGTCAATTATATCTACGGAAACGCCAGCGGCTTCCCCGTAGATATAATTGTAACAGAAAGTCAGCGGAAGAAAACTCTGTGAGCTTTCTGTTTAAAGCGCTGTGGGAAGCAGGGCCGCCATCAGGAATTTTGGGGCCCCAAACAGCCTATGTGTCTGGGCCCCCCCCATGCGACAAATTTAGCCCCGCCCACTTTCCTGTTGACTCCGCCCATTCATTTTTCATGTGCTCCCACACAGTATAATCCTCCTACAGTCACCTGTAAATTATATACCCCCCTCCATCTCTCCCCCAGTTTCATATACACCCTTCCTCTGCCCCCAGTTTCATGTCCCCCCTCCATCTCTGTCCCCAGTTTCATGCTGTTCTCCCCCTTTCAACTGCCCACAGTTTCATGTCCCCCCATCTCTGCCCCATTGTCATGCCGTTCCCCCTCATCTGCCCCAGTGTCATGCCATTCTCCCCCCCTTCATCTGCCCCAGTGTCATGCCATTCTCCCCCCACTTCATCTGCCCCAGTGTCATGCCGTTCTCCCCCCCACTTCATCTGCCCCAGTGTCATGCCGTTCTCTCCCCACCCCCTTCATCTGCACCAGTGTTATGCCATTCTCTCCCCACCCCCTTCATCTGCCCCAGTGTCATGCCATTCTCTCCCCACCCCCTTCATCTGCCCCAGTGTCATGCCATTCTCCCCCCTTCGTCTGCCCCAGTGTCATGCCATTCTCCCCCCCTTCATCTGCCCCAGTGTCATGCCATTCCCCCCCTTCATCTGCCCCAGTGTCATGCCATTCCCCCCCCTTCATCCCAGTGTCATGCCATTCTCTCCCCCCCCCTTCATCTGCCCCAGTGTCATGCCATTCCCCCCCTTCATCCCAGTGTCATGCCATTCTCTCCCCACCCTCTTCATCTGCCCCAGTGTCATGCCATTCTCTCCCCACCCCCTTCACAGCTCCTGCTTTAATCGCGTAAGTATTCAGCTCATCGGCGTCCGACGGACGCCAATCAGCTGAAATCGGGACCGGCAAGTGCCGGGGGCCCCAAGAGGCTCTGTGGACCCCGGCACTTGCCCGACTATGCCCTGCGCTGACGCCGGCCCTGAATGACTGGTGCAGGCGCCAGGGGGCCGGCAAACGGTGGCGGGCCAAAACCGGGCCCCCACCAGTTTTCAATTTGGCCGGGCCCCTGACGCCAGTACCAGTAATACTAGCCTATCAGCGGCCCTGGTGGGAAGAATGCCACAGTTGTTCCCGCAGCGCTTTAACGTTGAATTTCCGGCCCGTGCTTTAAAGTCATAGCAAATGCAAGACGGATTGGAAACTGCAGATGCTTAAAATTGAAGGGCATATTGCTTGGTAGCAACACCTGACATTAATAAGATATAATAGCATGAATAATAAAGAGCAGCCCTCACACAGTATTAGGGTACATTCACATGGAGGAAAATGACGCTGTATTTGGCGCTGAATTTTCAGAGCTGAAAAAAAGTCTCCCATTGATTTCAATGGGTTTGGCTAGCTTTTATTTCCCCTCACGTAATTTTCCACTACGTGAAAATTCAGCGCCAAATACAGCGCCATTTTCCTCAGTGTGAATGGACCCTCAGGGTGCATTCACACTTAGTTTTTTGGCACCGATTTTGACGCTGAATCCATGTGGAAAAAACGCCTCCCCACAGAGTTCTATGGGTTCCACTCGCTTTATTTTTCCACAGAAAAAAAAAAAAAGCTTCCTTCAGGCGGATTCCACCTGCAAAAACCAATGCAGTCAATGGGAGGCATAAAATCCATGTCGCGGATTTGGGCACGGAATTGGCAAAAACCGCATGTTAAAAAACACTAGTGGTTTTTTTCAAGGTCCATACATTTTGTGCTGGAGGAAATCATACAGAAACAAAACAGACTCAAAAAACGCTCCAAAAACAGCTTTAAAAAATTTCCTCGCAAAAAACTCCATTCTAGCAGAAAAAAGAGGCCATTGAAGTCAATGTGAGGCTTTTTTTTCAGCGCTGAAATTCCACACCAAATTCCTCACCATTTTCCTCCGTGTGAATGGACGCATACTATGACCTGAAGGAGCTGACATCTCAGTAATGAAAATCGCCTCACAGGTAGACTTGTGTAGTTGCCCATAGCAACCAATCAGTGCTCAGCTTTCACTTTACCTCATCAGCTTCAGTGATGAAAGCTCCTAATTGAAGTGCGCCTGCCACGACTCCTACGCTACTTTCCAGATGGCTAGGGTCAGGGAAGAGGAGGCCCTGAAAGTGCTAGGGACTGGAGTCACGAGGGTCACACCTAAGCAGAAAGCACAGTGTAAAATGCAATGCAAAACCAAAGACAAAACAGCATGGAACCAGGGAGGACCACAAGTCCCAGCAAGACACAGAAGAGAAGGCGAGGTCAGACGAGCAAGAGGTCAAGCCAGGAGATAAGAGTAAAGTACCAAATCGGAAGACAAGGAATAGTCGAATACAAGCCAAGTATACAATAACCAAAACACAGACTGCAAGACACTCAGACAGGAAAACTGATAGAGCAGGAGACCAGGAAAACACAAAGTGAATGGCTGGCAAGGATCCATGCCTGGGTGGGGTTTAAATAGCAGCAGAGAAAACACACCCACAACACCTGTGATGGCTAATGGCATGGAGAACTGAGAGCAAGGAAAAGATTTAACCCTTAATCACCTAAGCACAACCAATAGAACTCTTAACACGTCTCCCGGGGAGTCGCCGCGCAGCAAGGAGATCGCGGCGACTCCGTATCCTGACATGAGCAATTCATATCGCAAAAATTTTAACTTGTGGTCAGTTTCATCTAGCATAAAAATGAACACTGTCTGCTGTAATGAATTGTGTAATTATCTTTTTCCTACACAGCACTGACACAGCATGTGTGTTCTATTCTCTTCTCGACACCCTTGTTTCCTACACTATGGTACTGCAGTGAGTAGGAGACAGAGTAGTTGGAAGGAGATAAAAGACACAAGCTGATGTTTGCCATGTCAGTGCTATGTAAGGAGAAGGTACTTATACAATTCAATGCAGCAGTAGAGTGGGGGGGCCATGGAATGATCATAAATGTTACCCCTACAACCCCAATTATTATGTCAGTGGCTGTGCTAAAGACAGGTTTCCAGCAAGGAATTATGGAGAAACCCTCTGCCGGAGGCCATGTGATCCTTCTCTGCTTCCTTCTGGTCTGTAAAATGGTGGCCATCATTATGAATGACTTATCTGAAATGAATTTCAAAAGTTTATAATTCACTGGAATCTAAACCTTATGGGGAAGTTGGAACTAATTTAAACTTATGTCTAAACAATTTGGTCATTTCTATTCGGAAATCCAAACAATATCACATTTCAAATGAAAGAAAATTAGAAATATCAAAATAGTAGCATAGTTTTGTAATATACAGTAGTCAGCAATAATGACAATCTTACTATGGGGCAGTTTTTGCCTGACCAATATTGCTGCTCAGTAAGGCTGCTTGCACACAACAGTATTTTTCACGGGTCTCTGGCCATGGATTCTACAGCTCCATAGACTTCTATGGAGCTACAAAATTCACAGCTTTGTGCAAAAGAAGTCTATGGAGCCACCAAATCCATGCTTTAGTGTGCAAGCAGCCACTAAGGATACCAGACGTGTTTTGTCAGTGTTTGCATGTATATATTATGTGTGGCTGTGCATGTGTGTGATCCATGGGTATGTATGCCTGTGTGCATGCCGGTGTGTGGTCCATGTATATGTATGCATGTATGTGCGCGTGTGATCCATGTGTTTGTGCATGTGCAGTGCAAGTGTCTATGCGTGCAGTAGTTGTGTGTGCTCTTTTCATCCGTGTGTATAGTGTGCATCTATCCGAGTGTGTTTGCGTGCATGCGTGTGTGGTCCGTGCGTGTGTGGTGTGCATGTGGTATTTATGGGGTGGTGTTTGTGTTGTGTGTGTCTAGAGTGCGTAATACATTGAAAGCAATAGGGAAAAAAGCCTCCCATTGATTTCAATGGGGAGCGCATGTATGCTGTCACCCATTCAAGTCAATGGAAGCTGGTTTTTACGCGTTCTTTCTGAACGTGTTTTTACGATCAGAATGAGCGCAGCATAACTCCGTGTGAAGGCTCCCTAAATGGGCAAAATATATAAGAACTTACATTGTTATGACTTCTACATTTTCAGATGCATTTTTATTTGTGTGGCATGTACTGTATATAAATAATAATAATAATACATTTTATTTATATAGCGCCAACATATTCCGCAGCGCTGTACAATTTGTAGGGTTAAAATACAGACAGATACATTACAAAGAGAATCATTTCACACAATGGGACTGAGGGCCCTGCTCGCTTACAATCTATGAGGTAGAGGGGGTGACACAAAAGGTAGCAGGGGCGGCATTGCTTATGTGGCCCTGGAGGAGCACTGTTACCTGTGATTAGACTTACATGGTCACATGGGGTACACTGATGTCATTTCAATTAATGCTTTAACCCAGTAGGCAAGAAGTGGACCCTGAGAGAGTCAGGGTGCCCAGGAGAGGTGAGGGTAGATAAGTATAACTGTTTATTTATAATATAATAGCGGGTTTTTGTCCTCACATTGCTAGATGCTATATTTTCTTTATTTTTCTCGTGACCTGGCCATATAAGGGCTTGTTGTTTGCGGGATGCGATGTATTTTGTAATGACAACATTTTTGGGTGCCTACAATTTATTGAATACATTTTATTAACTCTTTTTTTGCTGGATTTAAAAAATAAAATCAATTCTGGCATTGCATTTTACCTTTTAAATTTTGCGCCATGCAGCGTACAGTATAAGTAACATGTGACCTTTATTCTGTGGGTCGGTACGGTTACGGCAATACCTCATTTATAATATTTTTTTAATGCAATACTAATTCTGCAGAACAAAAACACATTTGGGGACATAAATCAGTGATTTTTTGCATCGCCATCTTCTGAGAGGCGTAACATTTTTATTTTTCAGTTGACCGTGTTGGTTGGGGGCTTATTTCTTGCGGGACAACCTGTGCTTTCTATTGGTACTGTTGTGTTTGATCACGGAACTGAAGGGACACAAGAGGTAGCAGGGGCGGCATTACTTATACAGGGGTCAGACACTTCTGTAATAGAGGTGACTGTCATTACACAAACATAAAACTTTATGAGCCGTCACCAGTCGTGTCCTGTAACATGTGGATGGAGCTTGGACCTATAAAGTTATCCTGAGATGACATCATATCATGTGGAGTAATGTGGGAGCGGGGACAGAGGACGGTTAAGGGTTTACGTTAGACATTGTGATAGGCTTGTCTGAAAAGATGCGTCTTTAGTTTGCGTTTGAAACTGTAGAAATTGGGAGTTAATCTGATTGTCCAGGGTAGAGCATTCCAGAGAAGTGGTGCAGCTCGGGAGAAGTCTTGTATACGAGCATGGGAGGTTCTGATAATAGAGGATGTAAGTGTTAGGTCATTGAGTGAGCGGAGAGCACGGGTTGGGCGGTAGACAGAGATGAGGGAGGAAATGTAGGGAGGTGCGGCATTATGGAGAGCCTTGTGGATGAGGGTGATAACTTTATATTTTATTCTATAATGAATAGGCAGCCAGTGTAGTGACTGGCACAGACCAGAGGCATCACTGTAGCGTCTAGCCTGATAGATGAGCCTGGCCGCTGCATTCAGAATAGATTGTAGAGGGGAGAGTTTAGTAAGGGGAAGACCGATTAGTAAGGAGTTACAGTAGTCAAGGCGAGAATGAATCAGAGAGACAATAAGTGTCTTTAGTGTATCTCTGGTAAGGAAAGGGCGTATTCTGGAGATGTTTTTGAGGTGGAGGTGACATGAACGTGCAAGTGATTCAACATGAGGGGTGAAGGAAAGGTCTGCGTCAAACATAACCCCAAGGCAGCGGGCCTGCTGCCTAGGAGTTATAGTAAGGCCTGAGACTGCAATGGATATATCAGGGACAGATCTATTAGATGGTGGAAACAGTAGTAGTTTAGTCTTGGAGAGATTTAGTTTCAGATAGAGAGAGGACATGATATTTGAGACAGCAGAGAGACAGTCACTGGTGTTCTGTATGAGTGCAGGGGTGATGTCACGGGAAGATGTGTATAATTGGGTGTCATCAGCATAAAGATGGTACCTGAAGCCAAATCTGGCAATGGTTTGTCCAATGGGGGCTGTGTAGAGAGAGAAGAGCAGGGGGCCTAGGACCGAGCCCTGAGGAACCCCAACAGCAAGGGAAAGAGGAGAGGAAACAGAGCCCGCAAATGATACACTGAAGGTGCGATCTGAGAGATAAGAGGAGAACCAGGAGAGCGCCGTGTCATTGAGACCAACTGAGCGGAGCCTATTGAGGAGGAGATGATGGTCAACAGTGTCAAAAGCTGCAGAGAGGTCCAGAAAATAAGAAGAGAGAAGTCGCCATTGGATTTAGCCATTAGGAGATCATTGGAGACTTTTGTGAGAGCCGTTTCAGTAGAGTGCAGAGCGCGGAAGCCAGATTGTAAGGGGTCAAGCAGAGAGTTAGCAGAGAGATAGCGGATTAAACGAGAATAGACCAGGCGTTCCAAGAGTTTAGAGATGAAAGGAAGGTTAGAGACAGGTCGATAGTTAGCAGCACAGGATGGGTGCAGGGAGGGTTTTTTCAATAGCGGGGTTATAACAGCATGCTTGAAGGAGGATGGGAAGATTCCAGAAGAGAGAGAGAGGTTAAATATTTTAGTAAGGTAAGTAGTTACAGCAGGCGACAGAGATTGGAGAAGGTGTGAGGGGAAGGGGTCACTGCTGCAGGTTGTAGGGCGAGATGAAGAAAGTAGTTGGGAGACTTCCTCTTCTGTAACAGGTTCAATAGATGAGAATGGACAGTCTGAAGTGCGGTTGGTGAGGGGATCCTTGGTATTGTTTGGTGGTGGGATCAATGTTAAATATCTTGTATTTGCCGGTGAGACTTGTGTCCACTGTTAAATATCCTTGAAATTGTGGGATAGACTTGTGTCACGTGTTGTAGGCCTTATCCACGATAGGAAGAAGTCAGCTTGTTATAAATCAGTGTAGAGGTTTATTAATATCTTGAAGGAAAACGCAGGAACAGGGAAAATGTCCAAATAACACAAATATCAGTCAATTGTCAGTAGCTTACATCTTCAGAGAAGTTAAATCATCTGGATATCTTGTAGTTACAGCTTGGTTCATGCTTGATCATCTGGTCTGGTCATCTGGGATATTCACGACATCTTGTCCAGGATGACAGAGAGGGATGGCAGACAGACCTGCCATAGATTCCCCATGGATCCCCCCCATGGATGACGACGACGACGTGTGTGTCTGTCACTCATTTATGTTCATGAGAGTGGGTGTTACCTTCCATGTTACAGCTATGTAGGGAGATTTCTAAAATGGTGTACTCTAACCGCACCCATGTCCCCAGAATATAAGACTATGATGTCAGTAGAGTGTTAACCCCATGTCTGCTAGAGAATATTGTAAATATATAATATTTAACAATCAATGCCACCTGCGGCTTGGGCAGTGATTTCCTGACGGATCTTATCAATTTTAGCATGGAAATACGTGGCCAGGTCATCAGCACTAAGATCTGTGAATGGCGTCTGCACCTTGGGTGTGAGTAAGGAGTGAAAAGTTTCAAAAAGCCTTTTAGGATTGCTGGAGAGAGAAGAGATGAGGGCGGTGAAATAGTCTTGCTTGGCGAGGTGAAGGGCAGAACTATATGTTTTAAGCATAAACTTGAAGTGGAGGAAATCTTCAGGTGAGCGTGATTTTCTCCAGAGACGTTCGGCACACGTAGAGCAGCGCTGAAGAAATCGTGTTTGTGGCGTGTGCCAGGGCTGCTGCCTCCTACGTGGGACTTTACGAGTGGAGGGGGGAGCCACCTCATCCAATGCATTTTTAAGGGTTTCATTATAGTGACTGGTGGCCAGATTGGGACAGGAGATTGAGGAGATGGGGGACAGAGAGGATGGTAGAGTATCTAAGAGGTGCTGGGTGTCGATAGTACGCAAGTTCCTATATGTGTGTTGGGTAGGTGTATCTTGTGAAGGGGAGAGGGCACTGATGGTGAGAGACAGAAGGTTATGATCAGAGAGGGGCAGAGCAGAGTTAGTAAATTTAGAAACTGTGAGGAGTCGATGGAAGACAAGATCAATCGTGTTTCCACCTACATGTGTGGCAGAAGAAGAACATTGTGAAAGACCAAGAGAAGTGGTTAATGAGAGAAACTGTGAGGCAGTTGGGGAGTGAGGGGTGTCAATAGGGATGTTAAAGTCACCCATGATGAGGGTTGGAATGTCACTGGATAAAAAGTGGGGAAGCCAAGAAGCAAAGTGATCCAAAAATTGGTAGGGTGAGCCAGGTGGACGGTAGATCACAGCTACCCGTAAGGAGAGTGGGCGAAAAAGTCTGATAGCATGGACTTCAAATGAGGAGAACGTGAGTGAGGGTACCGGTGGAATGGCCTGAAAAATGCACTGTGGTGACAGAAGTAAGCCTACCCCACCACCCTGCCTGTTGTCAGGCCTAGAGGTATGTGAGAATTGTAGGCCACCATGAGACAGAGCAGCAGGGGAGGCTGTGTCTGCCTGCTGGATCCAAGTTTCAGTAAGGGCGAGCAGGCTGAAGGATTTACTAAGGAATAAGTCATTGATATATTCTAGTTTGTTACATACTGAGCGGGCATTCCAGAGAGAGCAGTTAAAAGAGACAGGGGAGAGATAAGGAGAAGGAACACGGTAAATACTGATGAGGTTTGTAGGCCTTCTATGTGTGCAGGGAGAAGAGTTAGTGAAGGAAGGAGGGCCGGGGTTAGGAGAGATGTCCCCAGCAGCTAGGAGGAGTAACATGGACAGAGACAGAATCCACTACACTTATACAACAGTGTCCATTGCCAATAAAAACTCAAGGTTACCCCACCTGCGCTTTGCTCCATTCCCTTAACCCTAACATTCCTTTCCTTTGCTGGCGCTGCCAGGCGGGGGTGGGTACACTGTGCCACATTTTCTGGGAATGCTAGCAGATCCGCCACTTCTGGACAGAAGCCAGATTCTTTACTGACGCCCTTTTAACCACTTCAGTACCTGGCCAATTTGTGCTCCAGGACCAGACACATTTAGGTTTATTTTGTATGTGCGGTTTTGAGGGCTGTAACATTTTTCTCATATGTGTCATTCAACTAATTTCTGTGTCTTTTTTCGGGGACACATAGGGCTTTATTATTATGTTGTTTTTATTTTTACATGTGTTTTAATTTTTTTTATATCCAGGTAAATATAAACAAAATAAGAGGGAAATCATGTCTGGTTTTCACTTTTCTTTTTTTTTTTTTTTTTTAATTTAATAAGTCAAAGTGCTACTACACAACTTTATTAAATAGTTTTTCCGCTCCGTTATGGTATTTTTTTTTATTTTGTATGGTGTCACTGGGGATTTTGTATGGTGTCATTGGGGGTGGGGGCTATAACCTGTAATAACAGCATTTTATTGGCGTATTATTTTATTTATTTTTTAAATTATTTTATTTATATATTTTTTACAACTTTTCTATTAAAGGGGCTCTATCACTGGGAAAAATCATTTTTAACTAATCACTTCCTTGCATAGCCTTTAGAAAGGCTATTCCATACCTACCTTTAGTATGTAAATTGCCTCAGCGGTTTTTGAATAAGTCAATTTTTATTCATATGCTAATCAGACTGGATGCATGATGCATCGTGCACCCTCTTTGCTATTGTTTCCTATGAGTGTATAAGCACAGGCTTCTGCTGATGATGATGACTCAGCTTCCTGTTTGCACACACACATAGGAGAGAATAGCAGAGACGAGTGCTGCTGGGAACTTCCTGTGCTGGCTGGAGCCTAATTAGCATATGAATAAAAACTGACTTATTAAAAACCACTGAGGCAATCTACATACTAAAGGTAGGTGTAGAATAGCCTTTCTAAAGGCTATGCAAGGATGTGATTAGCTAAAAATGACTTTTCCCAATGATAGAGCCCCTTTAATTCTTTTTTATTTTTTTACATTCTTTCTCCATAAGGTCATAATACACCTTTGGGGACATCTGATCACTTTTATTGTTGTATTGGAGGTTGATTTCCCCTGCAACTGGGGCTGGTACATTTAGCCCCAGTTGCAGGAGGAATCCAGACTATAGAGCTGATCTGGGTCCTGTAGGACCCAGCAGTTCTTGTAAGACGCTGACAGCGGTGGATCACGTGACCGCCGGGTCAGAGGGCAGCTGCATCATGGCAGTGCCCATAGCTGTGTATACAGGGTAGACTTAGCTGTTGTAGATTGCACCTGAAGGGAAATCAGGACAATAGCTGTCTATTTCTCCTTCTGTGACAGTGCCAGTGCCCCACAGAACATTTATACAGAAGTACTGTCTGTACTGATTTAAGAAAAGAGCTTTTAGTTGTGATTAAAAAGGCAAAACCTATCTTTCTTTTCTTTAATTCCTGCAGTTGCTGCTCACTCCTCCCCTCTGCTTAGACTTGTATAGAGATAAGTTATTTGAGTCATACGACCTGAAGTCCCTCTCAAGATGGATAGAGCAGTGATTTTCTGAGTGAAAGGTAGTTTTTCAAAGGGAGGGGAGCAGGAAAACAGACAGATTAGAGCAGAAAGAGTCATTTCTCTATAATAAGATATATTGTAAAAGTTTCTGATAATTGCCTGTACAGAAAATATTATTGTTAGGGTTGTGATATCTGCTGTGGCCCCATTAAGACTGCTGGGTTCACAGAGATGAATTCCCCTTTAAGAAATTGTGCTTTAATTTACTCTGTGTCTGAGTTGCTTTGGGAAGAATATGCAAATCTGTCTTCCATGATGTAATTAGGAAGTCAGCTGCTGCCTCAGTGTTGCAAACCAATAGAGGGCGCTCACTGGAATGTGCAAGCCTGTCTTCCCTGATGTAATTAGGAAGACAGGATTTCAGTGAAATAACCCAATAAAGGTTTGCTCCCTTTAGCATCATGCTCGACCTTCCAAGAGGCCTTTGTTTTGCAATGATGCTGGGATTATTACCAGGTATAGTGTCTCAACTGAGGACGGCCGTTTCGATGTACTTGCATCTCGTCAGCCTGATGTAGAGAAGACTATAACCTGGTAGAGGTTGCTTGTGATTCTGCTCTCTGGCTTCTGCTTGGTTAATCAACTTGTGGCACATTCCTCTCTGTTGTCAACTCCAGCCTGGGATCCTGCCAAGTCCATTTCCACCACTAGGTGCTCCAGTGAAATCCTCCTGAAATTGGTTTTGGCTCATACTGGTTGTGTAGCAGTTTGGTTACGGTTTCTCCGCTAGTGGTCGTTAGGTTCAGTTTTGTTGCTTCTCTCAATTCCGACTACACCTGACACTGTACCTGCATCTGAGCTCCTAGCAATTACTTCACTGAAAGGCTAAAGCCCCACCTTGTGGAAACGCTACTTTTTTTTGTTGCAGATTTTGCTGCGGTTTTTTGAGCCAAAGCCAGAAGTAGATTGAGCAGAGGGTAGAAGTATAAGAGCTTCCTACCTGCTTCCCATTGCTTTTGTAGCCATTCTTGGCTTTGGCTCAAAAAAAAACGCAACAAAATTTGTAACAAAAAAAGCTGCAATGCTTGGAACAGACATGCAGCAGATGTAGTGAATTTATGAGTGCCTGCGATAAACACATGTCTATCCTATGATAAAATGGAAATAATATAAAGGCAGACTATTTGGACTGTGGACCATCCAGTCTTTTTCTGCCACCTATCTTCTATGTTCCTGTATTTCTATGTTTCTATTTATTTATGTAAAGTTTATGATACATTCTTTTTTACTCTTTCCCATAGCAGTCATTTTTCTTTTTTCTTTAATCATGAATGGAGTGGAAATGACAAAATGTCATGTTCTTATGGGTTTTATTTTTACAGCAATTACCATGCAGTGAAATGACGGTATTGCAGTATGGAAATCACTACATTGCTTTTACACCCTACCATGGAGACAACTGAATATGAAATGGTCTACTATAAAATGGTTAGGAGATTTCTGAATGGAAATAAGGGGTTGTCCGGGTTGAATTGATATTTTTATAATCTAAGCTAAACACCCTCCCCCCACCTACATTCTAAATTACTTACTGTACCAAAAATCCATAATTACATAGATCGCCGAGACGATCATGTAACTTATCCAGTTACATCTTCCGATTTTGCGATAATGTTCCATTTCCCTGTTTTCAGAAACAGAACATTCTACTACCACAGTCTAGAAACACAGCAAGGCCAGGTACTTTCTAGTATTGACATAACCTTGTGGGTGCAAGCCCAGTTTCAACACCATGTTGGACCCATCTGCCTCCTCTAGTTCCTCAACACTGGAAAAATTTACACCGCCAACTTCACCAAGGCAAGTCATTTCTTACAATAATCATTTCACATCATTTCACAGTTGTAAGTTGAAGGACACATTAAGAGGCACATGCTGGAGAAACAGAAACAATGGGGCAGATACTTGTGAGAGGAAGCACAACAACAACTTCTACCTCATAATCACTTTTTGAAGATAGTTCAGCTTTTTCGGCAGGCTGGGCACACTTATAGTGTGCCAATTTTTTTAATTGCACTTCTGGAAATTGTCACTACTTGGTGCATGCGCACCCATAAAAGGGTAATTTTTGGTGGCTTTTTGACACTCAGTTCTTATTAGTTATTAGTTTTTAAAATGGTGTACCACAAATTTTTCTTTCTTCTTATTCTGTGCGGTATGTGCTCCCGTACTGGGATAGCTGACAGAGTAATCCAGGTTCTTTTCTAATTTTTATATAAAACCATTGCTATTTGCAATATAACTGTCATGTATGTATAAAAACAAGTGGCAGCGCAGTGTATGAATAAACTAGGAGTTTGCAGCCACTGCTTACCATCTGTTTCTCCATAGACATGCATGTCACTTTCATTTTAACATAACTGGCTGTTTGCCTTAGAATGCTAGATATTGGATAGATAGGTTTCTACGGGCCCTAACAGTATCATACACTATGTTTTAAGCCAATTTAAGATCTGGTCTATCTTTAGTGGAGCCACTCGAATCTTCAGAAACTTGAGAGGTTCGCACATTTCTAATCAATCATGGTTCTGTACAGCATAGGACAGACAGGCAGGGACTTCCAGCATAATAGATCACTATGATGCAAGGAGTTCCAAGCTCTGATGTAACAACTAGATTTTCCAGGCCAGATTCTACTGTATGCATGGGTCCCAAACCTTAGTGATTGAGAAGGAGTGTTGAAGTATAGTAACAGCTGCAGGTGATGCTGTAGGAGCTATGTAAGACTAAAGCCCCACGTAGTGGGAGCAGCAAAATATCAGTACAAGAAAAGCTGAGGTGGAAAACTGGAAATCCCTGTTGACTTTCTGCTTCAATTATAACAATAGGGAAAAGACAGGCATTTCCATAGGTATATAAACCTATATGGTATCCGTATAGAAATAAAATAAATAAGAAAACAAAACTAGTTCTTAATACAAAAATAATTTTATTAATATTACACATCAAGAAAAAAAGAAAAGACAAAACAGTTAAAAACAATTGAAAAAGAATTGCATCGAAAATGTGAGCGGAGGTCGCAGTGTCACACGTAGATCACAATAGACAACATATAGGAGTCAGTACTGTTGCTGTATTGTGCCCATTAATTAGATGTACATCCATTGTGAGCCCATATGGTGCGGGTGATAAAAATAATCATATAAATAAATGGGGTCACCCAGCTAAAGCAGAGTCAAATATAATGAAGTATAATAAAAAGTAAGTATCAATCACATATAGATGAAATCATATGGAAAGAGTACATGTAACTGTTATACAAAGAGTACCTTATACAGGTAAAATACATCAAAGCCTGACTACATAGCATAACCAAATGTAAATTAACCCCTTGTGGAGTATGCTTACCACTGCAACCTCCACCCAGAGCCCTGACACGTGTTTTGCCATGCTTCCTCAGGGGGCTTTCCATAGGTATAATTGGCATACTGCAAGTTCCAAAAATGTGATGATTTTGGAAATCGCAACATTTCCTTGTGCATATTTTTATGTAATGTGTGGATGAGATTCACTAAAGTCCCACCCACTTTAAAGGCAATGTAAAATGATGTGTTTTTTGTTGCGGCGTTTCCACTGCAGCCAAATCGTGCAATTTCACCACATGAGGCCCTGGCTTAAGGCAGTGTTCGCACAGTACTTTTCTCCATAAAACCACATACAGAAATTTAAACACATGCACTTTTTATGCATTTTTGTGAAGATTACTGTTTAGGTGTAATCAAAGTTTATTAAGATTTTTGCAGTAAACGTAAAATAAACATCTAATAAAACAGAACTACAGGGGGGGGGGGGGGGACAAGTCTCAGGAACAAACAATACGACCGCGCAGGGTCGAAGGAAAAGGCGAAAAACGGGGAGAAAACCCCAACAGGATGAGCATGGGCCAAAATAGAAAAACTGCAAAACAAAAGCCAAGAAGGGAGGGGGGACACGACAAGACGAAAGCACAAGATACAGAAGAGAGGCGGAACAAACAGGAGGTGCAACAGAATCAAAGGGAGAGGGAGGAAGGTCAAATAGAGAGCACAGCCCGGAGCAGCAAGACTCGGGGCAAACAACAAAGGAAACAAGGATATCATGCAAAGAGGGAGGTGAAGTCTGAGGACTCCTGGAACACCACCCACGGCTGCCAGAGGGCATTAAATTTGGAGGTGTCGGGCATATCCTCCACCACAAGGAACTCCATTCTGCAGATAAGAAGAAACTCCTGCAGCCACTCCAGAAGGGAGGGAGGGACAGAACTGCGCCAATGGCGGGGGATAACCGTCCTGGCAGCCGTGAGGAAGTGAAGCAGAAGATTGCCCTTAACCCTGGAAATCTTGCCAGGGATGAGGGAGAGGAGGGCCTATTGCGGGGAAGGGGTCAGAGAGCGTCCGGTAACCTTTACATACAACGAGAACACAGCCGACCAAAATGGCTTGATCTCCTCACATCCCCACCATACATGAAGGAGAGAACCCTCCACGGAACCACAGTGCCAACAGCGGTCAGAGACCAACAGATATATCTTATGGAGGAGGGTAGGGCAGCGATACCATCGGGACAGCAGTTTGAAGTTCTTTTCCTGAGCACTACAAGGTAAAGGAAGCTTGTGTGAGAGGAGGAAACAATGGTCCCAATCAGCAGCAGAGAGGCCCAACCCCAGATCAGACTCCCACGATCCAACGAAGGGGGGGGGGGGGGCCCGGGGTGGCAGCTTTCAGTAGAACATCGTACGAAAGGGAGAGCGCGTGTGGGGGGGACTCGGCACCTCTCAGCGAAGATTACTTTTTATATCCAGCCTGAAACAGACAGAAGATGGCACTGTGTTCACTATTAGTGTTTATGAAAGGGGTTTGGTGACTGATAAAACATCACATTTTTTTTATTATTGCACTCCAGATTCACCCATGTAAGCTAATTTAGGCAAACTCTCCATGTGCTCTCTGCTTAGTACTGCCACTCTGCAATGAAAATCTGACTGCCTAACATAACCTGGCGAGATCCTATCAGGAATACAGGAATTCACAGCAAGAAATTATAGTGTCCGCCTATGTCAGTGCCAGGACGCATCCAAGGAGAAAACAAATGTGGAGTCACGGTCAGGCTAGATTGTGACACAAGATGAGACAGTTCATGTTCCTGTGTCAGAGCCGCGACAATTCCACAGATGAAACAACAGCAGGTGAAATAAGCAAGTCAGCACCTTGGAAAGAAGATATCAACTGCATACTGTACATGTGACCTGAAATTCTGCGAGCATTTGTGGAAACACTGTGGTTTAGACCATAGCGTAAATACACTAAATAGTGCATTTTATAGTCACAACAACGTGAATGATATTTTACATAAATTTCATGCCTACATTATAGAAAAAACAGATAATAGCAACTGCTATCTGTGCGCATACTGGCAATACACAGTGGGGGTGTTTATTAAGCCTTTTGCACCTATTTTCTTCTAATTCTGCCTCCTGTTTTGTGTTTGTACCTAATTTGAAGGCTTTTTACACAAGTTCATCACTTTGCTTTTTTGTCGGGGTGGTTGGTGTGTTTTATTTGTAGTAACATTTTATGTTGCATTTATGATACAAAAGGTGCAAAAAAAAAAAAGGGAAAATGAACAGTGTAAGAGCAGTAGAAAAGGTACCTGAAATATCAGCAGTGGGATCACAATTTTTTGGGGTGAATTTCTGTATCATACTATATTTGATAATGCTGGACTGGGTGTATGGAGTGGACTCAGGAGCGGAATCCTCTCCATATACGGCAGGTGCCAGCTGTGTTATATAGCGAACACCCGGAGGCAGCTTCCAGGATTGGATATAACTCCATTCCTGGAAATTTACCTCCCTCAGATGCCAAGGTCAGTAGTAAGTTGACATGATAGCTAGAAGTCTAGTGAAGACCCTCAGACCTTATAACCTAATATACATTTCAATCTCACAACAAGCACAGGCTGATATAAAATGCTGATAAATGCACAATATACTGCAGTACAGAAGTATTGGGGTATATTGTGATCAAGCAATGGCATGTTTTACACTAAAGTAAATGATAATAAGATTTAATAAGATTTTTCAATATCATGTTATTAATTTCACACTGTGAACACCATAAAAAAAAAAATCACATTTCACACAACTGTAGTTTCTATAGTTTCTATTGGTCACTTCACCTCCCCAAAAATGTAACCAGGAAATGATTTAAAAGAGTTAAAAAATTATTTGAAAAATTTAGTCCTTCAGTCCTTCAGTTTATGCCAAGGTCTGGCCCTACCTACAAGGCTGCATTATTGCCACAGTTCATCTGCTCGAAAGAATACTGGAGTCCTTCAGGGCTGAGGTTTCCTCTGTAGACTAAAATATAACAAAAATTTGGAACAACTTTCAAACAAGCTCTCAATTCAGACTGTACTTTTAAGTGATGATTAGAGTATTAACATATTCTATGTTTTATAACGGGTAAAATATAGCTGTTTAACTTGCCCCCCCCCCCCCCAACTCTGTTTCCCCACTCCATTTTCACTTCTCCAATGAGAAGGCAGTGAGAGAAAAAAGACGAAGAATACAGAAGGGACGGAAGTGGGTTTCAGTGCAGGATTTCACCAAAAGGCGCCAAAATCCATTAATAAGGTATACTACAATATTTATTAATGTCAGAAATATTTCCAGAAAATCAAATTATTTGAAAGCTTAGTCCTGGTTCACATCTGCATTCGGTATTCCATTTGTGTAGTCCACTTGAGGACCCCCCGAACGGAGTACCGAATATATTGACAAGCGGCGAACAATAAAAGCACACAGACCACATAGACTATAGTCTATGGGACCCGTGTGTTGTCAGCGCGGTGTCCGCACAAGTCATGCAGAGAGGAAAGTAGTTCAGGAAGTGCTTTTCTCTCCACATGACTTGTGCGGACAGCATGCGGAAAACACATGGACCCCATTATAGTCTATGAGATCCATGTGCTTTCATTGCTCACTAGGGTTGAGCCGATCTTGAGATTTCAAGAACAATTTTAAAATCCGATTTCCGATCATTTTCCAGCCGATCTCGATCCCGATCTCGATCGTGAAATTTCCTCGATCGCCTATCGGAATTCGATCTTTTCCCATCCCGATCTTCAACCCTAGTCAGTGCTTTTCTATGGGAAAAGTCACTTTTAGGGTTGAGCCGATCTTGAGATAACCTCCGATCTCGATCCCACTGGAAAAGATCGGGTCGGAATTCCGATCGCGATCATGAAATTTACTCGACTGCCAATCGGAATCCAATCTTTTCCGATCCCAATCGCTCAACCCTATTGCTCACCGCTTGTCAATGCGCTCGGTATTCCGTTCAGGGGGTCCAGACAGACCAGAACAATGGAAATGTGATATTAGTATGAACCTAGCATAACTTGTCAATTTATTATTATAAGTAGTGGCATTCAATAACAGATGATAGCTCCAATGAACTACTGGAGCAGGCTATGATCCATGTACATACAGATAAGGCTCTGTATGCAGCTTCAGTAAAGCACTCTCTGGTTTGACTACTTTACACTACATATCAGTTATGGAATTGCTGACAAGAGAGTAATACACAAACCAGGGTCAAAAACCAGAAGACTACAAGAATAGCAAAAGCAAAGGAATATCAGAAGTCTAGGCCACATTTGAGTCCAGGAAGTCAAAGATAAAGCTGAATCAGGAAAGGAAGGGTAAACCAAGTCAGTAAATTAAGAAATAAGCAGAAAACAGTGAAAAGCTCTAGGAGTGAATTTTGACAACATAGAGCCTAGAAAACTAATGTAATCTTAGGTTCCTGCCTCAGTGCAAGTACAGCCCTGACTGGCTCTGCATCTCAAAGCTCTGACTGGCTGAACAGATCCAACCATAGTTTGATTGGCAGGCATAGCAACCTCCACCCCTTCCAGACATTCGCCATACACAGAAACTGTGTGCACAACAAGCCTAGTGGGTGTCAGCCATTATATACGGATGAGACCTTCCTCTAATACTTGGGGACAGAACTAAGCTATGATCAGGGGTCTGATTGCCCCCCTTCCCCACAATATGTCCGAGGGTGCCGGTGTTTTCATTTATCAGCCTGGGGTCTAATGAGTGACCCTGAGTCTGCCCATAATAGAGACTGTGAGCCTGTGTGTTCCATCAAAATTTGCCTTCTAGAAGCCAAATAGGGTTTTTTCTGTTCCAAGCTCCATCATATTGCTGTGTTCAAGAGAAATTGTGTACCAAACTGTGGGGTGATTTTTCTGTGGGTGCAGCTGTGGGTTCAGAATGCTGACTATACCACTCAATAAATTCCTTGAGGGGTCTAGTTTCCAAAATTAGGTAATTTGTTAGGGCTTTCCACTGCGCTAGTACCTCAGGGGCTATGCAAATGTGACATGATGCCTGAAATTTGGAGATATTTCATAACAAATTGTGGGTTCATTCCTTTAACTCCTTGTACAAATAACACATTTTGGGTTAAGGCAATATTTTATATATAAGAATGTCATTTTCCATTTTCATGACTAAACTCTGTTAAAGACCTGTAAGTTAAAAGTACTCATTATACCCCTTCATAAATTCCTTGAGGGGTCTGGTTTCCAAAATGGGGTCACTTTTGGGAGGGTTTCACTGTTTTGGCACCTCATAGACTCTGCAAGTGAGACATCATGCCTGAAAGCTATTCCAGCAAAATGTTCTTCAAAAGCCAAATAGCGCTCTTTCCTTTTCAAGCATTCCCATGTGTCCATACATCAGTGTACCACCACATATGGGTTATTGTCATGTTCAGGAGAAAAATGGTAGTTTTAACCCTTTATCTTTTCTTTAACACTAAAAGAAGATGAAAAATTTGGGACTAAAGCGACTTTTTATCGGAAAAAAAGTAATTTTTCATTTTCACATTCCAATGGTAATAAGCTCAGTAAAAAATGCATAGGGTAAAAATACTATACCCCTTGATAAATTCCTAGAGGTGTTTAGTTTCCAAAATGAGGTCACTTTCTTAGGGTTTCCACTACTTTGGCACCTCAGGGGCTCTGCAAATGTGAAATGGTGCCTGAAACTGATCACAGCAAAATCTGCCCTCCAAAAGCTCATTGGCGCTTGTTCACTTCTACGTCTTGCTGTGTGCTCATATATCAGTTTACATTCACATGTGGGGGCACTATGGTAGTCAGGAGAATTTGCATAACAAATTGTAGCATGTATTTTCTCCTTAAACTCCTTGCGAATGTGTAAATTCTAGGCTAAATGAAAATAAAAGTAAAAGAAAATGAAATGTGTAAATTTCACCTACATTTTGTCTTAACTCCTATTAAACGCTTATAGGATTAAGATACTTTGTATATGCTGTTTTGACTTGGAAGAAAATGGGGTGA